>NC_045785.1:85146287-85456574 GCF_009873245.2 Balaenoptera musculus | reverse complement strand
ATCTTACACACAGGTTATTAGAATCTGGATCTGCTGCTTGCCAAGTACATGAACTTGGATATGTTAACTAGACCACTGAACCTCAATTTATTCATCTGTAAAATTTCATCAGAAGATGATAGCTTTGCATTTAATACATTAGATATAATTATAATTTCTGTTGCTACTATTTATGAACATAGAAACTTCAAATACACTTTAAAGAGATAAAAGGCTACTAGCAAAAATCTACATTTGCTAGACTCAAAATCAGACTGTCTTAGTATTAACTGGTGGTATGACTTCCTAAGCATTCATTCATCACCATAGCAATCTGGAAAAAGATATTCCAAGCAGTTGGAAGATCAAGATTCTTTTAAAAAGAGAGTAGGGTAGCTAATTCTAACAAAAATGAAAGATCCCGGTAATGAAACTTAACATATATATATCCAATTACCATATTTAGAAATGAAGCTCAGCTGACTTGACTTTCAGACGATGCCCTCTCTTCCAGATTATTTTGCTAAGCGGGTATTATCTATTTTTCCACCATATGAATATTTGGAGATTCATTATTCACTTTTGGTGGTCTTAGGATGCCATTTAATGGCCTGAAGAAATTATGAAATAACCGTTGTCTGAAAGGGCTAAGATACGGTCCTTAGAAATGAGCTTATTACATGGCAGGATCTGATCTACTTCTAGCCTACGAAGTTAATTCAATTAACTGGAAAGCCATTAGACATACTATTATCCACCCAGAGCTGTAATTTTTCCTCTTATCCACAGATGCATACAATTCAGCAAACTGCCTGCAGAGTGAAAATTTGGACCAGATCTTTAATGATTCTGGGAGGTTCCTGTAGTCTAGCTCTTTTTTTATTAATTAATATGATAACAATAATTAATATAGTACCTCTTTTATTAATTAGTACAGATTTTCTGCTTAAATTTTTTTAATTACAAAATGACATTTTTAAAGTGAATAGTCCCATTCAGGTTGGAAACTTGCATGGCTAATTGTCCCTCTGAGTATGTTAGCCTTTCATTAACTGATCTATAGCATTTATAAACTCTGATATTGTCTATCATTGTTTTCATATTTACTATTCTTCTAATATGCACTATAAACTTCTGTGCCATCAAAGAAACCAAGCCATCCTGTCACTGGTAGATAGATAGTCTATGGTAGTGAGTCATATTGATTAATGTATCTGTGCAGTTATTTATTTACAGAATTTATGTAGTGCTTTTCCATATGCTGTGTTCCGCAAGCACCAAGAGTCTTCTGTGTCCCTGCCTTCTCTATTCCACTACCATTGATGAATTCAAATTCATATACTGCTGGAAGTTTTTGAAGATTTGCATTAGTCAACATACGGGTCAAGACCTCCTCTCTTACCAATAATTTTCCTTCCTGTGTTTCTGTTGAAAATAAGATCTACCTGCCTGTTACTAGTGCTGGCTTATTCATCTTTCCTGGCCTTCTATGATTTTATGGTATCCAGCTTCATGGAATCTAGGTATTTGGTCAAAGATAAAATGCCAAGTATACACACACATGCAAACACATGCACACAAGTGTGAGAAAGACACACGTATGTTAAGACTCAATTATTGAAAAGGTTAAGTCTGCATATTTTCTTGGAGGTATAAGAACCTGAGTGAAAGATAAGAAACTTTCAATTCAATTTATGTCTTTATGTAAGAAACTCAAAAATGCTTATTTTCTCTGTTTTAAAAGAAACTCTTTTGAGTGAAAGGGAGAGGGAGGGCTTAGGGATTTGGGACAGGACTGTAGGAAGCTAACCATAATTTTTTTTTACATTCCCCTTTTGTTTTGCAACATTTGGGAGACTACATCTTGCTCTTCCTTCGTATAGGTTGTGATGTTTTGATGGGGCTACATATGTGGTTGGGGGGGCATGGTGTATTTAATAATGAAAGTTCGTTTTCTCTTTTGAGACTACAAGCATGAGTAATTTTTATCTTACTGCAAAGGCTTGCCAACAACTATGGCCAATGGCAATGCCTCCTATTCCAGTATTATTCTGAGCTAACCCTTAAAATAAAAATCTTTGAAAGTTTCCTGAAGACAAGAACATGGCAGCCTTATGCTCTCTTCTGCTAAAGACAGCAGTATAGGAGTCCAAGGACCTAGCAAAGAACACCATAGATAAAACATCTACATTAAAGATAAGAGGAGAAAGACTGGTGACTCCAAAGTCTATGTGTCATCCCCACTTCTCTGACTTTCAAATGTGTATATCAGAGTGCTTGTTGTACAATGGATATTCAGTTACAAAGCCTAACTTTGGATGCCTAAAGTCAACTCTTATCTCCTCCTTAGTTCATCTCTTCCCATCCTTCTTCATGTATCATAGCTTTGCTCCTCGTCTAGTCACTCAGGATTGATCCAATAAAATCACAATAAGCTCTTCCTTTCCTTCCTGCCCCATATCAGTTAGGATGCTTAATTTCAAGTGACAGAAAATCCAATTCAAACTATTTTAGGAAAAGAAAGAAGGATGTTATTGGCTTACATAACTAAAAACCCAGGGGTAGTATTTATTGGATCCAGAGTTTCAAATAATGGCATCAGCAGCACTCAGATTCCCTTCATCTCTCTGTTCTGCTCTCTGTGGCTTTATTTTCAGGCTCCACATGTGACCCCCGGAGCTCTAAGTTCACATCGTCTTTGTTGTACCATAACAAATATATTGTTGCGTGATAGACAAAAATGTCCCCTCCCCAAGCTGCTTATGTCCTAATGCCTGGAACCTGTGAATTTATCATGCTACATGACAAGGGGGAGAATAAATACCAGATTGAATTAAGGTTGCTAATCAACTGACCTTAAAATAGGGAGATTATCCTAGATTATCTGGGTGAGCTGAATGTAATCACAATAGTCCTCAGTAAGAGGGAGGCAGAAGAGACAGAATGTCAGTAATGCAATCGAGAAATACTCAGCTGGTCACTTAGGGCTTTAAAAATGGAAGGGGGTCACAAGGCAGGGAATTCAAGCACCTAGAGAAGCTAGAAAAAGCAAGAAAATGGACTTTCCCCTAGAACCTCTAGAAAGGAAGGCAGTTCAGCCCATCTTTAGTTTTTAACCAATGGAGACACTTCTTAGACTCTGACCTCCAGAACTGTGAGATGATAAGTATTGGTGTTGCTTTCAGTAACTTAGTTTGTGATAGTTACAGCAACAATAGGAATCTCATATATTCTGCGAGGATCAAGAGCCTCTGCTGTTACCAAATTTGGGTAAACGGATGGACCAAAGAATAAAAATCAACTACAGTCTGTCCCACTGCATTCCTCCCATCCTTTGCCAGTTTTTATCAATTCTACCTCTGAAATAAGAAGTGCTTCTGTATCTTCTTCTATTCTCATTGCCCTACTTCAGGTCTTTATCAAGGGACTTAAAGATAATTTTTAAGGTCCATAATAGTTCCATGTTGCTAGAATCTAGTACCTAAGATATGAAAAAAAAATTTGTCTGAAGTAGAAACTTACATGACCTTAGAAGTAAAAACAAAGCATTCATTTGTGCCCAAAAATATCAGATTACACTGATATATATAGGAGATGAGACAGGAAAATGTAGAGCCAAGTATTCTCAAAAAGAAATTTAATATGATTTTTGTCTTATGTGCTAACTTTATTTTCATAAACTTCTTTTATTAAAATATAGCACACACAGAAAAGTTCACAAAAGTCATAAGTTTCAGCTTATCACACAAAGAGAACAATAGTCATTTCATCCCCACCCAAGTCAAAAATCTCCCTGCATCTCTGAAATCCTCCTTGGACCTCTTCCTTTCTCCTGCAAAGTAACCACTGTCCTGACCTCTAACACCATGCTGGTTTGCCAGCATTTTATATAAATATTTTTGAACTTTATATAAATAGAACCACACAATAAGTTTTTTTTTTTTTTTTGGCCACACCGCACAGCATGAAGGATCTTAGTTTCCAGATGAGGGATGGAACCAGTGCCCTTGCAGTGGAAGTCTTAACCACTGGACCACCATGGAAGTCCCCCACGATATGTATTTTTTTTAATAAATTTATTCAAATTATTTTATTTATTTATTTATTTTTGGCTGTGTTGGTTCTTCGTTTCTGTGCAAGGGCTTTCTCTAGTTACGGCAAGCGGGGGCCTCTCACTATCGCGGCGGCCTCTCTTGTTGCGGAGCACAAGCTCCAGACGCGCAGGCTCAGTAGTTGTGGCTCACGGGCCCAGTTGCTCCGTGGCACGTGGGATCTTCCCAGACTAGGGCTCGAACCCGTGTCCCCTGCATTTGCAGGCGGATTCTCAACCACTGCGCCACCAGGGAAGCCCTGTATTTTTTTAAATGATTGATTTCTTTCACTCAATATTAGCCTTTGGAGAGTCATATACGCCATTGGATGTAATGGCAATTTGACGATTTTTATTCCTGTGTAGTATTCCAGTGCATAAGTATGGCATAATTTCATATCTATGTTATTATTGAAGAAAATATAGGTCGTTGGTAGTCTTTCTTACTATTACAGATAATGCTGCTATGAAGATTCTTGTGTTTG
The DNA here is from genome assembly GCF_009873245.2 of Balaenoptera musculus. Classification (NCBI taxonomy): domain Eukaryota; kingdom Metazoa; phylum Chordata; class Mammalia; order Artiodactyla; family Balaenopteridae; genus Balaenoptera; species Balaenoptera musculus. The sequence goes on along the minus strand of NC_045785.1, from coordinate 85,452,020 downwards.
TATTTCGGTGCATAGATGTATGCATTTCTTTTAAGAAATAACCAGGAAGGGGATAGCTGAATCATAGGAATTGTGTCTTTATTATTATTTGTGCTACTGAAATGTTTTGCAAAATGATTATAGCCATTTACACTTCACCAGCAGCATTCAAGTTCCTCTTCAACCTTGTTAACACTTTATATTGGAAGGAGGGGTGTTGTTAGCAATCTGATGGGTTCATAGTGGTAAATATTTAATAAACAGAAAACAAAAATCTTAATCATGAAGGAAAAAGTTGATAAAGACAACATTAAAATTAGGAGTTTCTGGGAAACTCCCACTGGTGATCCAGTGGTTAGGACTTCTCGCTTCCACTGCCGAGGGCCTGGGTTCAGTCCCTGGTTGGGGAACTAAGATCCTGCAAGCTGTGAGGCACGGCCAAAAATTTAAAAAATTTTTTAAATTTAGGAGTTTCTTTTCATCAAAAGGGCCACTAAGAGTATGAACAGGTAAGTCACAGAGTGAGAAAATACATTTGCAATACATATAACTGACAAAGAACTCACTTACAAAATATTAAAACACCTACAAATCATAAGAAAAAAACAGACCACCAATAGAGCAAATGGGCAAAAGACATAAATAAATGCCACACAAAAAGAGGATATTCTAACTGTAAACAAATGTATAAAAAGGTGCTTCAAGGTATTGAAAACTAAAATATAAGGTACAGCTCCACTAGATAGAAAAGAAACTGAAAGAATTGTGTAGTAAATAGAAAATACTGAAGCTGCTTGGCCCCTAACCAGATTGTGTAATTGAGCAGTAAATAAAATTTAGCCTACCAGTTTCATGCTGAGGCAAAATGAGAAATGAAGTTTTCTTAATCTTTATGCATTGTAAAGGATTTGTTATTTAGGAAAGGAAGTTTATTAGTTCCTGCATCAAGTGAGATTTTAATGAATGAATGACTGTCAATTTCAGAGAGTTTAGAAGATACCTTCCTTAGAGAAGATGTTCATTACTACATACAGACCCATATGGAATTTGTCGGGTGGTTGAAAAATCTTAGATGGCTTGTTTGGTACAGCAACAGAAAAGAAAACCATACTTTGCATATTATCAATAGTATTGCATCAACCATTTTTACACTCAGCCAGGAGGTGTTTACAAATTAACTCTTCATTACCATGCCTTAAATAGCAGAGACAACTCCACATTCATCAAATAATAATTATTAAGGACTTTCAGGTGGTGGAGCTGTCCAAATTGTGAAATTATTGGGTCTAATTATATATACATTTAGCTTCAGATCAATTTTATCAGCAGGGAAACTATAGAGTCTTTTGATTGCACAGACAAAGGCTTACTAAGAGTATCTCATATCATGACATATGGTGACGAGTATGGTAGCACAAAGTTTAATTACAGTGCCCTTACAGCCACTCAAACAAGAAATTTTGAGAACTTGAACTGATAAGGCAGCAATAGTGGGGTTAGAGAGGAAGGAATGGATTGAAGATATATTTAGCAGTAGAGTTGAGAACACCATAGATTTATTAATAACCAGTAGATACCGGCCACTGTGTAAAGTAATGGAAAAACACTAGAAATACACAGTAATTTTCTTCTAATAGAATGTTGATCGTGCTATTATGGAAATAATATAAATGGATCCTTAAGTCCATCTGGGAAAGACAAAGGATACTTCACAGAAGATATATACCAGGTGAACAGAATCTTGTGGACAGGTGACACGGCGTAGTGATTTAGAATGCAGATTCTGGAATCAAACTCCTTGTGCTTGAATCCTGGCTCTGCCGTTTAGATGTGTCTTCTTGTGGAAGGTACTTAATAATCTCAGCCTGTTTTCTCAGGAGAAAGGAGATGACTGATGACAACTAACATTTAACCAGTTGGCGCTACATGCCAGGCACTATTCCAAACACCGTACATCCTATAATCTTTTTAACCATCACAGTCTTATGAAGTATGTACTATTATTATCATCTGTTTTAGAGCCGAGGCAACTGAGGCACAGAGCTACTAAACAATTTGTACAAGCCTCACTGCCGGTAAATAGCAGAGCTGAGATTTGAACGCATGCCATCTAACTCCTGAATCCATGCCATCAACCAATACACCACTCTCTCAGGGATCAACTTCTCAGCACTATTGTGAGGTCAAAAGGAGATACTGCATGCAAAGTGCTTCGCTCAGTGCCTGCACGTGCAAAGTGTGTAATAAATATTAGTTTAATAATACAAAATTATAGTATAATATCAAATATTTTTTTAAATTAGCTTTTCAGGATGGTGCCCCTGGCAGTAGGATCTGCTGGCTGGATGTTATAAAGAGTAAAAAGGAAGGAAGGAAGCAGCTGTCCTGAAACATGAGACCAGGGCCTCCATCTCCAACTTCTCTGGGTGTAGGTGGTGGCAGTGCCCATGCTCAAGGGCAGGGCTTCCTAGCACAGTCTCTTTGGGCTTGACAGGAGAGCTGGGTTCATTCCATCAACAATCACTTTCCAAGGACCAGGGATGGGCCAAGCCTTGTGGCAGGTTTCTCAGGGGATGCAAAATAAAGGAGTGGCTAAAAGTTCAGTTTCTGGAGACAGAGTTCCCAGGTTTGAATCCCAATCTTGCCACTTAGCTTTAGACTTTGGACAAGTTACCTAACTTCTCTGTGCCTCACTTCCCTTGTCTCTAAAGTGGAAAAAGAGTAAACAGACCTTATAGGGGGGCTGCTGCAGATGAAGTGAGCTGACGCACAGAGGTCCACAGTGAGGGCTCCATGAACATGCCCCCTGCGTGGCCCTTGCCCTCCATTCCATCACACACTTTCGACCAGAACTGACATCTTCCCACTTCTCATCAATACTAGAACAATTGCCCAATGAAGTGCTTTCTAAACTTCTTTATTTTTCCCTTTTTTAGCATAGAAGTTTAAAAAATGAACCCTATACCAAAATATATAAAACACCCTAATGCTTTAGCATGTGCTGTTTCCTTGTTCTGTATTGCTCTTCATACAAGGAGTAATTTTTTTTCCTTTCTTCAAAAACTAACACAAGACGTTGGGACCTCTTCTCTAGGGCATCCCCAGACACGAGAGTTAATCATTCCCTCCTGATAATATCTTTGCTCCTTATGCATCTGCCTATGAGTGCAATAAGTTGCAAGCACTTGCCATATGCATCTTTGCATTCCCAGGGCCAGGTTGAGGGCCTGGCATATTGTGGGCTGGGTACACAACAGATTATTTTTTTAACAGCTTTACTGAGGTATAATTCACATAGCATAAAATTCAGCCATTTAAAGTATAAAATTCACTAGCTATTCGTATATTCAGAGTGGTGCAACCATCACCACTATCAATTTTATCACTCCCCAAAAGAAACCCCATACCCACTAGCGGTCAGTCCCCATTCCTCTCTGCCCCAGCCTCAGGCAAACATCAATCTACTTTCTGTCTATGGATTTGCTTATTCCGGACATTTCATAAATGGAATCATAAAATATTTGGTCCTTTGTGACTGGCTTCTTTCACCTTGCATAATCTTTTTAAGTTTCATCCAACTTGTAGGATGTATCAATACTTCATTTCTTTTTGTGGCTACATAATATTCCATTGTATGATATACCAATGTTTTCTTTATCCATTCATCAGGTGATGGACATTTGTTTTCATTTTTGGCTAATTAATAAAGCTGCTATAAACATTCATGTCCAAGCCTTAGCGTAGACATGTTTTCATTTTTCTTGGGTGTATACCTACGAGTAGAATTGGTGTGTCATGTAGTAACTATGTTTAACCTTTTAAGGAACTACCAGATTGCTTTCCAAAGTCACTGCTGCACCATTTCACATTCCTACCAACAGTGTATGAATGTCCAGTATCTCCACATCCTCACCAACACTTGTTATTATCTGTCCTTTTGATTACAGTCATCCTAGCAAAGTGAAATGGTATCTCCTTGTGGGTTTTTTTTTAAAATTAGTTTATTTATTTATTTTTGGCTGTGTTGGGTCTTCGTTTCTGTGCGAGGGCTTTCTCTAGTCGCGGCAAGTGGGGGCCACTCTTCATCGCGGTGCGCAGGCCTCTCACTGTCGCGGCCTCTCTTGTTGCAGAGCACAGGCTCCAGATGCGCAGGCTCAGTAGTTGTGGCTCATGGGCCTAGTTGCTCTGCAGCATGTGGGATCTTCCCAAACCAGTGCTCGAACCCGTGTCCCCTGCATTGGCAGGCAGATTCTCAACCACTGCGCCACCAGGGAAGCCCCTCTCCTTGTGGTTTTGACTTGCATTTTCCTGATAGCTTTTTGTTACGCATTTTTTCTTGTGTGTATTATTTTTATCTCTGCTTTGGAGAAATGTCTATTCATATTCTCTTCTTATGTTTAATTAGGTTATTTGTCTTTTTTATACTGAGTTGTAGAGTTCTTTTTACATTCTAGATAAAAGCCCCTGCTCAGACAAACAATTGGTAAAAATCCTTTTCATTCCGTATGTTGCCTTTTCACTTTCTTGATAGTGTCCTTTGAAGCACAAAATTTTTTAAATTTTGATGATGTCCAATTTATCTACTTTATTTTGTTGCTTATATTTTTGGTGTAATATCTAAGAAACTGTTACCTAATGTAAGGTCATAAAATTTACACCTATGTTTTTGTCTAAGATTTTTATATTTTTAGCTTTTACATTTAGGCTTTTGATCCATTTTGAGTTAATGTTTTTAGATGGTGTAAAGTAGGAGTCTAGCTTCATTCTGTTGCACATGGATGTCCATTTGTCCCAGCACTATTTGTTGGAAAGACCATTCTTTCTCCCGTAATAAAATTTTAAATTAAATGGCATGGCTCCTCCCTTCAGGGAACTCACAGTACGATGATGGAGACTGGTAGGTACACCAGAAAATCCTATAACAGTGTGTAAGCCCAGAGGAGTGCAAGGGTCAGCTGGGAATCTCTTCTTCTAGGTTTCTAAACTAAGCCCTGATATTGAACATAGAACTACTACAAACAATTGTTCTTTCTTCCTCTGAGATATAGTTTAAAAAGACACCTGCATAATATCTGGATTTCTGGGGGGGCACTAGTCTTTCCACCTCATGGGAACATCAATTAGTAATCACCAAGATGCCTTTAATGACATCATCCTGGCCATTGTTAAATCGATCCATTCATTTTAAATAGGAAGCCTCCACACTTCCTTTTCCCACCCTCTGTCTCCTTCTCCATTCTGAATCAGGTGCCTGGCTTCTCTGCAGACATTGCTAAAATCACCAAACTCGGGCTTCCCTGGTGGCGCAGTGGTTAAGAATCCGCCTGCCGATGCAGGGGACACAGGTTCGAGCCCTGGTCCGGGAAGATCCCACATGCCGTGGAGCAACTAAGCCCATGCGCCACAACTACTGAGCCTGTGCTCTAGAGCCCGCGAGCCACAACTACTGAAGCCCGTGCGCCTAGAGCCTGTGCTCTGCAACAAGAGAAGCCACCTCAATGAGAAGCCCGCGCACCACAACTAAGAGTAGCCCCCGCTTGCCACAACTAGAGAAAGCCCGCAAGCGACAACGAAGACCCAACGCAGCCAAAAATAAATAAATTAATTAATTTTTTAAAAAAATCACCAAACTCAATTAGGGAGAAAGGTCTGCAGGCCCTGCTTTAGGATGTCTGTCAGGGTGTCACAAAGGGTCTGGTGAAGGCCAAGAGATTGAGCAGAGTTTTTCAATCCTGGCCTCTAATTTCAGAGTCTGCACCAAGCTTTGGACTTGATACTTCTAAGATGATAAAGAAAACTTTGACATTAAATGACATTATTCATCAAAATGTTGCCATTTATCTCTCAATTACAATAAATTAACAATGTACTAGTACCATTTTCTTTCCTTAATCTGACATCATGGTTATGGGTGTGAACAAATACATATATGCAGTGTTCCATAATTATGCCTTTCCAATAAGAAAAACAATTTGTAAATAATTTTTACTCATTGAATAATATGGAGGTTTCTAAATCCTCTAGAATTTTACCCATAAAGATCTAAAATATTCTTTGTTACACAAGAAGTATCCTAGGGGGTTATCGCTTGCTTTAACATGTGGCACCACTTTGCTGATACCTGTGGAAGATGTGCTTGCCTTGCCAGCATCTGGCTACCTGGCAGACTCCAAAGGCAGCTGCGGAAGAAACTTCAGAGTTGCTTCTGGGTCTTCCACATAATTAGCCTGTTTATAGGCCATCTGGGTTGCTTTGATTTCACCATCGCCATTTCTTTCTGTCTGAAGAATTTCTGTGTGTCTCTCCCTTTGGGACTAAAATCATTAATAAGTCCTTCCTTAGTCAGGGACACTAGCTTCTTTACTGTGCCTGGCAGCTCTCTGTCCCCCTGGATCCATCTTATTATGAAGCCCCCTACAGACCAAAGGAGGGTGGTGTTGATGCTTGAGAAGGCTGTCATCAAATTAACAGGACTCATTAGAAGGAAATTACAGATTTGGGGCTCCCCAATAGAATAGGTTTTTAGAAACCCTCATCCAAAGAATTGCGAAGCGTACTTAAAGAGAACTATTGCAAGAAGGGCTGAATTTTAGTGAGGACAGCTCCGATGGGGACACATGCTGAACTGTCAGCCCTGGGCTAATCAAACAGTGCTCATGTGAAATGTTCACCTGATTGGAGTATCTTCAGGCCTCACTAGGTCACTGTGTGGACCAATGAGGTCACACTGACATTACGAAATAAATGTTCACAGCCAACCCTCACCTGCAAGCCTACCTATGTCAGCCGTTTTTGAAGAGCACACCCTGCTCCCAATTTCCAACAACAACAAAAGGATTAGCACCTGTCTCCAAGGGGCCATGTGCTCCCGCATCCTCTTGCACACTAGCACTGCTCCTGGAGACACCAGGGTCCCATCACTCTAAACCTGGATCCTGCTCATTCGAGTTTCCACTTCATCATTAACATCCTCTTATTCACATCCTGTCAGTCCCAGAGCCAACAAAACTCTCAGTCTTCTTAGTGTGACATCAGCTCTACTTTCAGGTAAAAAGAATAAAAGCTGCCCCCACTCCTTATATGACCTTCTGTTAAAGGGGTCCAATGAGTTGGCCCTGATATTTACGGTGCCTGGAGCAAAAGTACAAATGGAAACTGCCTTCCCAGCCTAAACCTTTCTCTCTGCACTCTCTCTCTGTCCCTCTCTGTCAGTGGCCTCAGACACATGCCTGTGGACACCTTAGTGCAAATATTCAGGTCAGTGGGAAAAAAAAACCCAAAAACTTCTTTTCCTCCAAAGAGCCTGTCCCACATCGCACAGGACACGTCTCATGGGAGGATCTGCCTTTGGAAAGGGGACCCAGGGAACAGGCCTGGGCAAGTCCTAGAAGTGACGGTTGGGAATTCTGGGCTCCTGAAGCATAGGCTCAAGAGCCTCTACTTGCTAGATGATTCTAATCTCAGCTCAGGCTTAGAGAAGACACCCTTATACAGGGATGTAGCAATAACACTATCGTTCTCTGAGTTTTGCTGCAAATGTCACAGAGAAGATAATGTGCTTTTGTGAGGAGGCAGTGACAGGCACTGCAGGAGCTTCCAGAAGGATAAAGCAGATGCAAGTGGAATTGCTCTGGTTGAAACAGGCCATGAATAAACGTCCTATGTGCCTTCCTCCCTTCCTTTATTTATGTATCGATATTTATTCGTTTAACAAATACCTAGTGCATATTCTAGGACTTGGTGATTTCAACATAAAGACAGACAAATCTCTGCTCACAAGGAGCTTATGGTCGCTTTCCTAAATTCTAGAGTGCCACAAGACACATTTTGAAAACCCCAGCTACCAAAGAGGAAAGGACATGGGCATTGATGTTAAACCGGCTTTGAGTTTCTGCCACTGCCACTTAGCAGCAGCAAGCTACTGGACTTGGAGAATGAGGGAAGACTGTCATATTTACTTCACAGGATTGTGGTACGAATTCTGATACCTTAAGGAGCAATTAACATATAATAGATTTCCTTAGATGTTCCTTCTCTCTTCTCCCTCCCAAGTTGGTATATATAGTCTATCTGGTCCCCTTTGGGATCAAGAGACACATTTGCAGAGTGAGCGACCAGTCAGGAGTGGAGTTTGACTCCAGACCAAATGGAAGTTGTCTGCCTGTGTAGAATTCACTAATCTCTACTACAAATAATAAAGCACCCATATCAATGGAAAATGGACAATGAGTGAAAAATTTTGCACTTATTCCTAATAGTAAGCTGGCCTAAACATCTAGCTTGTTATTTACAAGTCCTCTTAACAGGTCTTTTTATTATTATTAATCCAGTAGCTATTTGGTGATTCCTCTGTGCCAGGGATTGTTTCAAGGACCTTTACAAATAATAACTAATTTAATCCTTGCTATGCAGAGATGGGAAACCCAAGCCTGGGAGGTGAGGTCATTCGTCCAAGGTCTCACAGCTAGAAGATGGCTTTAGTGTTTATACCCCTAAACCACCCACCACGAGCACCTTCCGTTCCCTGATCGTCCTTCTCATGCTATTGTTTTTATTAGAAAGTTCTTCTTTCTCCTCATCAGCTGTCAAATCCTGCTTATCCCCAAGCCTATATCAAATCTTACTGAGAGTGAACAAATTGGCTGCAATGGGGCCATAGAAATGATTTTGCTTGGATCAGATGGCATTAAAAATTTTACTGAGTAAACATCTTAAAATCAAAATACGTCACATCACGATCCTGATTTCTAAATCCTTTTGAAAACTCAGATCCAACAACCATCAGTTCTAGAGCAGGGGTTGGCATACTCCAGGAGCCACACCAAGGCAGCTTCTTTTTGTAAATAAAGTTTTACTGGAACAAAGCCACATCCATTCACTAACCGAACCGTCTATGGCTGCTGTCATGGGTAACAAGTTGCATAGTGGGGTTGCAACAGAGTTTCACAGTCACAAGTTATGACAGAGGGAGTACGGCTGAAATATTTACTATCTATCTGGCACTTTCCAGGAAAGGTTTGCTGACCCCTGTGCTAAAACTGGAAGCAGCTGCCCCTTCAGGCAGGGCTCTCCAAGTGGACAGACCACCTCCACTCACTCCTCTCATTGCCTGCCTGGCCCCTGCAGATATGCAAGTGTCTTCCCTGTTTACAAGTTTCTAGAACCTCTCACCACCTCTTCTCACACCTCTCTCCCCCTCCTTTAACTAAGTCTGTCCCCAGTTCTCCCCACTGTCAATCAAACCAGCCACAGTTACCTGCCCTGGTTTAGCTGCAGGAATGGTTTCGTCTTGTTTAAAGCTTGTTTGGAACATATCTCCCCTTCTTTCACACACCCCTAAGGCCTAGCGCTGTGAGGATAAAACAACAGACGCTTAGTAAATATTTTTATTTGACAAACTGTTGTCAACCTGATATACCCTAACCTTAGAAAAGAATAAAGAATACCAAAATAGATGTTTCCTTCAGGAAGAAAACCTGGAGGGGAAGATGCACATTTCCCATCTGACAACTAGGGACGTTACCCGTGTCAGCTTCTCCTAATCACCCATCCGCTCTCTGCAGGCAAAGGCAGGCAGTCTCAGGAAGGGCTGCCACCCGCCTACAAGAATGCCTCCAGGGTGGTAGCTCAGTCTTGGGGGCTTATTAGGGCACACAGCAGACTAGCTCCACATCCTGGGGTAAACTCCTATCACCTCCACACAGAGACACAGTTCTATGAAACAGACTGTGCAATAAGAACTAGGACAGCCAAGGAGCTTGGACTCTCAAGGCTTTGGGTCAACATTTTTTCTCTCTAGCAAGGAAAACATAGGAATAAAGTAAAGGGAGTTGGTTAGATGGTTGGAATGTTCACTGACATTACTTTCTAATCGTCCAGAGCACCTGGGCTGGTAAGTCACCTCCCCTGTCCAGAGTCCCTTCCCTCCAAGGTGCTTTAATGATTTCCATCTGTGATCCCATTTCTAGGATTTCATTACTAAACAAACACCTTTCCAATTCACATTCCTTCTCTAGAATATTTAAGTACCAAGACTAGCATCTATGTTTAGTCTTTCTTCAACATGACCTTATATGTCTGCTATGATTTGTTAGATACTGATAAATCTCAGAGGTAGTGTCTTATTTTCAAGATGAGTGGAAAAAAGAGGGAAGGCGTCAGCCCAGAGTGGTCCCAACGTACTAGCTACATTACTGAAGTGGGGGCAAAGTGTGGATATCTCACTACGGCAGGAGCTCTCAGCACCAAACTGAAAGCCAAAGATGGGAAGGAGCCCAAGTCTCCAATATACAAAGGCTTTATTGGAACTAGAAATGTTCGACCCACAAGGCCATATTCTAATCTCACTGGGGGGGGGTCACCCTTCAGATTGAATTCTGATTGTCCAAATAGTCTTTAAATTTTGACTCCTGGCTTCAAAAAAGTGGGGACGGGTTGCTTTCTCTAAGGCAAGAAGTCGCCACAGTCAGGCCGTGGCTTCAGTCTCGATGGCCTCCCTTCTCTTGGTGAGCCCACCAGGGCCGCATGGAGATGACAGATGCCTCCCCAGGAGAGGGCACTCAGAGGTAGTGGCCCAGGGAGGAATCGATGGATCACACTGGGTCAGCTCACCCTACCAGATCAAAGTGAATCTGTGAGGAGATGTAGTTCTTAATCCTTTATCCACAAAGCTTGGGGCCACACGTGTTTCCCATTTCAGAATTTCTCACATTTTAGGAAAAAATGCGTATGCATATGCTGAATATCATATACATCCCTAGAAAGATGAGGGCAGCGCTCCATATACGAGGTCATTCATATTTCTGGATCAGTGTATCCACTCTAAGGGCGATGATGATGTTACAATAGACTCACATCACATCAGTTCAGATTTCACCCCCAAATGAGTGCAAGTCAGGTTAATTTTACTGGCAAATGATAAGTTACTAAAAAACAAACAAAAACAAAAAACCCCAAACCCTCTTGGATATTGGAGGTTTTGTTTAGAATTGTGGAAAAAAAGATCATGGACCTGTATTTCCAAATAAAACTGTGAATTGATTACCACTGACTCTTGACTCATCTTTGGTGCTCTCTCAGCACAGTGGGAAACACGGTCATGTCCCAGGACCTTGGCTCAGGCCAAGATCTCCCATGACATTCTTTCCCCCCAAGATGAAAGCCTGAAAGGCTTACACCGCTTCCTTCTATCTGTTAAGTAGGACACGGTGATCTCTAATGTTTGAGGATACTTCTCTCCAGAAGGCCAATGTCAGTTCCTGATCACCCCCAAAGATGAATGCTCAGCTCTTTTCATTTTACAGACTTTACCCTAAACATTACAGAAACCAGAGAGGAGTTATCCATAATAATAATAAAAGTGGAAAATAATAGTATTAACAATAGTACTAATAGTAAAACTAATATTTATTGAGCCCGTACTAAGTGTCATCTATTGTCCTAGTGGATTGTTTAAATAATTTGATTTAACTTCACAATAAGTCAATGACAAAGATAGTATGATTATCTTCATTTTCTAGACAAGGATATTGAGGCAATGGTAGGTTAATTAACAAAATTACAAACTTTAAAAATTCCTGTCTTTATTGATGAGATGGAACATTACAACTGGGTTAGAGTTTGGGTCTCGTTTTGTTGGTTTTTAATTGTTGAGGATAAAATTATATATCATTCTTTCTTCCCTCCAAGAACCCTCTTCTTCAATCATTAGGATTTTAAATTATGGCAGAACAATAGAGGCCACCTTTCCCCCCAAGATGGTAACTGATTTCTTCCAGGGCTTTCTGTCTGTGTGAAAACCGTTGCTGTCTCTTTCAGAGTTTTCTCATACAAATGTAAGCCAGACAAAGTTCACTGTCGTCTCCAAGACTTTCTACAGTAATGCCTATCAGCTGCTGGAAGAAATTAGAAAACTTGGAAAATAAGCCTTGTTGTTTTTTAAGGAACTCTATAACCAGTCGTCCTGTAGAAGGACGAAAGAATTATCATGAAGCAGCTGGTAAAGTTTAGTAAATGTAATAGGGCAATGCATTGGCCAGATTAAGGGGTGATCTCAATTCAATTTAACACAAGTTAACAAGCAGTTCTGAATTCACCAATAATTAGACAACAGCCTTGTGTTCCCCAGAAATGCATTCCTGTCTGGAAAAGCTAAAGATTATAATGTGCATTTTCTCTATTTGCACTCCAAAAAATGTGTGTGTTTTTCTGTCTTCAAAGTTGTTACCAAATGTATCAAGGTGCATATTTCCACCCACAGGTAGTGATTTATTCTCAAAACTGAAGACAGAAGCTAAACTCAGAGGAAACTAGTGTTTGTAAAAAGTCCCTACCCTGTAGAATGTTACCATAAAATTAAAAATGCTTTAATCTCCCATCTTAAATCTTGATACTAAAAAAACCTGCCTGTTAAGTATGATCATAAAAGGAAAAATACATCCCATGACTAAAATAGTAGTCAATGATCAATTTATCCAGATAAAAAATCCTTCCACACTCCCGATTGCCTTTTCTATTTACACATGAATGACTACATAACTAGAATTTATCATCTGCTGAAAGAACATTTTCTTTATTCATATGTTTTGAGACTTCTTGCAATCACCATTTCTATTTGCCCTTATTAGAAAACGGTTCAAACGTAGTAACCAATAATGATATATCTAATATCTTGGAGTTAATGTTTCACAGGAAATGAGTTACCAGTATCATGCTGATTAGAGAGCCTGAGGATGAAATCATCCAATTTGATTATACAGATAATGACACTGGTGCCCTGATTCTAATGACTGAGGAATACATAGACAACATCTATGTAAAGAATGATCGTAGTCTTGTTAATAATTAAGACATTTAAACTGACTTGAGATCTGATCTGACCACTTCTAATAAAGAAGAAAAGGAGATAGCTCCATGCAGACATCTGGGGCCCCATTTTTATTTAAAGATGAACTCTCCTAAAAAAAAAAATGAAAAAAATTTTATTTGCCTGATCCCTCTCCTTTTAGGAGTCATCAGCTCTGCAAAGGCCCCAGAGTAACAGCTCACTTGGTTGGGTCACTCCAAACAAAACTCTGCTATAAACTTTTCTCAGTCTTCTATCAAATTCTCATTTATTTGGGTTGTCCGCCTTCATATTTATTAAATAAGTTAAAAACAAATAAGCAAACAAGCAAAAAACCCTCTCAAATAAATGGATAGTGTATCTGAAACAATGGCACTAAAAAATGCAAGGCTCAATTTTTATCACTCCATTTCATTCATCAGTACACTTTTTTCAGGTAGCTAGTAAGTGCTAGGAATCCTGCTAGGCACAGAGAATATAGAGATTCGTCCATATACAGTATTCTGCCTTTCATTTATTCAACTGTAAGCTACTTATTTGCAAGGTCTGTATTTCATATATAACTTGTGTTCCCAGTTCCAGGCATAGTTCCTGGCACATTGTAGGTGCTCAGTAATATTTGCTGAATGAATTCAATCAAATTTTATTGTGCACTGACTATGTCAGATACTGAGCCAGGTTCTAGGAATGCGAAGATGAAAGACACAATTAAGTTCTTGTCTGTGTTTGATAGATGTGCTTATGCTTTATTTTTACCAAAACATAATCATGTAAAAACTTCTCCTATTTAAAAGAAACCATTAAGAAAATGATGGGAACATATTGTATGTGTATAACTGATTCACTTTGTTATAAAGCAGAAGCTAACACACCATTGTAAGGCAATTATACTTCAATAAAGATGTTTAAAAAAAAAAAAAAAAGAAAATGAAATGTCAAGCTATAGACAAGGAGAAAATATTATGTAATATTATGTAAATATTACATAAAACATTATGTAATATTGTATAATACATACATAAAACAGAACTTGTTTCCAGAAAAAAAATATTTAATTCTTACAACTCAAGAAAAAGAGACAAATTTAAAAATGAGCAAAAGATTTGAATAGATACCAGAAAGATAAACAGATGACCAAGCACATGAAAAGATGCTCAATGTCATTAATCAACAGGTAAATACAAATAAAAACCACAGTGAGATACCTCTACACACCCACTAGAACGGCCAGTATTGAAACGAATGGCACTATTAAACTTGGTAAGACTACAGAGGAACTGGAATCTCATGCATTGAAGATGGAAATGTAAAATTGTTCAGCCACTTTGGAAAACAATTTGGCAGTTTCCTATAAAGTTAAACATACATTTACCAATCAACTGAGCAATTCTGCTCCTAGATATTTACCCAAGAGAAAAGAAAGCACGTGTCCATGCAAAGACGTGTACTTGAATGTTCATAGCAGCTTTATTAATATTAGGCAAAAACTGGAAATAACCCAAATGTCCATCAACATGTGAATAGATAAATTACTGAATAATGAAGTAGAGTACCACTCAGCAATAAAATGAAAGGATTATCGATAAAACAACATGGGGGAATCTCAAAATCTCTGTGCTGGAAGAAAAAAGCCAAACACAAAAAGCACATGCTATATGGTTTCATTGAAACTCCAGGAAAGAAAATCAAATCTATATTAATAGAAGGGAAATCAGTGGTTGCTTGGGGCCAGGGGTAGCAGTGGGATTAACTAGTAAGGGGAGCCAGTGAAAGTTTTGGGTGATGCAATATTCTTTATCTTGATTGTGACGATGGTCACATGCTAGTATGCATTAAAAAAAAACCCATCAAACTATACAATTAAAATGTGTGCATTTTATAGTACATAAATTATACATCAATAAAGTTAATTTTAAAAACTTGAATCACATTGAACATACTGTTTTTTCACCTGATAGTAACCTAAAAAGATAGCAGTAAATATTTTCTGTATCAATACATGTATATCTCTGGCATAGTTTGTAATGGCTTCAAAACATTCCATATTGCGTCTATGCCACAATTTATTTAACTAAATTATTTAACTATGGGACATTTAATTTTTTTTTTTTGCATTACATATAATACTATGCTGCCCACCTTTGAAAATATGAGTTAGATCTAAAATTATAAAGCGGAGAGTATTAGATGGAGAAGCAAAAAGAGACATTCAAATTAAAGGAAGAAAGAGTTGTAAAATGGCACAGACATTGAGAACATATTGCCCATTTGGAAAGCTTCAAAAGATCTTTTTGGCCAGAGATGAAGATGTGCGGCATCACAGGAGATGAGAGTGAAATCACTAAGGTTCAGATCATGAAGCACCTTCTAAGAAGGAGATTCTGCCCTTTGCAACAACAGGGATAAAACTGGAGGACACTATACTAAGCGAAATAAGCCAGACACAGAAAGAAAATACTTCAGGCTCTTACTTATATGTGTAATTTTTAAAAGTTGAAAACACGGAAGCAGAGAACAAAATGGTGGTTACCAAGGGCAGAGAGGTTGGGGAATGAGGAGATGTTGGTCGCAGGATACAAAGCTGCCACTCTGTAGGATGCGTTAAGTCTAGAGATCTAGCGAACGGCCTGACTGTACTTAATAACACTGTATTATACACTTGAAATTTGCTAAGAGAATAGATTTCAGGTGCTTTCATTACCAAAAAAAAAATGGTAACTATGTGAGGAGATGGATATGTTAATTAGCTTGACTGTTGTAATCTTTTCCCTATGTATAGGTACATCCAATCATCAAGTACACCTTAAATATATAGTGTTTATTTAAAAAATAAAGACAGATGAATAAATAAAGAAGTTTGGATTTTTTTTCTGAATATAAAGGGAGACTCTCTGAAAGATTTTAAGACAAATGACACAATTTGATTTGTGTTTTAAAAAGATCACTCTGACATCTGAGAAGACATTAAATTGGGACCCATTCAGTTATTAGAGTAATGCAGGGAAGGCACTATGAGTACCCGAGCTATAAACATGGAAGAGAGTGGAGAGAATAGTTCTGATAGAGACCCATGAGGAGCAGAGATGAGGAAGACCAAGAAAGCTAGGACATCTTCCAGGAACCAGAAGGTGGAGAGAAGAGGTTTATGAAGAAAGATGAAATATTACATGGGTCTTTATCAGAGTCCAAAATTGATCTGCAGTCCGGGGTGGATTTACTGGTGTGATTATTCAGCGAATTGAAGTGAATTCACTTTCACACAAACAACACTGATGGGCCTGGAAAAAAACTCATTCACTTATTATGTTCTGGTGAGTTTTAAAAATTGAGTTACTTTTGCTGTTGCATTGCTGTTGTTGACAGTGATATTGTTATCTCAGATATAATACATTCCTACTGACTGGCTAGATAATAATGTGTTTGATAATTACTCTGATATCCCATTTGAACATATTTTATTTTTTACAATTTCCACTCAGTAAAGGTTTTTATTTTTCCAGGAGCATATGTTTACCTTCCAGATCCCCTCTTAAGATTGAGCACAGGTAAACTTCTTTTACAAGGTTTATAATGTACAAACATATATTCCTTTTTATGCTACTTGTCTATTTATTGGATTAACTGGGAGGATTTGACGTGAAAGCTTAGGATGATATTGAAAACACATCACTTCTATTGTAGCTAAGAAAATCAGCTTTAGAACTAGAGAGACCTTGTATTGGGCATTATGTATAGACCTTTAGCTTTTTTATCACAGCTGTTCTTTGTTGCCATGACAACAGAATTAACCATTTCATTAATATCACTGAGAAAAGACACTTATTTATGCATGTCTGACTTCGAACCTAGTCTCTGTTCAGATTTCAAGGTCTTTGGCATGGCTATGTGCTTGTTTTTATCCCTTAATATTTTGCTTAATGCTTCTACAGGATATTTAAAGCAAAGCTTTGTATTTTTAAAGTTAAATTTCTATTAGCTACATTGGTTTGGCTGCTTTCAAAGTGTCCCCGGAGTGGCAAAACGGGCTTCAGACTCTGAAGCTGGGGAAAGCAATAGGGAAGGAAATTTAATACAAAAGAAAGCAGTTACCTGGTATAAGGAAAGTCACTTGTTTGTTTTTTCCTTCTTTTGGGCTCCACTTGGTGAAATGGGTGTTACTATAAATACTGAAGAGTAATCCCTCATCAAAATGGGTGATCCAGCTGTTTCTGTTGTTGTTGACAGCAGGTAGTGTGCTGATTGCAATTGTAATGAAAAGGCAGAAAAAAATTCCTTAGACAAGAAAAATCCATTATTTTGAAAAT
This sequence comes from Balaenoptera musculus, assembly GCF_009873245.2. Taxonomy (NCBI): domain Eukaryota; kingdom Metazoa; phylum Chordata; class Mammalia; order Artiodactyla; family Balaenopteridae; genus Balaenoptera; species Balaenoptera musculus. The sequence goes on along the minus strand of NC_045785.1, from coordinate 85,434,893 downwards.
AATACCTGAAGAGAATAATTTTGTCCATTCTCCCAAAGCTGTGATGACTCCTTACATGTTTCTATCTAGCTTTTTTTAAAGGAAAAAAAAATGCATCTTCATATTGAACTCTCTAGAAATATTCATATTTTTAAAAACCAAAGCAAAAACTCCCTAATTAACATTAAAGGGGCTTGAGGAAGCTAACTCTTTTCTAGAAATGTACTTTAGTTAAATAAACGGAATTGTTTCCTTCAGAATTATTATTAATCTTTTTGAATATCTATCATGTGCTAAGCAACTTTGCAAAGTGCTTTAAATGCATTATCTCATCTAATACACGAGAGAACAGCTGTGTGAAGCTGTCCCCATTTTACAGCTAAGGAAATTGAGACTCAAAAAGAGGACTTGTGCTAGATTTCACAACTAATAAGCAGGATTTGAATCTTAATCGGTCAGACCTCAAAGCCTGTGCTCGGATCTGTTAGGGCAAAGTGCTGCCCTTGGCTCTTTGTTTCTGCACATATAAATATTGTAACAACACTTAAAATATTTACATTCCCTGCAAGGCATTTTGTCCTGGAAGGGGGGAAAAATGTCTGAAGGAATATTATTCATAATAATTAAACTCATAAAACAAGAAGGCAGATTTGAACCAGTGACATAAAATCTTTAAAAACCAAGGAAGGTTCTGTGAGGCTAGCTGCACACATAAGAAGAGTTTTGAATGCCAAATGTCGGACACTGACAATAAAGGAAAAGACTTTGTTACAGAACACAGTGGGCAGGGTTTTTTTTTTTCTTTTTACCTTTTTTTTTTTTTTTTAAATAACAGCTTTATCGAGATGTAATTCCAATACCATACAATTCATCTAAAGTGTACAATTCAACGGTTTTTAATATATTCACAAAGTTGTGCCACCATCACCACAATCAAGTTTAGAACAGTTTTATCACCTCCTGAGGAAATCCTGTGCTCATTAATAGCAGCTCTCCTTTTCTTCTCTCCCTCTCCAACCTTTCCTCTTACCCCTACTCCTAGGAAACCACTAATCTTACTTTCTATCTTTATAGGTTTGCCTATTCTGAACATTTCATGAAAATGGAATCATACATTATGTAGCCTTTTGTGTCTGGCTTATTTCACTTAGCATAATGTTTTCAAGATTCATCCATGTTGTAGTAGGTATAAGTACTTCATTTTTTTTATAGATGAATAATATTCCATTGTATGGATAAACCACATTTTTTCCACTGATAGACATTAGGATTGTTTCCATTTTTTTGGCTATTATGGTTATTATGAAAATACTGCTATGAACATTTGTTTGCAACTTCTTGTGTGGACATATGTTTTTATTTTTCTTGGGGCTCTTTTTGCTTTTAAGTCATTCTTATCTTTTAAAAAGATGGAGTTCGAACATCATCCGACGACTAAAGACCTCATGGAATTCTAAAGTGTAAGCCACATCAAAGCTTTACTTCTCCATTCTGTGAGTTATGGGTTAGAGACAGAGTAATTAATTCAGATAGCATGGTTCAGGATTCTTCATTGCTCATACCTTTCACAGATAGTCAACTAATTCTTTTCTAAATGACAATAATTATTTGTTAAGTTCTTTAAAACCCTAAATTTAAAAAGTACAAGAAAGCATTTGCATAAAATAAAACATTATTAAAGTATCAGATAGAAATAATCCACTTATTATCTACTGCTATTATCTACTATTATCTATCTACTTATCAAAGATGAATTTTGGAATCACTACTTCAGTGAAACTAAATACTTGGAAAAATAAGACCAAAAAAGGGTGGGAGAGTGTGTGTGCTCTATTTTTCACTTTTAAGTGCTAATTTTGGAAGGATTTTCCAAGTTTCTTCTCTCCCTCTGGTGACAAAGTCAAGAACCAGCCTTCAACAGACCAAAAGGAATAATTCTGACTTCATTTTTATTTAGTTATATGACTCTGTTTGTTAACAGATCAGAAGATTTAATAATTAGAAATAAGCACATCATTTACTTATTTTTTTTCATGAGAGAATATTTTAATAAAATGTAAATACAGATGAATGGATAAAGAAGATGTGGCACATATATACAATGGAATATTACTCAGCCATAAAAAGAAACAAAATTGAGTTATTTGTAGTGAGGTGGATAGACCTAGAGTCTGTCATACAGAGTGAAGTAAGTCAGAAAGAGAAAAACAAATACCGTATGCCAACACATATATATATGGAATCTAAAAAAAAAAAAAATTTGTCATGAAGAACCTAGGGGCAGGATGGGAATAAAGACGCAGACCTACTAGAGAAAGGACTTGAGGACATGGGGAGGGGGAAGGGTAAGCTGGGATATTTATTTTTTAAAAGGGGAACCATGTAGATTCTTCCTATTAGTGGGTTATTTTCTTATATTGAAGTGAAAGTTTACCTTTGGCCCGAGTTGTATAAAAGAATTATGAAAATCATAATTCATTTATAAAGTACAAGGAGTCCAAAGGAAGGTTAAGAGTGGCTTCTTAGTATTTCTAAATGATGATTTGCGTGTGCCAAGCAAAGTCTTAATGTTCATTTCAGTATCCAACAGTAATTGCATCACTAATAAGGCAAATGAGGTTTTTAAACAGTTGCTTCTCATCTCTGCACAAGAGGGCAGCCTCTCACCAAAACCAAGGAAACAGTTGGGCAGAACTTTTTGTTAATTTGTATGGAGACCCCTCCAATCATAGAACTGCCAAGAAGAAGAGCTCCCTTGCTGTGAAGAATGAAGAAATTGTGAGACAGTTAATACCACGTGCTGTCAATCCCAGAAAATAACTTCACATCTAGATCACATACAAATGTTCGCAGTTTAAGTGACATTTTGCCTTTTTTGTTATGTAAATGTTTGGATTTCTTAAACTGCTGTGGACAACTAATGTGAAATTAATGCTAGAGATAAGCTATTTTTTAAAACTGCTCCTAAATCGAATCACTCAACCCTAAAAGATAATATTTTATTGTCTCTCACATGAATTTTTTTTATTGGTTATCCATAATCAGATTTCAAGGTTTTAAAATCAAATTGCCAAAATCAATTCAAAATGAGTGATAATTCATATTGGAACAATTATAAATTTAAATGATAGAATACAGTAGAAGAGATTTACCAAGAAATTAAGAGAAGCCAAAAAGAGGTGCTATAATGCACACACTTTCAAAATAATTAACCATGCTTGACAGGAAATATGTGATTTAAATGTATTATGATGGGACTCAAAATGCTATTTAAAAGGGGGTTAGAGTTAATTTGTCACACAGGAAGGTAAATGTAACTATCTTTATGTCCAAAACTTTGGATAATATTTTTGTAAAGTATAAACTTTACAAAATGTAAAGTTACAAAATCACAGTCCTTTTTTTCTCTTAAAGTTTATGAAACTTTCAACTAAATATCTCACAGGAAATTACTGCCTCCAAGAATATAAAGGGTTTTATATGAAGGATGTCGATCAGTTGTTCTCCATGGATACAGAGAAGCAAACAAGCAGAAATTGTTTTAATAAAGCAGGAGGGATTTCAACTGGACACAAAGCAGGACTTCTGGACTGTCATGGTGATAAAGAAAAATGGGGGAACCTTTTCAATATTTTTCAAAGATAACTGTCAAAAAATATCCAGTGAAATGGATAGGATATGTCTTTACTTTTATTACTTATATTTACAAAACTGAGGACGAGGCAAGGAAATTAATATATACCTAATAAAATTTCTACCATTTTATTTATTTTTCAACAAAAGCAGTCATTTCATATTAGTTCATCAGCTATTAAGGTAAACAAGTAACAACATTTCAATCTCCTTCAGGTTCAGCTTTGTAAATAGATACAAGTATGTTTCCTTGTAGACCCAGTGAAGAACTGGGCAGATACCTAACTTTCATTTTCCTCTAGATAACATTTACTGGTGGAGAACAAAAAGGATAGCCAGCAGAAAAATGTTCTTTCATTCTCACTTGCTCCACAAATTTTACTAAATTGAGAGCTCTTAAATTGTACAGTAGGTATCAAGCACACTGCCAGTAGAAACTTAATATCGGTTTACTGAATTATGTCTCCAAAAATTGCATTTTTTTTCTGATCATTTCAGGATGAAACTCTAAGCACTATTATCATTTTCATGGCTCACAGCCATACTAGAGACAGAGCTAAATCTACAGTAGAGGTGTGCTTGACTGTTTGTAAAGCCTGTTCATAATCTGCAGGAACCTACACTACTTTTCACCTGCTTTGTAGCAAATCATACTAACCACACACAGAGTCTTACTTCACTGACAGTAAACTTCATTCAACAACAAATATGTATCTAACATTTACTATGTACTGGAGAGTGAGCCAGGTGCTAGAGACATAGCCATCAATAACCTAGGCATGGTTTCCCCTCCTGGAGCTTACACTCTAGAAAAAGTAGGCAAGTTAAGTTGGAAGTTAAGCATTTCATTATTTAATTACAGTTGCAATAAGTGCTACAAGGGAGAGGTCCAGGGTGTTATGAAAGAATATCATGGTGGGCGGGTAATCAGAGAACCTACTGATGGTAGAGAAAAGGCAGTAGATTTGGATGCTATTGAGAATTGATTTTATAAACTGAGATCCAAAGGATGAGAAGGAGTAGCTAGGAAGGGAGTTAGGGGAGAGTTTGGGGGAAAAAATTATATTTCAAGTATAAGGAAGACGATACGCACAGACGCAAGTCAAGGAAAAGCATGGTACCACAGAGGGAAGAAAATAAAGCCAACATGGGCAGACAGGGAGAGGGAAGGGAAGTTTTCATCGAAAGGGCAAACAAGACAAAAATGAAAGAGATGAAAGGCCAAATCAAAGTACTACCTGCTGGGGAGAGGTTCACTCCTCATTGGTCTCTCCCTTATTCAATACCAAAACTACTTTTTTGTCATTCCTCCACAGCGGATTTCTACATGCCCCACCATCTTCCTAACCGTGTGTCAGCTCCTACACTCTAGGAAAAGGGATGGATACTCTTGTGCAATTATTTTTATGGAATTTACTTGTCTATGGAAGCATCCCTTTGAGGATTTAATCATAATGTGGAACATTCTCTATCAGAGCAATGCTGAAATGGGAGGCATAAATGATGCATAATTCCTGAAAAGCCCATTGTAGGCTTGGGTCTTTATAACAAAATAAAAGCTCCATATTAAGCTATAAGGCATTACACTTCTGTAAAATATATTAAATAAATGACCAGCAAGGGTGTTTTACACAATTTATTGGTGCCCTCTGCAGTCAATGCTACATCTCATTAGTGGCTCTGTCACTCATGAAAAATGTGGCACCCATCAGCATCACTCATTAACTTAAAGCATGTGCCCACATATCAAATATATATTTTTTAATTATGGGAACATGCTATAAAGCAGATGTGCGTGTGTGCCATGAACAACAAGGACCATTCAAACCTCTCCAATCCTCTTCTGGATTTTTTTTCTTTCTACAAAAATGGTGAATGAGATACTGTTCTCATCCTTTCAAAGTTTTTTTCCTCTCTACTGACTTTTTCTGCTTGCATTCATTGCAATAGTCCAGACTTTGCCAATTTTTTTTCCTTCTTGACATTTCATTTTTAATTAAAAATGACATTTTAATTAAAAGGAAACATATGTAGAATAAACAGAATAACTCACCAACAGCAGAGAGCTGGGGCTGTCCTTTCATCACAGTTTTAACCTTTCTGGCTCATGAAAGGCTGTGCGGGGCTTCTCCACAATGCTTGCCAAGGCACATTCTGGATAGAAAGAAAGGAAAAAAGAAAAATTTAAAAAGATGGTCATTGAACCAAAATCCACCCACATTCAGAAAGCCCTAGGAATTACAGAGGGTGGAGAAGGAAGAAGGTATACCCACTCCAAACTAAATTGTTTGGGACTCTCCGGACCGGAAAAATCATTCTTTCTTCTGTTCAGAATGTTAAAACTTATCACTTTGGTGAAAGACCCCAGTTTTACAACTTTTCATGTTTACAGATGGCCTGATTTGGCAATCTTAAATGTTAAGGGAATTAGAAATCTGGCAGGAGGTAAGCATAGCCAAAAGTAAAGTATTACAATTAAAACTAACCACTCTTCTTTGAGCATCCATAACTTAGGACAGTTTGTGTCTTCCAGAGCCATCTTGCCTCCTGTATCAGAACAGGTGCTCCTGGGGTCCACTGTCTGTGGACGTTAACCCTCTCCCTATAGTGATTTGATTCCTTGCACAAAAGCATATTGTGGTGTGGAAGACATTGCGGTAAAACTGAATAAAATGACAAAGAAAGAAGCCAACAGTGGGTAAACACTGCATGAGGTGCCAGTAAGTGCTTCTCTAAACAAAAACACCAAATACCATTAATTAGCCCATGTCCTCAGAAACCAGCGTGACGATGAGAATCAATAGAGATCAACGTGGTGACCCAACTTTCACCACATTCAGTGCACATTTTTGGAAAAAGATTAAGGACATTGGGACAGACTGAAATCAGTCATGGGCAGACACTGTAATTATAACCCAGCATGAAGGAGAAAGGAAGGGAATATAACTTTGTGGCACTTACTAGATGCCAAGCAATTGATCAGTCATTCTAGTTCAAACAAGAATGCCATAGGTCAGTGTTACGGGTTGAAATGGTCCCACCAAGAAAGATATGTTAAAGTCTTAATCTCCAGGATCTCAGAATATGAATTTATTTGGAAATAAGGTCATTGCAGATGTGATTAGTTAAGTTAAAATGAGGTCATACTGGAGTAGGGTGGGCCTCTAATACAATGTAACTGGTCCTTATAAGAAGATGGCCATGTGAAGACATAGACACAGGGAGAAAACATGTGATTACAAAGACGGAGATTGGAGTTACCCAACTGCAAGCCAATGAATGCTAAAGATTGCCAGCAACCCACCAGAATCTGGAAAGAGGCAAAACTGCAGGTCTCAGAAGGAGCATGGTTCTGCTAACAACTAAATTTCTTGCTTCTAGTTTCTAAAACTGTGAGACTGCCATCCAGGTCATGGTACTTTGTTGTGGCAGCCCTAGGAAACAAACAGGTAAGTATAATTATCTTGGCGTATTATTGAGGGAAAACAAGACATAAAAAGCTAAAATATTTTCTCAAAATCTCATAGTTATTGAGAAGCCACAATCAGTCTGTCTCAAAGCTTATGCTCTTCATCATATATTACAACTGGGGCAGAAAACTAAGAAGTTAAAGAGATGGGGCAAAGAAGAAAACCCCTAGAAAGGAGACTAAGAAGTAAAAAAATTGGGAAAATATCAAGAGAGTTAGTTATCATGCAGTCCAAAGGTAGAGAGTATTTCAACAAGTAAGAAAGGGTCACGGGGCTAAATACTGCCCAAATCACACACACACACAAACAAGATTGTGGGATTTACCACAAAGTGTCCTCCAAAGAAGAGCTAGTTCAAATCTAATTAATCACAAAATGACTTTATGCTTCAAGCTGATTTGATTGCTCTGCAATGTACATCATCGACTTTGGGGGCACATAATTCTGACTTCTTAGAAATGAGTGAGCCTGGCTGATAAAGAATGAAGTGGTTTTCATGAAAATAAACAAAAAATGTCGTGAACTAAATTACATAGTGAGGAGATTGGCTTAGTTTAATTTTTTTTAAATAAACATCAGCTTTCCTGGAGCTCTTTAATTATCAAACTTGTTCCACTGTATTACCTTAAACCCTGATCAAAATGAGACAGCAATATTTTTTTTTTGGTCATTTCATAATCATCCATTAAAACAGTGGGATCATTTATGCGATCATTTAATTCTCATCCTGTCTCCCACAAGACTATGTGTCATATCCCTGGCTGCTAAACAAAAGCTTTTCTCTTAGTCACTTAAATTTCTTTGGTTTTGCTTTTAAGCAAAGGGATTTATCAGTTTCTGGGTTTGTTTTGCTTTTGAAGCTTAGGCACTTTATCAGCTTTAGATATGCTCAATTTGTTTTTGAGCCATAGCTTCCTAGAGAGGCAAGACAATTGACTGAGTGATTTGCCTTCTATGACCAAGCAAGTTTTGGTTTTCTCATTTTTTCTCCTCCTCTGGATGGGCAAACATAAAGCCAACATGTGAATGTGAAAGTTAGATCACTTAATGGTGGTGGCATTATGCAGACGCTGCCTGATTTACTGACCTTAGGAAATAATTTTGACATAGGCCAAATCATCCTTAGTAATCCTGGAGCATCAAGACTTTGTTTAGATGTGAATTGAACTCAGTGACAATTATCCAGAAACTACCTAGGACCTCTAGTAGCATTTATTAGTGTTTGATGAAAGAATAAATCTATCTGATGGTTAAAAATTATTGCTGTGGAGAAAAATGCTAAATATATACCTTAAAGAATAAAGATTATCAAAAGTCAATCAAGAAATCATTTAATTAGTATTTTTGGCCACTCACTAAGTCTAAGCCATTGTACCAGCTGGTGAGGAAGGGAGATGTTAGGGAGAGAAGAGAAGTGCTGTATAAGGCAGCTTCTTTCCTGAAAAAGTTTAGAATTTGAGTCATCTGGGACAACTGTTAGTTCGATGCATAATGCCAGGTTATCATTAATATAATATCTTTTATAATGTATTTTAACAGTCCTATGTGTAATACTACGTATGTGTGCATGTGTGTGTGTGTATATATATATATATATATATATATATATATATATATACCTAAAATACACACAATAGAGAACAAGAGCCTCAAGGGAATAGATTAGGAACTCTGTTCGTATTTGTATCGAAAATGCTAATCCCAGTGCCTGGCACCAAATAATTACTTAAAAAGAGTTTGTGGAAGGAATAAATGATTGCATTAAACCATTTGTGTTCTTATTGTGATTGTTATTGTAGAAATAGAAAAGATATTAAGGATAGGTAAGTAATTGATTATCAGTTACCTCCAGGAGGGTACTAGAGACTAGTATCAATAAATCTACATCATTGTTTTTCTTCAGGTTCCACACTAAGAGCATGGTGACTCTAAGGATGCTAATAATAGCATTCTTCCCCCACAAAAACATTTCTTCCCATTTAGACTCTGTTCGTACTTTATATTCTGGAGGTTGTCTGTGGAGTTGCTACTAAATGGCTTCATTTGAGAGCATTTTTAGGCTACATAAAATGGTCCCACTCTCAAAGTGCTGAGAGCTTTTTCTGCTGAGGTGTAAGCCACAGTACAAGACTGTGAACAGTTTTTAGAAGTCATTACACAAAAATATTATAATTTTTAATACACAGTGAAATTTATAGTTTAAACTTGCCTTATACTTTCAATTTTAAGTACAAACAAAACAAATGTAATGCAGGGGAAAGTACTACTAGGATATTTGAAACCCATTCAAGACCATGCTTTTCCTCTCCACCCCTTGTAACCTTAGTCAAGTCACTTAACATGTTTCCTCATGTGTAAAACAGGATAATGACACCTATTTCACAGGATTTTTGTGAGTATTAAATGAGATGTGTGTTAAAGCTCATATTTAACTACATTTAATTCATTTAACATTTTGCTAGGCACTATGTGAAAAGTTCTCTCCTTTCTGATATGTGTAATGTGCCATTAATCAGTTAGATAGGCTCTAATGCCATTGTTTTAATGAAGCTAAGATAAAGTTACCTGAGTCATCATATATATTACATGTTTAAGTAATATAGGAAATTACTCAAAACTAAGGCTTTTGTGTATCATAGTTAGAGTAACTGGAGATGTGTGTGTGTGTTTGTTATAAGACTTTCTTTAATGAAGGTCCAGAGTCTGAAAAATTGATAAAAATTTCTTCAGAAAACATGCAAGTGATATTGAAATGTGCCAAACATTGAAAAAATCAGCAAACTTTTCTCTTGGCTTCCCTGAAATTACTCCCTGGATTCACTTTTCTTCTCTATCTTGGTCACAAGCTCCTTTCCTTCCCTCCTTGGATTACAATAATAAGAAATAGGTCCATTGGCTAATGAAGAGCCTGAGCTAGGGAAATCACCATCGAGCCATGTTTCCTCACACCATGGTGTCCAATCCCTATAACTAACAACAAATCCGTCTTTTTGACACCATGATCAAGTGGAATTTATCCCAGGGATGCAAGGAGGCTTCAATATCTGCACATTGATCAATATGATATGCCACATTAACCAACTGAAGAAGTAAAATCATTTGATTATCTCAATAAATACAGAAAAAGCTTTGGGCAGAGTTAACTCATTTATGATAAAAATTTCAACAAAGTGGGTATAGAGGAAACATATCTCAACATAATAAAAGCCATATATTACAAGCCTGCAGCCAACATCATACTCCACAGTCAGAAGCTAAAATCATTTCCTCTAAGATAAGAAACAAGACAAGGATGACCACTCTTGTTACTTTTATTCAACATAGTATTGGAAGTCCTAGCCACAGCAACAAGACAAGAAAAAGAAATAAAAGGAATCCAAATTGTAAAAGAAGAAGTAAAATTGTCACTTTTTGCAGATGATGTGATACTTTATATAGAAAATACTAAAGATGCCATCAAAAACTACTAGAGCTCATCAATGAATTTGGTAAAGTTGCAAGATATGAAATTAAAATGCAGAAATTTGTTGTGTTTCTGTGCACTAACAATGAACTATTGGAAAGAAAAATTAAGAAAGCAATCCCATTTACTATTGCATTAAAAATAATTAAATATCTAGGAATAAATCTAACTAAGGAGACAAAAGACCTGTACTTGGAAAACTATAAGGCACTGATGAAAGAAATTGAAAACAACACAAAAAAATGGAAAAATATGCTGTGCTCATGGTTTGGAAGAATAAATATTGGTAAAATTAACATGCTACCCAAGGCAATCTACAGATTCAATGCAATCCCTGTCAAAACACCAATGTCATTTGTCATAGAAGTGAACAAATATTCTATAAAAAACCAACACAAAAGACTTAGAATAGCCAAAAAAAGAAAAAAGAACAAAGCTGGAGGTATCACGTGCCCTGATTTCAGACTATTACAAAGCAACAGTAAACAAAACAGCATGGTATTGGCACAAAACCAGACACATAGATCAATGGAACAGAAATAGAGAGCCCAGAAATAAACCCAAGTCTATATGGTCAATTAATCTATGACTAAAGGGGTAAAAATACACAATGTGGAAAAGACAGTCTCTTCAATAAATGATGCTGGGAAAACTGGACAGCTTACATGCAAAAGACTCAAACTGGACTACTTTCTCACACCATATACAAAAATTAACTCAAAATGGATTAAAGACTTAAACATAAGACCTGAAACCATAAAACTCCTTGTAGAAAACATAGGCAGTATGCTCTTTGACATTGATCTTAGCAATATTTTTTGATATGTTTCTTCAATTAAGTAAACAAAAGAAAAAACAAATCAAACTAAAAAGCTTTTGCACAGCAAAAGAAACTAACAACAAAAATGAAAAGGCTGCCTACTGAATGGGAGAAGATGCATGCAAATGATGTAGCCAAAAGAGGTTAATATCCAAAATATACAAAGAACTCATACAATTCAATATCAAAAAGCAACCAGATTAAAAAATGGGCCAAGGCCCTGAATAGACATTTTTCCAAAGAAAACATACAGATGATCAACAGACACATGAAAAGATGCTTAACATCATCAAGGAAATGCAAATTGAAAACACAATGAGACGCCACCTCACACCTTTCAGAATGACTATCATCAAAAAGACAACAAATAACAAGTGTTGGTGAGGATGTGGAGAAATGAAAACCTTTGTGCACTATTGGTGGGATTGTAACTTGGTACAGCCACTATGGAAACAAAATAGAGGTTCCTCAAAACATTAAAAGTAGAACTTCCATGTATCCAGCAATTTCACTTCTGGGTATTTTCCTGAAGAAAACAAAACCACGAATTCAAATAGATATATGCAATTTTCATTGCAGCATTATTTACAATAGCCAAGATATATAAACAATCTAAGTGTCCATTGATAGATGACTTGATAAAGGAGCTGTTATATATATATATATATATATATATATATATATATATATATAAAACAGAACATTACTCAGCCATAAAAAAAAGGAAATCTTGTTATTGCAACAACATGGATGGAGCTAAGTGTATTATGCTAAATGAAATAAGTCAGAGAAAGACAAATACCATATGATCTTACTTATATGTGGAATCCCAAAAAACAAGACAAAACAAAATGAAAACAGATTCATAGATACAGAGAACAAAAGGGTGTTTGCCTAAAGGGTGGGGTGTGGGGGCAGTGTGAAACAGCTGAAGAGGATTAAGATATACAAACTTCCAGTTATAAAATAAATAAGGCACAGGGATGTAATACACAGTTTAAAGAATATGGTCAATGCTATTGTAATAACTTTGTATGGGGACAGATGGTTACTAGACTTATCATGGTGATCATTTCATAATGTATGCAAATATCAAATCACTATGTAGTACACCTGAAACTAACATAATATTGTATGTCAACTATATTTCAATAAATAAATTAAATAAAATTGTATATCCCTCCCAAGAAAGGGTGGGATGATTGCATCTTTAATCACTTTGTCTCCATCAACTCCTCCCCTCTGACAATCACTCTTACATCTATTCCATGCTTACTTTGAAAAGCTCTCCTTTTTAAAAATACCTATAACTAATCTCATCCTTGCTCCCCAGGCCCTCAATACCAAATTTCTCAAAAGAACAGGCTTCACTTACTGTCTTCACTTTTTTATGCCCTATTCTTTTTTTAAGTTTAATCAGGAAATCATGTCCATGCACTAATGCTTCCATGAACCACTCAGAAATACCATTGATGTTCTAGTTATCAAACATTTTTCTTTGCTTTTTTCACCAGTCACCCTATTTTATATCTCTGTTGCTTTTGATACCACCTTCTGTTTTGGAAAGTCCAGTCTTTTTTATGGTATCAGGAATCCAACCTTCTTCCATCTTCTGGCTCCACCCTCTTCTACAGCTTCAAAATTCTTCTCAGTAAAACACTCCATCCTAGAAGAAAAGCAAGAAAAGGTCACAGTCAGCTGTCTCTGTGTTACTTTACCATCTGTGGCTCCATTTCTTCACACGTAAATTGGGGATAACAGTAGTGCCTACATCATAGGCTTGTTGTGAGGACTAAATGAATAACTTATGTAAAGTGTTTAGAAAGGTTCCTGGCACACAAAAAAATCCTATGTAAGTGATTATTATTACTTTGCTATAATTATTCACATTCTATTATGTGTATATTAGTTCTAAGTCTTATCCCAGTTTAATTTATATCATAGTGAAATATGTACATGGCAAACTCTATTGAAAATTTCTTGAAGACTAACACAGTGTCTTATTTACATATCTCCCTCAATGCCTTGCACATTGTAGGCTGCAAGTAATGTCATTTAATTGAATTGTTAAACTGCTTGCATTAGTAAAGTTTTACCTTGTATTTCTTTTACTTTTTATACTTCTTGCTAAATATTTCTCTTAGAGGCTCAAATGTAATTCATAAATTAGGGTTACGCATAAAACTGCTGGTTCTTGAAACTTAAGCCCTGGATGTATTTTAATTTTATTATGAAATCAAGAAGTTGTGTCAATTTTTTTCTAAGAAATTAATTCTACCTTTAGATGAGAGGTTAGCATAGTGTGGTTTCTAGACCACTGATGGCCCACAAGTGCCCTCTGAGTGGTCTTCAGGCTCATTGCTTTGCAGTTTGCAGGTTTATAATAAGACACCATCTGTGCTTTTGTTGCTGCCATGATTTCATAATCTATTTATGACGGTCAATAAAATTCAAATATTACTTCAAGGGTACACTATTCATGCCGTTAATTCTAAAATTTATTCTATTCTTATGCTGAGAGAAAGTGGGCAGATGAGGGGGTTCACTGCATTTTATGTACAGCAACTGACCTGAAGATTGGTGAAGTGTGATAACCATTCCTTCAGATAGCCTCTGGGCAGGAAAGGTTGAAAAGGCTTTAAGACTTTCTCACTTAATCTTTCTAATCACAAAGTAAAGGTTTACTGTTGACTAGCTGCATATAATTGGATCCTTCTCTTTGAATCAAAGACAAAAATAGATATCAGCCATCGGTAACAAAAGACAGAAACCAAAAACTGAGAGTCAGCTGAGGCTACTGATAGATTACCAAGACATGAACTGTGTTCTCAGTTCTGTAGAACCTTCCCAAATAACTCCAACTAACCAATGTCGTGACTAGTATTATTTATTTCCCCCATTTAAATGGAAGCCCTAGTTACTCTAGAAACCAGCTTGATAATGCATAACTTCTCCATTAGGAATATTTTTATGAAGCCCATCGTTATGAATTCATTTGCTATTCACCATAATAGCACATATCGTAATGAATTCATTTAGTATTCATGGAGATAACACAAACACCATTTAGCGACTGGTTAATGAACTGAGTGGGGCTCTTTATCCTTCCCGGGTTTTATAAGAAACAATTCTCATTTATTTAAATCATCAACTTCTTTTTCAGCTTCATTTTACATGAGCTCCCTTTTGTTCCCCAATGTCCAAGTACAATGCTGGGGTATAGAACATCTTTCTCTGGATAACAGAAAACCAACAGCTAATAGCCAAGAGGCATGGAGTTAAGGCAATAAAGTGTAATTACATTCCAGTTCATTGCAGGCCGGTTTTGACAATTTTATCTTGAACATTTTAAATCATCAAAACAATAATACTGCTCATGAGCCAGGCTCTGAGCTAAGTTAAAAGTGTCATTTTGGGCCCATTTTACAGATTAAAAAACAAAAACAATAAAGTACAGAAAGACTAAGTTACTTGTTCAAAACCATGTGGCAAAGAAATGAAGAATCTGGGGTTCAAACCCAAGAAGTCCTACTCCAGATCCATGGCTTTCACCATGTGCTAACCCACATGCCATCTTAGTTATCAGAGTCTCAGCAATCCTTCTGTAAAAAATAATGTTACATGTGTATCCTGCTCACTAAAGTTTTTGTTGTAAATGACAAAAACGCTCTTGAAACTATTTGCAAAATTAAAATGCGAAACCCCTTCAATAATCTATAGTAAATTACTAAATCAAGGACTGCATGAGCCAGCTACATTCTGTGGGTAATGTGGCTTGCAATAACCAATTGTTTTTAAGTAAGGCACAAACTGAGTAATTCAGGAACAATTTTGTCCGGAGTCCATCTTCTCAACGTAAAATATGACATATTCCAAAATAAAATATGGGATATTCTCAAACAAAAGAAAAGAGATGTATAGAGAAGAGAAAAATATCAGACTTCACTAGCAAAATTAAGACCATAAGGGAAAGTCAGGTATGATATGGGGTACGAGTTATCACTGTAGATTTCTTCTTACCAGATAGCGTAGAATAACATCTGCAAGCCAAACAGAAATCCACATGCAAAAATTAGAGGTTGGGAGAGGAGAAAGAGCCGACGCCTCTCTCTTTGTCCACGTGCACAAATTATGAGTCGTTGATTTTACGCAGGAGATAAACGGAGACTAAGAAGGCGAGTGAATGAAATGGCCTCTGGAGGAAATGGTATCTGTGAGCGCTAAGAAGTTAGAGAAGCCAGAGGAGGGAGGAGAGTTGTTTACTAATGTATACTCTGAATTTTTCTAGAGAGGATTTGAGGTAAATATCATAAAATAGAAAAATCTGAAAACGTTGTTTTTTAAACACCAGGATCTGGGATAATAAAATATACATTGTAAGCTGTAAAGACAACTTCAGTTGCTAGAATTGAGATTTGAATTTGACTGTAAGTTTCCTAGATGCCAATATGAAATAGTGGAATGGCTTTCATACATGAGCCACGCTGAATAATGTAGCAGGCAATGTCCGCAATAATATTCCTGAACAACTAACACAATGGTGTGATTCATAAACATTTTTCTTATAGTGTCCCTCAATGAAAGGGCTAATGGCCTCAGACACCAAAACACCTTTCAATTAAAGAGTCAGGCTGACACGGTCCATACCACTAGTATTCAGGACGGGTAAAAGCATCTAGTCTATGTCTTTTTTAATTTAGAGATGAGAAAAGAGAAAAAAATGTGTTTAATTTTTTTGTTCTCTTTCTCAATCCTCATGGACTCCACATTTTGAAAGATGTAATTCCCAGAAAAAAATGTGTTTATAAGTTGATTCTTTTTTCCCATTCTCTCTCTCTCTTATTAATGCAAGACATTTATAACTCCTCATCAGAGCTGCTGATAAACAGGAAGCAGACAGTTTCTCTACACTGAGTTCACCTAATTGGAGTCAAAAGAAAAGAAACAATGAAGTGCTATTACAGATCAATTTAAGACTTCCCTCAGGCTCTTGAAATACTTAAATATCCTTAAGTATATCCAATACAGCCCTTGCTTGAGACTCACTGGATTGGGTCACAGGCAAAGGTGTGCATATACTATGTTATTGTTAGGAGAAAGAGAAAACTAGACAGTAAAGAGGAGAGGCGAGGAGAGGAGAGGAAATGGGACCAAAATGAAAGAGATAATAAGGAAAGAGAATAAGAAATGTACAAATAGTTTCCATTTGTGGAGTGCTGATACTATGTAGCCATTCACTAGACTAAGTGCTTTATAAATGTCATCTCATTTATTCTTCAGCACCAATTAAGACATGAGGAAACTAAGGGAGAAAAAAGGATAAGAAACTCGTCCAAGTCGGCACAGCAAGCGTAGGGCCAGGATTTCAATTCCTGATCTGATTCCAATGTGCCTTGAAACAAGACACGATAATTTTCCCCATGAACTTTAAAAGGTGAGAAGGAAGAAATATACAAATGGATGCTTTTAACAACAAGGCCATAGGAAGGAGTCAGGGATGTGCAGGGGCAGGAAACAAGACAAAAGCTGAGCTGGCAGCCTCCCTGGCCTCCGGTTACTTTTATTGTATCTCTGCCTTATAAGAAACTCGAGGTTTCCATTACAATGGGTAATTGATGGTAGATCATATGGGAATGGGCACGAGATGAAGTATACAGATAAAAATAAATATGGTAAGAGGTTTCTGAAACCTGTCTGGCTTCTTAGCTCAGCACACTTTAGATTTGTCTCCCATTTGGGGCAAAAGATCATGGCCTAGCTCCATTTCTAAAAGTCACCTCTTTGGCCCAGAAGATGTCCTGGCTTTAAATAAAAGATATGAAAGGTACTTTTCTATTTTATGTGAAATACTCCAAAGTTTAGAAAATGCAAGCAAGACACAAAATTCCATTCTTAAGGTAAACCTTTAATGGAGATATATAGGATTTTTGGAGGCGGAAGATAACAAAAATCTGTCTCTCATCTTAGTTGGGTGAAATAATTCTCTGTCTTGTTTGCTCTCCATAAAAGCCAGAGTTTCAATGGGTTTATTGTAGCATCAGTGCTGAAAAGAGCTGTCAAAGATTGCCAAAAATAGAAATAATCCTTAAATAAAATAAAAACATAGCCACTGTGCAACTTTTGATTTTGAACATCTAAAAGACAGTGAGCAGCATTGATATTTGGCTAGACAGTTACTATAAAAAATGTAAAATCAAAGACAAGCTGACAGGATTGGAAATGTTCCACCGTGGTGAGTGTACACAGCAGTGAGAGCTGGACAGGAGCAAAGCCTTTATGTTAGGGTTGGCAGACTTCTTGGAAATCCATTCTCAGGGTTACAGAAAATCTTTTGTTCCAGAGACTTCAGATTTTTGCAGAGAGAGCTGGTGTAGGATTTGGGACTTAACCTTGGTCAAAGAGCCAAAGTAATCACTGTCTACCTTATATCTTCCAAATCCTGATGGCTCAAAATGTAAGTGGTGAGCCCACCTTGCATCACTCTACCTTACGAAAATATTACTCCGATGAAAAACACAAAAACTTCTGCTCACCTCTGCCTGGATGACCATTTTTATGATGCTGGCAGGCTGACAAGCTACTCTGCTGTTATGGGCTGAGTTGTGTCTCCCCCAAATCATATGGTGAAGTCCAAACACCCAGTACCTTAGGATGTGACTGCACTTGGAGATAAGGCTTTTAAGGAGGGGATTAAGAAAATGAGGCCGTTAAGGTGGCCCTAATCCAATCTGACTGGTGTCCTTATAAGAGGAAATTTGAACACACAAAAGAGACACCAGGGATGTGCAAACTCAGAGGAAATACCATGTGAGGACACAGAGAGAAGGTGGTCATCTGTAAGCCAAGAAAAAAAGCCTCAGTAGAAACCAACCCTGCTGACACATTGATCTTGGACTTCCGGACTCCAAAACTGTGAGAAAATAAGTGTCTGTTGTGTAAGCCACCCAGTCTGTGGAGTTTTGTTATGATATCCCTCATACGCTAATGCACGTGCTAGTCTATCTGGGGGCTTTAGGCTAGGTTGGAAGGGACAGTGGGGGTCCTCTGTCTGCCACCAACAGAGGGGTGGATGAACAGCTGGCAATCTGATCTCCCTATGCTTCTCTCTCCTTTCCTCTCCTCTCTCCCCTCTCACCACTCCGATGCTTTGCCTCACCCTCTTATTCCTTCACTAATACTCTAATAACCATTTGTTACTTTGAAAGCAAATCACTCCTTTTCCTTCCATTCTCTGATGTCTACCACTGTTCACTCTTTTGCATACAGAGAGATGCTTGTAACTTTTCCAAAAGAAAAAAATAAATCATTCCACCACTGACGAGAAAACTTTAGTTTGGATATAGGTTTCCAGCTGAACCACAAGTCATCATCTGCAGGAGGTAAAGAAAGCAATGATTTGGGGCAATTTTTTTCTCTGTTATGAGCACAAATCTAGAGGCACCATCTCATTTCACATCACATTATATCTTGATATAATAAAAATTAGAACAGCCACACATATGGACATACTCCCACATTTATGCTTTTCCTAGTTTATTCTTTGCTCTGTTCCTGAGGGATTTGTTAGAAATTTTTTTTCTTGGAGTTGGTTGTGTATTTCTTGAAACATTTCCAAAGGATGCAGGGGGTAAGACCTCTAGGTTCAAACCAGCTTTAAAATATAACATAAGTCATTGCTTCTAGAGCTCCCGTTCCTGTGTCTATGGTCTAGAGAACAGGGGGAAGAGAGAATGAAAGTCTCTACATGAAGGACATGGATGGGAAGAAAAACAAAGATGAATCTAACCGGAAGTTATTTTTTTCAAGGTGCAAAATCAGGAGGGTGTTGATCAGCTAGAGTCCATAACCAAGAGCCTGTGAAAGTGTGTGTGTGTGTTGGGTGTGGTGGTGGGGGATTTCCCTGAGATTGTATGCGAAATGTGTTATATGTGCAGAGATACACTGGTTGAGGATAAAGTCTACAGCTTTTGTCAGGTGCTCATAGAGGTTCCTGGCCCCCAGAGGATCTGAAGAATAAATGTTATAATGGAAAAATCATTAATGTAACACCAGTTAGTTGGGTAATCTTATGAAGGATGCACAGGCATTCTGGGACTCAGCTTACCCATCAGTAGGAATGGTAGTTACGACTTTGTCACTATCTTGAGCAGTCCATTACTATCCCTTGGTCAAAGAGTTATCCATGATCAGACAACGTTAAGGCCATTCCAGTGAGTACTGAAGCCACGAATATGACCAGGATGTGCATGTGCGTGTTGGGACAGATTTTTCTATCCATAAGTGAGGAGGGGGAATTAATGACTGAGTCATAAATAATAGGAAACTTTATTAAACGGTTGCTGTATAGCAGGCACTATGGTAGTAACATTATATGGATTTGCTCATTTAATCAGAATAACCTTCTCAAGCAGCTTCTATTCTTACCCACATGCTGAAGATGGTAGATCTGAGATTTAAAAGATTAAGTTGTCCAAGGTCACACAACCAGTCAGAAAGATTTTTGAACTTAGACTCTACAGCCCATACTCTTGACCAACTATATATTAACGCCTTCCAATGGCAGAATGGGTAACGAGTCATAATTCTAAATGACCAAGAAGCATGCTGGATTTTCTTTCTCACAAATTATAATTCTAACATCCTATTTTCTTTTTCCTCTGTGTAGAATCAGTGTCTGTGATTATGTATAAACACACTTTGTTTCTTTTTTTTAAAACTTTATTTATTTATTTATTTATTTTTGGCTGTGTTTGGTCTTCGTTTCTGTGCGAGGGCTTTCTGTAGTTGCGGCAAGCGGGGGCCACTCCTCATCGCGGTGCGCGGGCCCCTCACCGTCGCGGCCTCTCCCGTTGCGGGGCACAGGCTCCAGACGCGCAGGCTCAGTAGTTGTGGCTCACGGGCCCAGTTGCTCCATGGCATGTGGGATCCTCCCAGACCAGGGCCCGAACCCGTGTCCCCTGCATTGGCAGGCAGACTCTCAACCACTGCGCCACCAGGGAAGCCCATACTTTGTTTCTTACCAATTTCACACCCTTCTTGCATTTTCCCCACCACATCTCATCCTTCTGTTCCCTCTCTCCCCATATATACCATCGTGTCCCTTTCAAGCTACTGAGATGGCCTACTATCACCGTAAATTAGTGTTTACATTTGTTCAATCTTAAATTGTCCTTTGAACTTGCTGTGCAAATGTGCACATCTACTCCCCCCCAAAAACTGCTACAAATTGATATTAAGGTTCCATCATCATGCTCCCAGAGTTAATGGTAGATGAAAGAGATTTTAAAATATTAACTATAAATCTAAACATAAAGTACATTTTTAAAAAGCATTAAAGCTAAAACTTCCTGCTATTCATTTTTCCAAATGATGGAGTTCAGAACTGCATGCGCCCATCCACAGCACATTGTTTCTCACACTCACTCAAGCTGGTCAAGGAGAAAGGCTTCAGTCTGACTCCCACATATTTTTTTTTTAAATGGCAGATCTGGTATTTATTTATTTATTATTTTTTAAATTGGAGTATAGTTGCTTTGCAATGTTGTGTTAGTTTCTACTGTACAGCAAAGTGAATCAGCTATATGTATACATATATCCCCTCTTTTTTGGATTTCCTTCCCATTTAGGTCACCTCAGAGCATTGAGCAGAGTTCCCTGTGCTATATAGTAGGTCCTTATTGGTTATATTTTATACATAGTATCAATAGTGTATATATGTCAATCCCCATCTCCCAATTCATCCCATCCCCACCCCTGGCATCCATACACTTGTTCTCTATACCTGTGTCTCTATTTCTGCTTTGCAAATAAGATCATCTATACCACTTTTAAGATTCCACATATATGCATTAGTATATGATATTTGTTTTTCTCTTTCTGACTTACTTCACTCTGAATGACAGTCTCTAGGTCCAACCATGTCTCTACAAATAACCCCATTTCATTCCTTTCCATGGCTGAGTAATATTCCACTGTATATAGGTACGACATCTTCTTTATCCATTCCTCCATTGATGGACATTTAGGTTGCTTCCATGTCCTGGCTACTGTAAATAGTGCTGCAGTGAACACTGGGGTGCATGTGTCTTTTTGGCTTATGGTTTTCTCAGGGTATATGCCCAGTAGTGGGATTGCTGGGTCATATGGTAGTTCTATTTTTAGTTTTTTAAGGAACCACCATACTGTTCTCTATAGTGGTTGCATCAATTTACACTCCCACCAACGGTGCAAGTGGGTTCCATTTTCTCCACACCCTCTCCAGCATTTATTGTTTGTAGATTTTTTGATGATGGCCATTCTGACCAGTGTGAAGTGATATCTCATTGTAATATTGATTTGCATTCCTCTAATAATTAGTGATGTTGAGCATCCTTTCATGTGTTTGTTGCCCATCTGTATGTCTTCTTTGGAGAAATGTCTATTTAGGTCTTCCACCCATTTTTTGATTGGGTTGTTTGTTTTTTGGATGTATGAGCTGCATGAGCTGCCTTGTCAATTTTGGAGATTAATCCTTTGTCAGTTGCTTCATTTGCAAATATTTTCTCCCATTCTGAGGGTTGTCTTTTTGTCTTATTTATGGTTTTCTTTGTTGTGCCAAAGCTTTTAAGCTTAATTAGGTCCCATTTGTTTATTTTTGTTTTTATTTTCATTACTCTAGGAGGTGGGTCAAAAAAATCTTGCTGTGATTTACGTCAAAGAGTGTTCTGCCTATGTTTGCCTCTAAGAGTTTTATAGTGTCTTTAATCCATTTTGAGTTTATTTTTCAGTATGTTGTTAGGGAGTGTTCTAATTTCATTCTTTTACGTGTCCAGTTTTCCTAGCACCACTTATTGAAGAGGCTGTCCTGACTCTCATGTATTTTTAAATACATAAAGTCTCACACGTAAATTTCTTTTTCTCACTTAATATGAGTGAGACAGAATGATAAGCTTGTCCTTCACATCCTGATTCTTGTTCAATGCTGAAAATGTGACCTCCATAAGGTACAAGCCTTTATTACTAACATAATTCCTGAGAACACGCTTGTGTAGAAGCATCTTTTACTCAGCACAGTGACAGCAATGGAAGGCAGGTGTAGCTACACCAGTGAAATCTCCCTCTCGAAAACTACAGATTCTTCTAGGAGCGGACTCAGGCCCATGTCTCAGAATCATGTTACTTAAAATGTCATGTGTATTAATTCTATTTTGCTTATTTCATTAAAAAGCACCAGGTGGCATTAGACTATGAGGAAACATCTGACACGTCAGTCCATAAACAGTGCCCGTCCACTTTGCTTCTGAGCTTAGTTCCCTCAGCGCAAGTCCCAGACTCCTCCAGAAGGTCATTCGGCAGGACGCCACAGCTGTGCTTTGAAGAAAGGTGCTTCTTATACCCGTTGGCTTCCCATTACAATTTTATCTCACTCTAAACTGATATGAAAATCCAAATTAAGGTTGATATTATTTACTGTAATAACATTACTTTTGCTGAAATATTTATAATAAAAGTTTTCCAAACAGTCACTTATTTACTGGATTAACACAAATTTGATTTGCACACCATTTTTTCCCAATGTGTAAAGCAAGAAATAAGTTTTCAAGTTTTCAAGCCCTCTTTCCAATAGTTTTCTATAATTTAATGCTAACTTCAAGCAAATAAATTGAGTTGAGTTTTCTTTCATAACCATTCGGTAAGGGTTGTCTATCACTCCGTCCCTTTTTCCTGGGAACTTCTCGCTTCCTACTCCATCCACATACTTCTGTGGACCTAATATGTTTTCAAATGATCCAACCCCTCTACCCCTAGTCCCATTTTATTTGTTCCAGGGAACAAACTCTTGGGAAATCAAACCAAGTTGTGTCCATAAAATATATTGTCTTAGATTCTTGAACTGGACATGAAGAAAATGAGAAAACTGTCTCCCTTTTGTGATTAAGATGTAAAATGTAAAACGTGTAAGCTATGGTGCTTCATGTTTCCTGCCATCTGGAAAAGGCCAGTTAACAATAAGGGAAAATGAATAAAAGGAAAAGCAGATGAGGACAAAAGATATCCAAGAGGATTAGCTTCTCTGTATTTTTCCATGACTTCACTGTTCTGTAGATCTTTGGAGATCATGACCCAATAATTTTTTTTTCTTCCTTAAGTTATAACAAGTTAAATTTCTGATACTTGCAGCCACGTGTCCTAAATAATATTATTTTTATTAAATGGTCTTTGAAATTATATTTTGATTGTAAAACAAACAGTAATGTGTAATTACCCTGTTCTGAAAAGTAGGTATAGTCCTTTTAGGAATCGGAATCAGATTGTAAAACTGCTAGAAATCAATTCAAGTGCTTACCAAGGGGACTGATTGTAAGACTGGCTGGATGTAGTTGTAGGTCAGCAACCAGCTTCAAGTACTCAGAGGCGGCACATCCTCTTCTAAGGAGGGAAGCACTGGTAGAAATGGCCACTGTCACAGGGTCACAATTTGATGGTACAGTATAGCCATGATCATCTTCTCTTCTCTTTTTACCAAACTGAGTAGAAAGGAAATCCGGTTAATTTTATACTGCATAGTGGTTAAGAGCTTGGACTCTCAAACCAGACTTTCTGACCTCAAGTCATGACTCAGTCACTTACTAGTTGTGTTTTCTAGGCAAATTCCTTAACCTTCCTGTACCTCAGTTTCCTTAACAGTAAAATGAGGATAACAGCACATTTGTCATCAGGTTGTGATAAATGGTAAATGAGTTAACTGATACTAGTGCCTGTACATCTTTAAGCATTTGATGAATGTTAGCTATTCAATCTTAGTATTCTGTCCTTATCATGCTTATAGGTCCCCTCTAAAGTGATGATATAGGAGAGAATATTAGATTGTGAGAATGTGGACCACCTGCTAGTTGAAGGAGAAATCTGTGGTGGTCTAGAGAATCTTAGTTAAAAATTATAGGACCATGAATGGATCTTGATTTTTGTTTATGTTGAGTTTGAATGTTTATAGTACCTTTTTCTGGGAAAGGGTCCTTTCAGAATCTACTGAAATCTCGGACCTACAATAACATTAAGAATCCCTACCAACATAAAATAAGTCATAGAGGTTTGAAGAAATTAGAGATCTTAGAGCTGAGAATACGCTACATACAAGTTTTTTAAGTCTTAATGTTTCTCTTCTATCTCAAAGAGGCTGTCAGGGTGATGCTAAATAATGTTCTGTTGAGAGTTAGTAGTGGAGGGGAGGTAAGGGAAGGGAGAAAAGAGGAAGAGAAAAGAGAGGGAGCAAAGAGAAGAAGAACGTGAAAGATAGCTATTTAAATAAAGCAATTAGGCCAGCAGTTTCGGCAATTTCACTCAGTCCCTATAAATCTCAGAGAGAATTGTGGATGGAGTGTGAGAAGATGAAAATCTGTTCCTTCAACCTGCCCCGGTTCTTACATGCCCCTCATCATGTGACTGTCCTTGCTCTGTTGACTCAGACTCTGGTGCTTATACATATATCCTTCTTGTGCATTATGGCCCTAAATAGATAACATCTACTGCCTCTGGTGTGCACAGAAATCTGATCTACACAACCTGGGAGAAAACTGGCAGCTCTGGATTTCCTAAGAGGGTGTCTAGGTCTTCGATAGGGCAACTTCCTGAGGTCTTCAAGAGTAATTTTGATGATATGTCTCTCACCCTTCGTGATTATATTAGAAGTTATCACTTAGAAACAGCCCACTAAGTCCTGTCTCAGAATTTAGTGTTCCACATTTGAGAATAACAAAGAATTATTGTCACGTGTTCTCTATAAGTTTATGTGCAATTATTTTCTGACCTGAGCACTGAGAAATCAGTCTAGGCCTCCCATTTCACAGCAGCAGAATGTCACCTATGTTGTTTCTTCTCCATCTCATAAATACTTGTAACACATGACTCTCATAGACTCAACAGTCCTAGCACTGATGGAACCCTTTGGGAGGAGATAAAATTATAGCACATTATTCTGTTAAGGACCTATTTGTCATTTTACATTTTGTCCTTGACATCCGGTTGTAGTAAGATCTCATGGAACATTTCTAGGAATGACTTGTCCAGTGTTTTTATTGTGATATTCATTGACAACCTAACCTCTGGCTGAGAAGCTTCAAGCACTTAAGATTTTCAAAGTTTAAACCTGAAATATCCAGTGCTCCTCATCTGGCTTCTTCTCTCATCCTATAATTGATCTTAGTTTCCCTTTCATTAGTTATATCCCCAAAGCCACATACAGTACATAATGTGATAGACTCCATTGAAAATCTTTCTTCATAATATCATAGCATCAACACAGAATCTGCCCACATGTCCCAATTCCCTTAGTCAAACTGAATACTCACCTTCTGAAGCATAAGCATATTATTTCTGGTACTAATTTGCTTAAGAATATAGGACACAATTCATCAATATACAAATGAATTGGGAATTCATGTACTCAACCAAGAATTCACTAGTAGTGAGTCAGTGTCTTCTAACTTTTTAAAGAAAATGTTTTATAGCTAAGTATGCAGCTAAAAAACGTGAAACAAAAACTCATTAAAATCAATATTAAATTAACATGAAGCAGAAGAGTGACTTTAGAAAGGTTAACCCCGAAAGTGTGTTTTTAAGAAAAATTTATTGTTTATTTGAATATGATATTTTAAATTCATGTATAACAGAAAATTAATAGAAATGCTAGGAACGAAGTAATTTTTCAGCACTAACATCACTTAATCACTACTGTCCATCAATAGTCCATGCAATAATACCATGCAACATTTAGCCTGACCTCTTTCCTTTATGTGTAATTATCACCAGGAAAAAGTTCTACCTGTATCAGTTAACAGTTTTAAATTACCTCTATGTGATAATTTATGTTAATAGCATAATAGCATAACAATGATGGATAATGTGTACCAACATTTACAAATTGGTGGCAATGCGTTTCAATTACAATTCTCTTCATATCTCTGATCAGCAACAAAATCAAATTAGCAGTGCAACCATTAGTTAGTGAATTATCCTCACATGTAGAGTCTTTACTTGGACACCCTTTTGTTTGCAGATCTGCTCTAGAATTCTGAGTGTAGCAAAACTGGCAGGTGAATCAACCAAATCATGCACAGTACTGCTAATGATTTTTTTTTGTGGACAGGGGGAGCAAGAATGAAAATAATTAGGAGGTAGCACTGGACATCTAAAGGACTCACTGGTTCAGGCCAAAAAGAGAACGCTGTTGGTATTACTCCGGAGTGAAATGGATTGGTGATGTGGAGTGATATGGAATGAATTGAAATAAATGAACCAATGGCTCATCCATCTCCTGTGTCCTGGCCACAGACCAAGGTGAAGTATACACGTGAGTCTCCAAGGGCAGCGTTTCAACTGGTCCTTATTGTATTAGGTTCCTTGGGAATACCAGTCACTCAGTACTACCTCAGATACTTGCAACATCTCAGAATTCAGGGGGAACCAAGACTCATTGTGAGACAGGGCTAGACCTAATAGGAGCAAATCAAAACTTTCTACTCAAAGGCATCCCTTGAAATGTCTAGTCCTTGATCAAATGCACCATCTACAGAAAATGCATTTATAGAAAATGTCCTACAACTGTGTGTGAAGCTAACAAATGATTGGCGGGTACAGCAGCACTCCTTACTCTAGGTACAATCGCCAGCCAAATGGTTTAATATAGCGAACCCTGCATTCCTTTGGAGTGGAACCCTATCTCCTTCTTAGGTAAGACTTAAAACTGTGGGTGGTACCAGTTCTGGAAACATCTATTCTATTACCACCACATGGGGTAAGAAAATCTTTATGTTCATATCTCTTACAAGTTGCAATTTTTTCATGTATTTTACACATTCAGAATATTTTTGTTGCAAAAGGAGAAAATGTGTAGCTACAATAGATTTAGGATTTTCCCCCAAATTGAGGACTCTTAGATACTCTTGCTAACAGGGCAAAGTAGCCTGAAAAACCAAGAAGTTTATGTATCATAAATCAGAGGTTTCTAGCCTCTCCTCTGGATTGACCTGATGTTAAAAAATTTCCTTACTGCTACTTCTACATAAAAGCTGTCTCTCAAAGTCCATGGCCAGAGTGGTTAAAAGCACTGGACATGTTTCCCCTCTACCACTTACCCTGTGACCCTAAGAAAATCACTTAACCTTGCTGTGTTTTAATATCCTCATCAGGAAATTGGGACAATAGTAATGCTACTTAATAGGATTGCTATGCTGATTAAATGGACTAACATATGTAAAGCCCTTAGAACCTGCCTAGAACATAGTACTCAGTAAATACTAGCTTATCTGTTGTTCTACCAAAGAAATACACAATATACCCAGGGCAAGAACAACTTAAATATTCCAAACCATAGCTGCATTTTAAATAAATTACTGGAAAGCTCTGGGTCCAGAGTTGCAGATAGAAGGAAAGCTCAGGTCTATGGTAGAGGAGGGGCACCAATGAATCCCTCTCTTTTGTTGTTGCTCCCAAACCCAGAGCCACTTGGAATCCAATATGGCAGCCCCTGAGAGCCTTGGTAGGAGACGATGCTCCACATGTGATAATACAGCGTTCTGAACCACCACAGGACCGAGGATAAACCAAATACACCTCGAATGACAAGTCTCTGTATCCTGACTCCATCATTCTCTAAAGACATTTAAGTCAGTGAACTGCTCTCATTCCTGGCAGATTAATACAAGCACGGTAACACATAGAGTTACTATACTGATATGCACGCATCACACACAGGTTGAAGGCTCACCATGTATTTTCATTATGTGCAAAATACATGCAGTCAGAAGCCCTTAGATTTCTTGGCTGGGAGACTTTGGAGGCCAAAATATGTCCTGAAGCTAGTGAGTTTCCATTTTTAAAGCATTATGCCTGTTGAGTAAAAGATAACATGCTTTTATACAGTCTAGGAAGTGCTGTGCACTCTGCAAACTTCCTTCATTTATTATTGCTCTAATCAGCAATCCAATGTACACAAGACCAGATTCCAAACTAAAGAATACTCCTTAGTGTCTGTGCTGCTACCTGAGGAGTTGTTATTAGGATAGAAGAAAGGTCTTGGGTTTTGAAATGCTTCTGTTTGAATTTTGGTGGTCATCGATTCTCAAACAGATAAATTTAGCATTTCTATTAATTGAAGACAAAGATTGTTATAACTGTCAAAAATAAGCAGGAGGCAGATTTTGTGTTTTTATCATGTATCTTTCTGGATGTTGTGCATTGGACAGGTTTGGAGAAAACAAATCATATTTTAAAAGCCATCGCGGAACTACTAGGAGGCACAGCCGAGTTCCTGCGATGTTGCATGTGCACGCTGACAGCCCCATCCGATCTCCGAGTATTAGCTGGACCAGCTAAGTGAGTGATGCTGCATAAAGATGAGGGCTGGGGTTGTTACGAATCACAGCTACCACAATATAATTAGTAACCCATTCTTGGTCCCACTCCCAGGTGGAAAGAGAAACCAAAGGGACAGAAAAAGAAAAATGTTTCAGATTCCGAAATAATGCTGGTCGTTGACAAGGTTTTGCTATGAGGAAGCTCCCCACAATCTCATCCTCCTGACACTGGCATGCAGCCAGCTGGCATTTCTGTGGCAGCTTGAACTTGAGAACCAGTGAATACCATGTGGGTGGTTGTCAACATTAGAAACAAGAAAAATAGAGAGGAAAAATGCATTGAGAGTTATAATGTCAACTTTCAGGGGCTTTTAATTTCTACCCAGATGGCACAAATATTCCTAGGTATTGGTACCCACACAGTAGGCATCCCAGAATGATAATTATAAAAGCTTTAAAGTTTCCAAAGTGCATGCACAGGCTCGACTGTGAAGGCAGGACTCTGCAGCCTGGGATCTGATGCGGTAGTGGTCAGGTCCACTGACCTTCTCACATAGCTGCTGGGGGTTTTGTTATTATTGTTGTTGTTTTAGTTTGCACGTAGATCAGGGCCACCTGAACTAGTACAAGAGTCGAGTAAAATGGGAACACTGTGGTCTTCTTTTGACAGTGATATAACATGTACCTGTGTGATACAGCACATGATGTGTTTACCACTATTTCTTATGTTAGAATGAAACATTCATTAGTTATATACAAAAGTCAGAAGTCTGTTATGGGGCCATTTTGGCCTCTGCACCACTGGAAGATATATAGCCTGAAACAAACCTGACTTTAAGTCCAGACATACCACCTATCACGGTGCAGTTTAGGATCACTTGCATTTATTCTTCTCATTTTTGACAGGAGGACAAATATAATACTGATATTTATACAGCTGATATTTATGGATCGCTTACTATGGGCCGAGTGTTTTTCTAGTTTCTTAATATGTCAAATTTTGTTTCTTTATATTATCACATTTAGTCCTTGAAGCCACTCTCTGCAGTTGGTACCCTTATTATCCTCACTATTACTATTCATATTTCTCAGATGAAAAAAATTCAAGAAAAATGGGGATCCAGATCACACAGCAATGAGTGATGCTACCAAAATTCTAACCCAGACAGTTTGGCTTCAGAGCTTTGGCCCTAACCACCATGTACATGGCCTCCCAAACCCCACTTCATGTGTATCTGAGATAGACAGGCAAAGAGATGAACATAGTGACCCAGAACATAAGAAGATATTTAATGAATGGTAGCTGTCAATATTAGCATGCTTAACATCATTACTGCCATTGTTTACTAACCTGTCTCCTATACTTTGCTCAAGCCTCTCAGAAAAGAAGACTATGTTTATTTCAAGAACAAGATAGACTCTGCAGAATCAGCAACTGAAAACAAGTCAGGAATGACAATGGACCTGTGGGCACCTCAACAGAGTGGGAGTTTTATATTATGTCAGTGATGCAGAGGAGATCGGTCCACGCACATCTACTTAGAAAGATGGCGTCCATCCCCAGTGATAAGAAATAGAGCATTTGCTTCCACTGTCATGTCTGAACACACGTGGGGAAGATGGATGTGTGAAGGAGAGGTAAATGTGGAGGTAAATAGAAGGAAAGGAGTGAGAGGTACATGCCTTAAATTTCTCCTCATCATGAAGCATGAGTATGACACAAGGACGGTGAAAACCCCAACAGACAGATGTATATGCAGGCCCAGCTCTCAAAGATGTTATTTTTAGAAGTTAAAGAGGTGGAAACAGTGGGAGGCAAGTGGCTTTTGTTAGTGTTCAATCTCCTCATTCCTGTCTACTCTTCTTGTGCCTTTGTATTAAACCAGGAGGCTACAAAAGGATAGGACTTTTCTTCTCAAAATATTGACCTGGGTGGCATGCAAATTGTGTCCTCACTACTCCTTCTGTGAAGCTTGTAGGGAGCGTGGGCAGGTTTGCCTCTCTCCCTTCCTCATGGGAAACCACACAGATGTCTAAGAATTTTGTACTCAGCACCAATACATACCCTCTAGGTCAACTAAATCCACTCCAACTTTTCCATTTTTCTTAGGCTTATGGTCAAGGGAAAAGGAAAATCAGTCAAGCTTCCATCCCCCATCCCAGCTGTGCATGCAGTGTTGCCAAAAGATAACTAGTGAAAGGTATGCATTCTTCAAACACTTGAATTGCCAAGGACCAGCCATGCCCTGGCACATAAACACTATTTGCTGATAATGCCTACATTTTATCTCCAGTGTAGCCCTCTTTTCTGAATTTCAGGCTCACATACCTAAATGCCTACTCATCCTTTCCATTTAGATGTCTAACAGGCATCTCAAATTTAACATGTGCAAAATAGAACTTTTGATCTCCCCTTGCAAAACTGTGCTCTTCTCACAATCTTACCCATCTCCTTGAAAGGAATCTCCTATTTTTAAATTAAAAAAAATTTTTTTACTGAAGTATAGTTAATGTACAATATTATATAAGTTACAAGTGTACAATATAGTTATTCACAAGTTCTAAAGGTTATACTCCATTTCTAGTTATTATAAAATATTGGCTATATTCCCACGTTCTCATTCTCCCATTTTTTTTTTCTACACATACAAACATGCACACCTTGGGGCTTCCCTGGTGGCGCAGTGGTTGAGAATCTGCCTGCCAATGCAGGGGACACGGGTTCAAGCCCTTGTCTGGGAAGATCCCACATGCCGCGGAGCAACTAGGCCCGTGAGCCACAACTACTGAGCCTGCGTGTCTGGAGCCTGTGCTCCGCAACACGAGAGGCCGCGATAGTGAGAGGCCCGCGCACCGCGACGAAGAGTGGCCCCCGCTTGCCGCAACTAGAGAAAGTCCTCGCACAGAAACGAAGACCCAACACAGCCAATAAATAAATAAATAAATAAATAAAAATTAAAAAAACAAAACAAACATGCACACCTATACTACCAGTTAATAGAGGAGAATATAAATGTTAATCTAATCTGGTAAACTTAGATCCAATAGTTTAATTATTCCCTTAAGGCAGCTCAGTCTCTTTTGGTATAACAGCCTCTTTTAAGTATTTTAAACTGTCTTATCCTTGCCCTGCTATTTGTAAAAATGTTGTCAGAGTATATGGAGGAATGTAGCTAACGCAACCTAGTGCTTGTGCGAAGGAGATAGAATGTACAAATAACCCCGTGTCCTCTGTAACACGTGGTCTGGTCTGGTCTGGTCTGCTCTGCTCCGTGAACTTAAGCTGCAGAGGCACAGTGCTTCTATCTCACAGTTTTTTGACAGTGAGAAGAGTCTGGTGTTCATTTCCAGAGTTCACAGTCCCAACCGTTTAAACTCATTCCCCGCATGCAGCTTGGAGTCTTTTGCTCCATGACCATCCCAACTTCTGGCAGTCTTCTGGCCTCTCAAGGCCTCTACATCCCCACACCAGGCCAGTTTTGCTAAGCCTTACAAAGGCCAAGGAGAGCCAATGATGCTCCCTCAGCCTCATCCCTAAGAGTGATGGCACCATCATTTCTAAGCCAAGTTGGGCGGAGACCCACTGCAAAGATTGGGATTGTTATGAGAGCCTGCATCCTCTCCCCACACCATGCCATTAGCACTCACTTCTCAGGATCACAGAATTATTTTGGTGATTCTTAAGTTTCCTTGTGCCGATGAGAAGTGGACTCAGCCAGGGGCAGGAAGAACTCCTCACTCTATCTCAGGTCACCCTTTCCCCAAATCCTCCTGGAACAGAAGAGGCCAATTTCGGGCTTCCCATTTCCTTTCCCCCCTGGCCTCCTTCCATGCCGGGGCAATGAGTCTCATGGCCTTGCTGGCTGAGGTAGAAGGGCAATCCTCTTTAAGTGATAAAAGAAACATCATGCTTAAAATCCTCTATATTTGGTCCTTGAAAAGTTAAATTGGAGACAGTAGAATGGGGAAAAAAAGTCTTATCTAGCTTAAAAAAAATCTAGATTTCAAAATGATCATCTAAGCACAAAGATACCATTTAGCTAATTAAAAGCTAAAGGACTCTTTCTTTTTGCATTCTTGCTACACTAGTTCTTATTCCTCAGCACCCCCCAATTGCAAGTAGGTTGACATCTTGGACTGACTGTTAAACAACCATATATTGAACACTCATTCTGTGGTCGATGTGTGTAAAGCATATGTTGTAATACAAGCTTTACATACATTATCTTTTTTAATCCTCAAAACAATCCTGAAAGGAAGGCATTTTTCTTACTCTCATTTTACAAATAAGGAAGCTGAGCGTCAAATTGGTTAAGTTGCCCAAAAGGAATATATCTATATATAAGAGCCAGAATTCAGTCTGTTTGTCTTGTGATCACTGCACTATGAATAGAATCTTTTAAAATACACCAATGAGCTATTAGTCTTTATTTTGAAAGTTCAAGGTAGTTCATTCCTCAAATTGCATTTACTTTGTATCATGAGATCATTTGTCTAAATTGTCTAATTTTTATGTGATAGATGCAAGAAATATAGGAAAGTAAGAAAAGAGGAAGGAAGAAAGAAGGGAGGGAGAGAAGGAGAGAGGGAGGGAGGGAGGGAGGAAGGGAAGGATCATGCATAGGACAATTTCCCAAAGACAATTATCTTACAAGTTCAGAAGAGTCACTACTGTGGTTTCCTGATTCTCTGTATGTGTCAGGATTTTAAAAATTGACATATGCTACACTCAGAGATTTAGATAACAAAATCTTTACTAGAGACATTGTAAGATAATAGTTAAGGCAAAGCTCTAGAGTTATATTGCTGGGTTCACATGATGATTTTGTGCTCAAGAAATGTTGGCTTTTATTGTTGTTATTACCATTGATGGTTTTCTTTGACGTGTCTAATCATCTCCATGAGCTTGCCACCTCATTCTGTAACAAGGAAATAAGTAAATTTTAATCCAACTAATAAATGCAGCCTGATCCATTGATTTGAAAAACATCTTAGGTAACTATTCCTTTTCCATAAATAGTCTTTCAGATTCTGCAGCGAAAACTCCTTAAGGGCTTTTATTCACATTTTTGCCTCTAGCGCTTAGCACTGTGCCTGGAAAATAGTAGGTACTCAATAACCACTTGTCGAGCTTTTCTAAAATATTAACTAGAGCCTTAAACCAACTTTTACTACCTAGCACTCAACGCTGAAGAAAACGCACATATATTTGATCTTTTGGCCGTGACACAGAGAACCACTAAAAGCTAACATTTGCCATGCAGCCACTTCCGGTAAGGCACGTGCCAGCATTTAACTGCGTGACCTCATTCGATCAATCTGGTAACCCCATGAGTTGGTGTTATTTTCTTCATTTTTTAATAGATGAGGAAAAGGAGGCCCTGAAAATTTGAGTTAGATATCAAAGTCGCATAGCTAACAGTAAGTTGCAAGGTTGGAACTCCACTCTGCCTGACCCCTAAGCCAGTGCTGTCAACAATAGACTCTTATGTCCTGCCCATCAGTACTTCATGGACTCAAGTACCTACCATAGGGGTCACCCAAGAGGAAGTCGATTGTTGACGGCAGCTCTTCTCTGACTTGTTACGGTAGGATTACTCGGCTCAACGTGGGAGCCACCAGCCACCCTGGGCAACTGAGTGCTTGAAATGTGGCTGGTCCCAACTGCGATGTGCTATAAGTGTAAGATACACACCAGATTTTGAAGGTTTAGCGCAAAACAAAGAACGTAAAATATCTTGTTAATGATTTTTAGATTGATCCCATGTTGAAATTGGGTTAATTCATTTCCCCAATCCAAATAAAGTCCGTAGTTTAGTTAATAATATTGTGTCAATGTTAATTTCTTAGTTTTGATAACCTTACCATGGTTATGCAGAATGCTAACATGAAGAGAAGCTGAATGAAAGATGTCTGGGAATGTTGCGTTATTTTTGTTACTCTTTTATGTCTAAATTTATCTCAAAATATAAAGTTTAAAAATTAGTTCCACCTGTTTCTTTCTACTTCTTTGAATGTGGCTTCTAGAAAATTTCAAAGTGGTGCCTATGTGGCTCACATCATATTTCTATTCGACGGTGCTGCAGTAGAATCTCAAGCTACAGGAAGAACCAAAGTAACATCTGTACAGCTCTGCACTGTCAACTGCAGGCCCATGTTTAGAGATAGTTTAGTTTACTTAATAAGCAGTTTTATTGTTGGAAAGCTAATTGGGCCATCAGTTAATGCAGCCCCCAACACACCACTACACCGAGATAAGTAATGATTTGGATTCAGAGGTCATCTAGTCAATCTATGATTCCAGGCAGAAATATACTAAAACTCTTCCTGGAAGACAGCCCTATTCCTCAAAACCTCCTGTGGACGTTTCTACCACCCCCCTTTCTTCACAGCATTGAGGTCAGGAAATGTTCCCTCTTTGCTCTAATAAGTAGGTATGACTTTATGAACTTTTACTTCTTTTATGTATCTTAGGGTTGTGAAGAAAATAAACTACCAGAAAAATAGCCTGAGGGCAGAGAATAGGTTGTGCTTTTTCTGCTTGCTTGAAAATGCTGTGAGTTGATGCTCATGCTTGAATAAATATACTAAGCATGGTTAAGTTGTAGGGTAATGAGAAAGAAAATGCTCTTTAAAAAAAAATCCTTCATTTGCACCTTTTTGGAGACCAGAATGAGAAAGTAAACTAAACAAAGTGAACAGCTCACATTAGATCACTGCTTGCGCTGCAGCTTTTACAGCACTGTGGTGAGTGGCAGAGCTTTAGCCTCTGAGCCATGAGACCTGCATTCTAGTTCTGCCTCTGCCCAACAAGTCTCCCAACCCCACGAATCTTCAGCAACCTCATCTGTAAAATGAATAGATAGGATTAGGTTGGTATTTTTCAGATCACAATGCTACCCCATTGGTAGATCATAAAATCAGTTTCAATGGGTCAAGACCAACTTTCTTTAAAATGAAGCAGAATAAAAACAGCAGAGTTCAATGCATGTATTAAAGATCAATATTCTTTCATGAAACTACTAAGTGTATGTTTTTAAAGTTTTCTTATACTGGATCGTGATATAAGATGTTTCTTACTATGGATAACCATAAAATTGTTTGAGAAACACCTTTTTTTTGCCTTTGACTTTTTTAAACTTTTTATTTTATATTGGAGTATAGTTGATTAACAATGTTGTGTTAGTTTCAAGTGTACAGCAAAGTGATTCAGTTATACACACACATTTGTCTATTCTTTTGCAAATTCTTTTCCCATTTAGGTTGTTACATAATACTGAGCGGAGTTCCCTGTGCTTTACAGTAGGTCCTTGTTGGTTATCCATTTTAAATATAGTAGTGTGTACATGGAGAAACACCTCTTAAATGATGCCTAGGGTACCTCATATCCCTGAAATAATATGCTCTACACTAGAAATAAACTATCTACAAGCAATGAATCCAATGTCCAATGCTCCTCAGTCCCCACCAGAGCAGTCAGGAGGTCTCTCTAAGGTCCCTAAAGGTCAATTCCTTCCCTCTTGTACATATATGGTGCATCTTCGTCTCCTAAGAGGGGAAATAGCTATCTCCCCTCCCTTGAGTCTGGGCTGGCCCCATCACCTGCTTTAATCAGTACAGTGTAGCAGAAATAATGTTATGGGACAAGCCCTGGATTTAAAAGGACCGGAAGTTTCTGCCTCTTCCCTCTTGGATGCCAGGCACCATGTAAGAAGTCAGATTCTCTGAGACCATGATCCCATCAGGAGGCCCAACCTTGCCACATGAAGAGGCCACGTGGAGAGAGATGCCTGACCAGCCCCCAGCTGTTCTAGACAACCCAGGCGAGGCCCAGACATGTGAGTAAAGAAACCATCTTCTTATGTTCCAGCCCCAACTAACACCAGATGGAGAAGAAGAACTCCATCACTCAGCCCAATCCAGACTGTAGAATAATGAGAGATGATAAACTATTGTTTAAAGCCACTGAGTTTTGGAGCAGCTTGTTACAAAGCAATATATTACAGAAACAATGTCTATGGAACTGTTGTAAGAGTGCTGTGGATCACAGGGGCTAAATACTTCTTTAATTGTAACAAGACCTCAGTTTATTCTGGAGAGTTATTTCACAGCATGGGATGTCAATATTTACCTAGCATCTTGGGGAAACCCTGGCAAATCATGGACAATGCAATGCAAATTGTAACACTATGCTAGCAACATGGGGAATTTACCGGATGCAGAATAAGGTAAGAGCTGAGAAAGTATATTCTATTCACGTAAATAAAGGATTTCAAGCATCTCAAGATTCCCAGGTTGTTAAATTTGCTGAAGTGTGGTTAGAGACAAATATTCTGGAAGGCAAATGTG
Source organism: Balaenoptera musculus (assembly GCF_009873245.2). Classification (NCBI taxonomy): domain Eukaryota; kingdom Metazoa; phylum Chordata; class Mammalia; order Artiodactyla; family Balaenopteridae; genus Balaenoptera; species Balaenoptera musculus. The sequence continues at coordinate 85,397,846 of NC_045785.1, read as the reverse complement.
GAAGGAAAGTCTAAGACTCTTCTCACACACAAGTCTATGGACAAAAGTAACACTGAAACGTAGCAAATGATTTTCAAGTGGCAGCCCTTTCGTTTGTATACAGAGCTGCTGTTAAGGACCACCACTGCCTCAGCTTGATCCAATTACTGCGCTGTGTACCTTATCACACAGCTTCATTTTGTTCCTCTCCTGTCCTAGGATCTGTGCCTCATTAAGATAAGATCTGACAGCCTCTGTCAATGCCGAGTTAGAGCCGGTGGCTTCTCTTTATTTGGGCACAACCGCAAGTTCCATGGACTTATATTCAGTCACACAAAAGGGAGGGTGCCATTTGCTGGTGAGATTTTCATTTACTCTGCTGTTATTTATCCCATCCTGGGCATTTAAGCAAGTACGATTTTCTAGTCTTTTATCAAAAACTTCTCATACCCCTTCACATCCCTTTTCTTGAGGCGAAAGTGCTACTTCTTGATTAGAAAAATATCTCTAATAGGGAGGTTATAAATTCATACAGTGTTTTGTGACATGGGTCAACGTGTTCTCCTTCATTTTAGTATTCTTGCTGTTCTCCCAAAGAGCCATAAATAACAATAAATGATAATACAGGATCTTGTCAAGAAAATTCAGCTCCTTCACCTTTAGGGGGCTTGATTTCCTTTCAAACTGACAAGGACTCAGTTCCTACCTGTCTGCCTTCATTTATCCTTTACACTTTAGATCTGCCTTCTGCACTGGCTCCCGGCATAGTCCATATGGAAATAAAATACATCCACATGTGAAATGAGAGTGCCTTCCCTCCCTGGTATTTGTTTCCAATATGATATATTTATTTCAGTGACAAGGTCCAATGGTTAAAGACAGAGTAAGACCAGAGTTACGTGATCAGAGAGAGGATTGAAGTGATTCCCTAGTTACTCAGGCAAAAGCAGCAGAAGGAGAGAGGGGTCCCAAGGGCCTGGTGGGTTCTGCCTGAATTATCTAGATAATTGCTTCAACCCTTTACTTTGACAATGGAGACCTGGACTACAATTACACAGGCCAAGAAAAGTTTAACTTTTTTTTTCACATTCCCTTAATAATGACAGAAATGAAAGTGAGTCGAGCTATCTGTCAGGATTTAGGCTGAAGCTTAATTCCATGACTGTGATGTTTTGGGGGGATTTGTAAAGTGTTATAGAGGTAAATTCTGAAATAAATAGAAAGAAAACGAATCCAACTTTAGTAGCTCCTTCTCAGCCCAACCTCTAGACTTTGGCGTGCTAGAGGGCTCCCTGCTAGGCCATACCCTCTCTTCAATCTATGTTCTTTCCTTAATCTCGCTCCACTACCATGACTTGAAGTACTATTCATACTCCCAAATGTATAGCTCCAGCCAGGACCTCCCCCCGAGAGCACACTTGACATACCATTGCAGAAATAGCCCCTTTTTTCCAATCCCACTACGACTTGTACTATCTCCGCTTCCATCCACTACCAATAGTTAACACTTATGGAGTGCTTGCTGTACCCCGTACTGTACATAAACATTTGTAGGTGTGATCTCCTTTAACGCTCACAAGTAGAATCTACAGTTGTATTTTTTTCTGGATAAAGAAACTGAGACTAACGGAGGGTCCGTGAGTCATCCAGTGTTTCACAGTCACAAAGGAATGGAACTTGGACTTCAGGGCAGAACTGTTTGATTCTCAAACGTCTGTTTACGGGGTGCTGCTTCTCTACTGTGTTTACTATTTCTTGTGCACATTTGTGACTTAGCATATGCTACTTTGAATTGCCATCGTCATCATCATTGTCATCATGATTATTATTTTATTATTAAGTCTTGCTTCTTCCTACCCTAATGCCAGCCCTTATGGAAGGAACCCTGTCTGGTGTCTCTGCATGCTTAGTTCTAGCAAAGCCTTACTCCATACTTTATTACTGAGGCTGAAGTTTCATAGAAAGCCAATATTAGAATTAATAGCCTAGCTAGAAGACTAAGTCAAGAGGTTTAAAAGAGCATTTTTACTAATCAGGGTTTTAACCCATTACTCAGGTCTCTAAAAAGCTATAGAACATGTGGTCTGTGCTGTGTTATAGGGAGACACAAGATCCTGCGGCTTCCTCTCCAGACTACACTTTGCAGAGATAGATGGAAACTAAACATTAAACACAGGTCAGATTCCTTCAACTTTGCAAATTGCACTTTGGAGGTCATCAGACCAAAATCTGGGAGACCAGCCTAGAAAGCCTTTTGAGGGTAGGGATTTACTATTCGTGGGACAAAAGATGTAATCAAAAGACTTGTTCCTAACACTACTGGGGATCAGCCTCTTGTCTTAAAGACTGATTTTTGTTGTTGTTGTTTTTAGCTTTTGTCACATTGTTCTGTCATTTAGTGTCAAATGTGGCAAGTTCTCTTTCCCTTTGTAACTAGTCATCGCTGACATGTAGTTAAAAATCTTTTACTCCAGAGAATCTGCCTGTAGTGTTTTAGGTCAACCTCACCCCAGGTGAAAAGACCATACATGGTGTCTCTGAGTCTGGGATCTAAAAATACAACAAGCTTGTTGTATGCTGGCACTTTGTAGTACATCAGGCTGGATCATCTTTCACTGAGGCAATGTGCTGTCCAATGGTCCACAGCAAGTCCATCTCTGGCTTTGTCAAAGTGCTCTGGATGCAGCGAATGAAAGGGGACCTCATTGACTCGCTCCTTCTTGCCCAGCCCTTGGGAAAGACTTCAGTGTGGGATCTGGTTTTCTCTTGACTTTTGAGGTAGTTTCCCAGAAGTTCAACACTGTGAAGCCATGTGGTTGTTTGTTTGTTCTGATTTCTTTTCCAGTTGTTTTTTGTTAGTGTAAAGAAATCCTGTTTTTAATCAGGGTGATTGCGATATAATTATCTACACAGTAAAATCCACCCTTTTTGGTGAGCACTTCTATGAGTTTCGGCAAATGTGTAGTCATGTAACCACCATCACAATCCAGATATAGAAGAGTTCCCTCCCTCTGAAATATTCACTTGTGCCCTTTGCACTCAACTCCTTTCCACAATCCCAGACCATCACATTGCTGTTCTGTTCTCTGTCTTTATAGATTGTCTTTATAGAATCAGACGATATATAGCCTTTGAATCTGGTTTTTAAACTTACCGTGACACATTTGAAATTCATCCATGTTGGTGTGTGTAGCTGTAGTTTGGTTTTTATTGCTAAATAGTATTCCATGGTAAGGATGTACCACAGTTTATCGATTCACCAGTTGAAGGACATTTGGGTTGTTTCCAGTTTGGGGCAGTTATGAATAAAGCCACTACAAATAGGTGTGTACAGGTTTTTGTGTTACCATAAGTTTTTATTTCTTTTGGGTAAATATGCTTGCTGGGTCTATGGGGAGTACATATAAATTAATTAATTTTATTTTTGGCTGTGTTGGGTCTTTGTTTCTGTGCGAGGGCTTTCTCCAGTTGCGGCAAGTGGGGGCCACTCTTCATCGCGGTGCGCGGGCCTCTCACTATCGCGGCCTCTCTTGTTGCGGAGCACAGGCTCCAGACGCGCAGGCTCAGTAGTTGTGGCTCACGGGCCTAGTTGCTCCGCGGCATGTGGGATCCTCCCGGACCAGGGCTCGAACCCGTGTCCCCTGCACCAGCAGGCAGACTCCCAACCACTGCGCCACCAGGGAAGCCGGAGTACATATAAATTTATAAGAATAAACTTCCTGTTTTCCAAAGTGGCTGTACCATTTTACATTCCTAACCATCAGAGTCTTAGCTGCTCTGTACCCTCCTTAGCATTTGGTTCTATCGGTTTTTTGTTTTCTTCTTTTGTTTTTGCTTTTTAGGTATTTTAGTAGGTGTGCAGTGATATCTCATTGTGATTTTAACTTGCATTTCCATAAAGACTAATGATACTATGCATCTCTTCATGTGCTTATTTGCAATTTTTATATCTTCTCTGGTAAAGTTCTAGTTCAAAGTTTTTGTCTATGTTTTAATCAAGGGTTGGTTTTCTTATTATTGAATTTTGAACATTCTTTATATATTCCAGATGCAAGTCTGTGGCAGTTAAGAGACATTCAAAAAAACATCAAATTTCCCCTGGTGTTTACTATACCTTCTCTTTTAGCAGAAACCCAGCAAAAGCAGGACAACTTATATTTTTCACAGTTACAAGTCACAAAAGTGATCAAATGTAGATACGGGCTCTTTTGAATAATGTTGCTCTTCCTTTAAATTTTGGGAGACATCATTTAATGAAGTAAACTCTCCCAGGGCTCAAAAGCTGGTCCTCTTTACTATCACACTAATTTGCTTGGTGATCTCATCCAGTCTATGGCTTTAAATACCATCTCCATGCAAGTGATTTCCAAATTTGTATCTCCAGTCTGACCTCTAGATACATATCTCTAACTCCAGATCCATATCTCTAACTGTAGATGCATACCTCTCACTGCCTAATCGACCTAGAATTAAATAAACATTTTAAAATTCAGCATGTGGCAAACTGAACTCCTGATCTTCCACCCCAAATCTGCTCTACTTCAGTTGTCCCCCTCCCAGCTGATGGCACTTTATCCTTCCACTTGGCCAGGACAAAACTTTCAAGTGATTCTTAACTCTTCTCTTTCTCTTGCACCCTACATCCAACCCATCTACAATGCTATTGTCTCTACTTTGAACATACATCAAGAATATAATTACTTCTCAAAAGTTCTGCTGCAACCATCCTCATCTGAGGTACCACCAGCTCTCGCCTGGATTACTACAATCTCCACCCGATGGGTCTTTCTGCCTACTGCCTTACCTTTCTCCCCAAACCCCACCCCATAGGTTAGTGTCAACACAAGCACAAGAGTCAGTTAAAAACCTAATTCAGGTAACTGTACTCCTCTACTGAAAATCCTGACACTGTAGAAGTCAAAGTCACCATCTTCACAATGGTCAACAAGGCTCTGTGTGATCTATTCCCTCCCCCATTATCTACAGATTCCTTTCTGAAAACACTTTTGGGCTCTGTTATTATCAACAAATTCCAACATCATATTTTTCAGATAACTTAGAAATTAAATGGCACAAGTAAGAAGGTACGTTCCTAATGCCAAGTATGTAATGAGTCGATAGTAGAGCTAAAAACAGAATTTTGCACCTTGCCCACTTCTAATACTATATTCCAACCACTAGATATTCTGCCTTCCCAGGGGCTATAATAACCTTGTTAAAAAATAAAAATAGCTGACAATTATTCATCACTTACAGTGTTCTGGGTACTTTGTATACATTTTCTTTAATCTTCACAACTTTACATGGTAGTTATAATGGTACTCATTCTTAGGGGGTGAGCCTGAGACTCAGGACTGTCGGGAACCTCCTTCAGGCCACACTGAGGGGCAGAGGAGGGCTCAGGTGGACCAGGCTCCAAACCCCATCTCATTATTGCCTTATCCTCCTCCCTTTGTCAAAAGTAGGTCAAAATGGGCTTCCCTGGTGGCGCAGTGGTTAAGAATCTGCCTGCCAATGCAGAGGACACGGGTTCGAGCCCTGGTCTGGGAAGATCCCACATGCCGCGGAGCAACTAGGCCCGTGAGCCACAACTACTGAGCCTGCGCGTCTGGAGCCTGTGCTCCGCCACAAGAGAGGCCGCGATAGTGAGAGGCCCGCGCACCGCGATGAAGAGTGGCCCCCGCTTGCCGCAACTGGAGAAAGCCCTCGCACAGAAACGAAGACCCAACACAGCCAAAAATAAATACATAAAATAAATAAATTTAAAAAAAAAAGTAGGTCAAAATATGAAGAGAAATATAAAGATTATTTTTCCGAGGTTTCTTATACAAAAGATATCAAAGGTAAACATTTTTTATGCTTTGTAATTCTATCTTCAAAATATTCTGTTCATGCTGCTGTCTTCCTCTCCTGTTTTTTTCTTCTTTACCCATGCCTATGTAGGTGGCAAAGGCCTTAACACCCTGGGAGAAACGCTGTCAGTGAAGATCCTGAAACTCTAAAGAGAGTAGTGAATTTACAGGAGATGAATCAAGTTCTCCTGCCCTGGGAACAAGCCAGCCTAATCAATATATAGATCTACTTAGCTGTATGCACTAAATGTTTCTGAAATGTTGTCTGTAAAATAAATATTTGTATATGAAAATCATATATTCCCACCGCCTTCCTTTGTGATTTTAGAAATGTGCTCCCACACACACAAAGAAAAATATTTACCCTAATATATTACAAAAGGACGCTGGTGGAGCCAAACATGCTCTTGAAGGAACAGTCTGACTGTCAACACCACTCATGCAAGAAGTTCATCAAATGGACAAACAATCCATATGATCATTGATACTCCTGCAAAAGCACAACTATGTCAAAACACACAGTCAATTCCCGCTCGAATATTTAAACAGCCTTCCTAAGCTGTAATGCTGGATGTTTAATAAAACCCAATGGAAATAAACGAAAATACTTCCAGGGAAATTGTTAGGCATCCTCTGCTTTGCAGTTAAGTTGTTACTGCCCCCTTAACTAGCCACATACTCCTTTACCAATCAATGAAAGTTTGCTAACCTTAATGAGTAGTTAATTGATAAAAAAAAGAGATTCTACGTCTCTTACCTGATAAGAACAATTGTAGTGCCACCTGAGATAAAAGGAAGCTTCCTGTTACTTCTATATAAGCCTGAAAACTGTAGAGCAAGATGTCAGGTATATAAATCAGAACGTGGCCTCCTGTTTTAACTACATGGATGCCATTCTGTGCAACTTGGGGAGAATCATATTTGGGAGAATCCTGCTTGCCTCCTCTACAAAAATGTGCATAATGATATCAATCTCATAGCGTCATCCATAGAATTAAATATTAATTTACTCACATGTCTTCTCTAATTTAACCCTCATCAATCATGAGATAAGTTTTCTTTATCACAATCTGACAGATTTAGAAACTGAAACTTGAAGGGTTGAACTCACTTACTCAGTCTTAGGCAACTAATAGGATTTGAATTAAGGTCTTTCCTAATACAAGGTCTGTGCTCTCCTTTCTAGCATAGCAGTTACCTTATCGTAGGCCTTCAAATAAGTTTATACATTTAGTGACACATTTATGGATCAGCAAGTAAGTATTTGTCCAATGGATGAATGAATACAGTAAGTGTGTAAATGCATGTGCATGTGCACATAATGCGTGTGCAGATCCACAGCATGGCAACTTTAGTACCTGTTACAGCCGGTGCAACAGAATGAGTCCTGATTAGAAAGTTACTGCCCATAACAAATTATCAAAGAACTAGAAGAAACAAAAACACCTAAACACCACTAATCCTATGCTAAAACTAACTTCTTTTTTCTTGGGATGAATTCACAGTTTTCCTAGACAAATTTTCTTTATTGAAATAAGAGCTATGGGCTTTGGGAAATTTTCATCAAATCAGACTATTCAGTGCAGAAACAAATGTGTCAGTGCTTAGCAATCATACTATTTCTGAAAAAGAAAGCCAGCGCAATTATAAATATGGGCAAACATTGTCACATTTTCTAATATAATGTGAGAAAACGCTTGTATTGTTACTAAAGCATTTGAATTATTAATAGATCCGTTTTTAAGAGTGTTGACGTTTTGGTTGATTTGAATGGCCCTTAATGGAGTGGGGTTTAGCATTCTGGCTAGGTTGGCAGGCCAATTTACAGATCCCAGTCCTAGACACACAAAAGCCATTATCAGTCAGGGCCGAGAATTCCCAGTGAGGGAACACTTTCGTTGCCATCATTGGTGGCAACTACTGTTCCCAGCCTCCTCGGCTCGGGGACTCCCTAATGAGGGAAAGGTGGAACGAAATGAAAAGAGCACCTCTCTTGAGATCAGGGGTTCTTGATGCAAATCCCAATTTTTAATTTATTATTCCATTTAGAAAATACTGATTTTCATTAAACAGGTACTAGCCACCTTCTTAGGAGCTATCAAAACAAAGACCGACGATCATAAACGGCCCAATATCCCAGCCAGTCTTCCTCCTTCCTTGCTACATCCTTCTCTGTGGCATGGGGGTAGGGAGGGCTTTACATTTCAAAAAAACCACACCAGCAAACTGCACGGAGCAGGTTCTGACCAAAGGAAAGGAGAGGTCTCTACATTTCTGGGTCACAGACCAGTAAAGTATAAAAGTGTATTTCTCCTCATATCTTTGAATAGAGCAGTAGTAGACGGGGCAGTGAGTGGCCTGCCCATTCCCTTTGCCTCTGCACCAATGCAAGCTATTATCGGCTTCCGACTGCGAGCACCTATGACTCTGCACGGACGGCTTTCTCTGGTTTCTAACAGAGGGCGGGGCCTGCCAGAAATGCTGAGGGAGCTCATCCCTCCCAGAGTAGCGTGCCATTAGTAACAGAGAAGAATAAATACCCGTCTTCCCCGCCCCTTGGGTGGGACACTTCTGATGTAAGTTCCTTACAGTCTCCCAGAGTTTGGCGGAGGACTGAGCCCGGGGGTCCACTGCACACACATTAGCTTCCTTCCTTCCCTTTCCTGTCTCACACCTTCATTCCGCTATTGGCGTTTCCTGAGATCATCTCCCAGATTAATTATACTTAAATCCTTGTCTAGGGGTCTGTTTCTGGGGGACCCAACCTAAGACAGAGACTAAAGGACTTGTGTGAAAACATACTGAGTGTGCACAGGGCACGGCCCCTCATCCCCAGCAGTGCCGTTCGTGCTGGTGCACGGTGAAAACTACCTGCAAGTCCTTCCACCTCTACACCCCAGCTCTGTGGTCAGGGAGAAATTTGGGGAGCCGTCTTACTCCACCACACACGTGCATAGTTGACGCTTGAACAATGCGGGTTTGAACTGCACAGGTCCACTTATCCATGCTTTTATTTTTTCAATAGTAAATACTACAGTACTACACAATCTGAGGTTGGTTGAATCCCCGGATGCGGAACCATGGGTGTGGAGGGCAGACTATAAGTGATACGGGCATTTTTGACTAAGCGGGAGGGTTAGTGCCCTTGACTCCCATGTTGTTCAAGGGTCAACTTGTAAACCCATGTCCATGAGTTAATTTTCAAAGAGGCTGAGTTTCATCTGAGAAAGAAGAGATTTAGATTTGGTGCCATCCATGCCAATGAATGTAAGGAATGTAATGCAGGGGAACATATAAAGCCAGGATCATTCTCAAGAAACAATGTCAAAGGTCTGTTAATAAGGAGAAATGGGAATCTGTACCAAAGATTACGTACCAGGTCTTCCAAAGGACAGCTTCCTGGGAAAAGGAAGAGGGGGAGCATGTTTTCTGGAGCTCCAGTGGGCTCTAGTTGAGAGCACATTCGGTGGACCAGCAAAAAGCCCATAGAAGGGAAAAAGCCACAACATCTAGTGGATGCATGAGGCCCACATTGTGGACTTTTCCGGACACAAGGAGAGAATACAGCGGCTCCATTATTCTGGTGAGGGTGTTGAATTTCTGGGAGAACTTGTGGGAGTAGGAAGGGAATAGGGATGGTGCTGGGAACCCACGTGGGAAAGGGCTTTAAAGGGGTGAGAGGAGAGAAGAGGGAGAATTAGTGAGCAAGAGAGCATCCACTTGGCATACCCTCAAGGCCAAGGTAGGGAGTCAGAAGCCATGCAATCTCCCCACATTCATCCCCTTACTATATGGTTTGAGCGCAAGCATGTGAGCTCTTCAATAAAGAACTGATGAGAACGGTCACCAGCATGCTCTGTTCTCCTGGAAGCCAGCTGAGGCGGACACACGGAGAACAGGATCTACCTCTGACAACCACCCAGCCTAAGAAACAACTGCCAGCCAGAAGGAACCAGACGCCCTGACAGTGTGAGAGGAAGGGCCTCACCACCTGATTGGCTCCAGCCTTTCCTACTCTGAATTCCTACACTGCTCAAGGATTTCAGGAAGAGAACTTTCCTATCCAATTGCTTCTCCATCCTGCCCCGCCACACACGTGGATATTCATTTCCATGAGTGAATTTTCAAAGAGGCTGGAGTTTCAACTGAAGGAGGCACTGTAGGGTTAGTAGCGTTGCTGTGGTTGTATATATGAGGGGTGCTGAGGAGGAAGGAGGGATGGAGGGGATGGGTACAGTATCCTTCCATTCTCCCAACCGCTCTCCTCCCCACCACCAGTCTGATAGGCAGCCGTCTTGGACACAAAGGGAGGAAGATGTTAGGATGTACAGAGCTGAATGTTATAAGATTCTGAACCCAAGTTATTCTACTCTGGAGTCCAGGTGACAAAGTACAACACAGAGCAGGGGAGAAGGCCTTTCTTATCTCTTCTCTTGGGTCTCCGGCCCCATGACACCCCCCCATAATGGTGCAGCTCAGTCTCCCAAAAGGATCTTGGGGCCATTCCCAGACAAATGCTGTGCCCTGGAAGAGTCTTCTTTCTAAGGACACTGCAACGCTGGTAAAGCACCTTGCAAAGAACTTGACAGACTGAATCCTAAGTAAATGTATCCCAGGGTGGGCCTACATACATGATTAGTGAGTCAAGTGGGAGAGGGACTGAGATTCTCAAATGAGCAACTGGGGGTTGAGCTGGTAAAGTTCAGGTAGTAAAGTTTATGAGCCATCATTTATAAGATCTTGGTCTTCAGATTACACAAGTAGTTAGGCATCCAGATATGTGGTACATAAGTAGATGTAACAGAGCTCAGTGCTGGCTCCACATTAGTGAAGGTGATTCTGCAAAGCTCTTTTGGGAACAGATAATATGTAGGGAACAGATGTTGCCACCTTTGAAACATCTTCTAACTTTTAGAGACCTAGGAGAATAAAATGTTTCTACCAGAGAAAAACAATTTGGGGATGGAGTAAGAAATGCTTTGGGGTGGTTTAAAACTTACTATTAGAGAGGAAGCTTCACCAACTCTTCATTAGGCAAAATGCATAATTCTAAGAGCAAATAGGAAAAGAAAAACTAAAGTTGCCTTGTATTGACTTCACCTGTCATTCTGGTGGTTGCTCAAACATCCCCTTAATTCCCAGAGAAGGCCTTTTGAACTATTGAACTGTGCCCTTGAGTTTGGTGTCCATCTTTTGTTAGGCCTTGTGTAAATGCACCACTGAAGGAAAAACGAATAGAGGAAACAAATCATTGTGGAAGGAAAAAAAATATGACGGCTCACCCAGAGCCATCCTTTGGGATAAGACAGAGTTGACAACAAGCCACAATTATGCATCCTGTAAATCCTGAGGAATGAAAACCGTCTCCTTCCGTCAAATTGAATGCCCATGGCCATAAACCCTGCCTCCCATTCATCCAAACAGCAGTGGAAGGGGCATCACTGAAGCTCTTTTTTCTGATCTGTTTGTATCTAGAAGACTATTGGAATGACCACTGGCCCGAACTGAGAGTGATTTCATCAAACAACTAGCCAAACAGCCAATTTAAGAGTCCCTTCCCCATCAGCAACTCATCCTCCCTTCCCCTGCCAAGGAATGAATTGACTGAATAACTGTATTGTTTACATGGATCAGTTGTTTTATGAACAAGTAGTCTTTGCCTTCAGACTTGTATCCACAAATATTAGATTATGTTTTATTCTATGAGATATAAAAGGCACAATACTAGGAATTAGGAGTTCAAGGCTCTTATCCTACTTAGTAACTGAAGAGCAGTGCGGCCATTTTATGTTTTTCGGTTTCCTCATCTGTGAAATGGGCTGAGCAGTGAGTTTGGTGCTCTCCAAGGTGCTGTTGGGTCTAACATTCTCTGACGTTTGATTCTGGTAACAAAGTACAGAAATGCTTTTGGAAACTGCCACCACACATATTTTGCACCTTCAGAGAGAGTTTTATGAGGTGTGAAGCCTTTTTATGACAAAATTTACTACTCGATAGGGCAAAGATTAGTTAATGGATTCCTCAAGTCATCTTTACTTTCATTTACTCTTTAAATCAAGAAATAATTGACACATAGCATTATATAAGTTTCAGGTGTACAACGTAACAATTTGATGTAGGTATATACTGTGAAATAATCAAGGCCAAGAAAAGTTTCTTATGTTAAGAGTTCTGTAACATATATTTGATATAAAATTACACTCAGGAAAGTTCCTTTGTGGGTTTCTGACATGGTACAACAGAGAAAGCTAGCATTTGGGGGCTTTGACCAAGAAAGCACACTACAGAAAAGACTAAGCTCAAGAAAATTCTGAATCCACAGCTACTATGCATCACAGAGACATGAGTTGTTTGGTTCAGCATGGGTCTGTGGTGACCGCAAGTTTGCTCACATTGTCTCTTTAATCCTTACCAATACCTAAATAAATAATCCTATGAGGTGGTTATCAATATTACCTCCATTTTACGGATGAGGAAGACTCAGACTAAGTGTCAAAGCCAGGGCTTAAATCCAGGCATGTCTTGACACCAAAATCTATGATTGCTGCCTCTACTCAATCCTTCAGGACACATTAAGCTGCCTTGGTTTTGGAGGTACAAGTCCAGACTGAGTGGTAGGAACACACATTTCCTCATAAAATCTCTTCTGACCACATCTGATGCCAATGAGATGGCTCAAGATTACTAGGTCATGCTGAGGCTGTCCGCATAAGCTGAGTTTAAGGGAAAAGGGGGATTAAAATCAAAGAGCATGTCTTTCAGATTGATTCAAGTCCTGGAACCCCCCCCCTCTCCCTTCCCTCCAGGCAAGACTTGAAGCAGTGTGCAACTGAGTACAGAAAATATTGAAAGGGAAATATATCAGAAAAATAACTTGAAAAGGGATTCAACAAGAAGCACCTAATCTTGTATCACCAGACACCACTCCACACATCCGCGGCTCTAGTCTTCATCACAGCCATCTCTTAACTGCAGAGGCAGAAATGAGATCTGCCCACTCTGCCTCACCAGAATGCTGTAAAAGTCAATGAAAATGCATGAAAAGTGTTTAAATCGCATTGAAATTGGTTAAATGAATTCAGGGTGCTCTCTTTAAATATTATTACAAATTATCTTTGGTATCATATGTAGCAGCCATTCAAGAGAGCTCTACCCCCTCTCCATGGAGAAACTTATTTCTGCCACCCACAGAGCGGTTTTTGATAAAACTGTTCTTCCTCTTGTAAAGAAAACCAGCAACTGGTTATAAACTGTTTTCTTGGGATTATATTTGAAACGACACAACTCCAACAATTTCCTACTCCATAATATACTCCTGAGTTCTTCTTCTTTAAACCCTCTGCATATTCTCATCTCTATCCCAAGTGTGTGTGTGTGTCTGTGTCTGTGTGTGTGTGTGTGTTTAAAAGCCAGACTCCTAGGACTGAGACAGAACAAATGAATGCATCCTCAGGAGAAATGCTCAATCAGTGACGTGAAGGTGATGTAAAGATCCTGAGGGGCATCCAATATTATTTAGCTTAAAGCATAGCCCCGGCTTCTCCAAGGCAATAGAGCCAGCTGAAACTACCATCCTCAAATTAAGAGAGAGAGAGAGAGAGAATGTTGTATTTACAACTCCCATGTTAACTCAAAAAGAGAAAGACATTTCCAGAGAGGAAATATTTTTTTTCTAGATTCATCACGTAGGCGAATTCAGTGCTTTTCTGAAAAGCTCTGTGTAGGATGCTTTTTAACTCAATTTAGTCCCCACTTTAAATTCTGTTTCTTGGGGCAAGAGAGCTTATTTTAGAGCAGAACCAGGTAATAGTCAGCCTCCTGGATAGTTTGAAGCTTATGAAAGTCATACTCTTGCCTTTCATCTCTCCATAAACCTGTATACTCTCCTGATTACCCCAAATTACAATGTTTGCTGCTACTCCCTTTAATCAGATTTGAGCAATTCTCTTTTGTTTAAAAAAAAAAAATCAGATGGCATTTCCCTTTCATAAGGTTTTACACTTCAAGAGGAGTGAATTCTGTTATCCTTCATTGCTCCCCATAAGAGATTTTTCTTTTAATGTTTTGAAGCCATGATTGTTGTGTATCGAGATGCTCAGTCTTGGCCCCATGGTGGTGGATTAGATTACTTCGCTGATTTCTTACCTGCAGTGTAAGACTCCCATGTAGATTAGGACATGGTTTAAGAGGAATTATCTCCTTTTTTTAATAGATCACATACTGAGTCTCAAGCTCTAAATTCAACAGAAAATCAAGCTAATTGTTCATTTCTTCCAGGATATCCCTGAAGGATAATTGACCTCTACAGAGCAACTTCTTCATAGGAAACTAAATAATTAAGTTGGAAGAAATACATTTCTTGTTCACGATTCCAGTTGTAAAGGGTTTTTTGTATGTGTGATGAGATCATAACCCTGCATGCATTTTATACAAAAAATAAAATGCACCTTTTCCCCCAGCCTATTTTGAACTAGTTATTTTAAGCAGGACACACATTCAAATTACTGTTAGAGGTAAAAATCTTTACCTTTCAAGTTATTAACATGAAATACTCTCAACCAAATTGAAACTCTCCTCATCCAATAAATCAAATTCTTCTACACCCATTGAGTTAATCCCTACATAAAAAAAAATGACCTGGAAACATACAATATAAACAGCTTTGAAAAATTATAGGTTTGGATGTTTTTCCCAATTGGCACATTTTTCTTTATTATTTTAATCTACTATGTCTATGTGCCTATCCTACAAATTTTCAGCAGTAACTATGATTCACACACTCCCTAAATGATAAAAAAGAATGTTAACCCCAAACTCCTAACTCAGTAAGAACACAAATCAACAGCCTTGATGAGGCAGTTGTATTTCCTATGATGTTTGAAAGCATTTCAACCCAGAACATTATAAATATATAGTCTTCTCGAAATAAGAGCACACCAGAGGAGATCCTAACATATGCCTCCAAACCCACTAAAAATTACCCTTAAATTACAGAGGCCTTGATATTTCCTAGAATCAACCCCAATTTAAGTCAATTCAGTCAATGCAATTTTAACTTAATTATAACCTCCAAAAGGAGCTTTACCATGATATTTCAAGGTACTTGAGAAAAACGGAATAATGTTCGCCAGTGTGGCCTGAGGCATGGGAAATCTTCCCTAGGAGAGGACAACTTTTTTACCTCAGTGCACATCCTTCCCCCCACCCCCGGCAAAGTCTCTAATTTGTAAATTGCTGAATCAGTTCGTGCACATTTGGAAAATTACTGCTTTCCTGCAATTTTCTGTAAAGCTATTGCTAAATTGTTCTGTTGAATGTTAGTGAAAAATTATATTTTTAAACTACCTCTGAATCCTAAAAGCCCATGGCACAGTATTCTGTTTATGTGAGCAATTTAGCTTTATTAAACAGCATGACATAGACTAAGGGAGCTAAGATAAGCTTGGACACTACGCGCTCCAGAATCACCAGCCAGAGAAGCCAATCAGTTTCCATCCTGATTACTGAAAACTGAATGGACACCTGGGAAAAAAGGGGGGCGCTGCTCCCCAGATAGATTCGACTCCCTCTTTCACCTTGGATATTATTAGAGGAATTTTTCTGACAGTGCAAATTTGAAGAACACTTTCTAGAAAGTATTTATTTCTGAACTTCTCTACTTTCGGCATTTTACCAAACCACCCATTATAGTTTGCTTTGCTTATCTTGGGCAGTATCATAATATGATTCCCAAATAGAGTTTGACGTGCTCTACTCCGAAGACAGAATTTGTTCATTCATTAAACAGATGGAATCAGGTAACCCAGCTATAACCCCAGAAGTGAGAAAGAATAGACACATTTTTAATTATTTGCTAACATACAAAGCAATGTTAGCTTTGCAGACCAAGGGAATAAACATGGTTACTGAGATCTGTTAGTCCACCTGTGCCCTCCCGACTCATCCTGACTGCAAGTTTTAGAAAGGGTGGATTAAAAGGAAACATGCAGAAATTCAGCGAATCATCACATAATGTGTTCTCATGTTTCACTATGAGAAGTAATATTCTTGCTAAGCAGTTTGTTCCACTTTAAATCTTCAGATACTCAGCCTTTTCTAAGGTCATTGTATGAATTTAGACACACCGTTCTGGAAACTAAATTAGCCTGCATTTGCTGGGAAGTTGAATGCAGCCAGACTAATGGTAGTGCAAGTGTAATTGGTTCCCAACATGTGTCACTGTGTATACTTCTCAAGCCCTAGAAAAGATGCATTATGGGACTAATTTTTAAATGTTAATGGATATTGGACATTTGCCAGACACCCAGCTGTGCACAAAACACTGAGATGGTAAATAGCTCTTGATCTGTTTAGAAACAAATGATGATGGTTTTTAGGATTCCGCAGGACTGGCGGCATGGCAACCGACTCAGACTCGGAGACTGACCCCATTAATGACATTGAAGGGAAACGGTTTGATTTTTACCATCAAAATTAAGGAACAAGGGCACTGTGTTAAGGCTCAAATTATTTTTTATTAATATTAAGGAAAGTCTAGTCCCTCACGCTTATTAACCTCACCTGTGTCAGCACAGCTCTCCGACAAGTGTTTGGGGTTTGTTTGTCTGTTTTCTATGGGATCAGGTCAAAATGAAAATGTCTTCCTCAATTAGCTTGGGTGTAAAAGCTGCACTCTGCATGACCTGCTCACCTGTGCTTGCAGAGACCGCCTTGCTCTCCCACTGGGCACCAGCCTCAGGGTTGACAGAAAGGCAACAGGTTTCCTATCACTTGATCTGTTGCTGTTACCATTTTAATTGAAAGTCAAAGAATGGAGCATTTTCTGTACATTCTTCCTCCAAAAGGTCTTACTAATTGTGTGCACTTGGCCAGTCAAGCCTACTAGCAATGACTTTTTTTTTTTTTCATTATTGGTGGTGAGTTGCTTTTGATTAAAAAGCATTAGGAGGAAGCATCATTTTTAGCATAAATATGGGAGAGAGACGGATGCAGGGCACTGCAGCCTACTGTTCCTCTGGAAAGAGACCCACAGGGTGGTGTATTCAGCATCTAAAATGCCATCTGAGGCTATCAGCACGGTTTAAATATTTCATCAGCCAAGGAGAATATGAACATGAGCCGAGCTGGTCTGACATCGTTTCTGGAGATGTGTGAGAAGCACCAGGGGAGCTCTGGTTTGTTGGCAGCTCAACAGCTAGCAATTTGTGTAGGGTGAAGGCAAGAGAAAAAGACAGAGCAAGAGCGCTGCCATTTGAATCCAGTAATCACGAAATAAGAAAATTTGGAATTTTCAAGACTTTGAGCAATGGTATTGACCTATTAAGAAATAATCGGGAGAACTCACTTTAGGATGTGTTTTCACTTTTGATAACTTTGTGGAGGGAACTTTTACATAGCCAGGTTTCTTGCTTACCTCTTAGGTTGTTTTGTACTCCTTAGCAGTAAGGACGTTCAAGCTGCAGTTTTGGTCCGCTTTCTTCAGAGGCAACTTGTAAAAGCAGACTGATGTCTGAAAGACACAGATTCAAGCCTTGGCTCTGCCACTGAACCAAAAACAGTGATTTGAAGCAAATTACAGTGTCTCTAAACTGTTTCTTTAATGCTAAAGAGAATTATGACTAAGGTATTTAAAAGTGACTAGGGCACAATAGATACTCAGTAAGTACCAATAAGTAAAAATTTTATTATTTCATATAACAAGCAATAAAATCATGAAATTTTAATATTTTGTTCCTTATTATAAATTTCAAGCATGTATTGATAAGTGATACCCTTCTTTTATTATACGTTTCTTTTAAAAGTTGTCCTTTTTGATAAAAGTTCATTGAGAGATGAAGAGTAGCAACTGATTTGTGAATTTTCTCAGATCTTTCTCTCCTCTGAATCTTATCGTTGCATCCTTAGGAGTGAGAACCTAGGACAAAGGACACAGAAAGCACTAAAAAAAGGCAGGAGTTATCTTTCAGAAAACCCAGTTTCCCCAAGTCATCAGACAATGTCTGATTTCCATACTTGCTAAAATAGAGAATTAAAAGGCTCAAAAGGAGCCTGAAATGGACTCTCTCTTTTCCTTCAAACCAAACCTGTAATTTGGAGTGTCTCATAATCTGGTTTGAAAAGTTGAAACCACAGATTCAAATATTACTTCTTTTTTTAACAGCTTTTTAACGCTGTAGTTCATGTCATTTAGTCACTTAAAGTATACAGTTTTAGCATATTCACAGATATGTGCAGACTTTGTCACCATCAATTTTAGAACATTTTCATCACCTCAAAAAGAAATTAGCTTTCATTCTCCTAGCCCCCCAACCCCTCTGCCAGCTCTAGACAATCACTAATCTATTTCTTGTCTCTATAGATTTCCCTATCCTGTACTTTCATATGAATGGAATCGTACAATATGTGGTCTTTTGTGACTGGCTTATTTCATGTAGCGTAATCTTTTCAAGGTTTGTCCATGTTGTAACATGTATCAGTACTTCATTCCTTTTTATGGCCAATAAAAAGGGCAATAAAATAATATTCCATTTATTTTATCTGATCGTCAGTTGATGGACATTTGGATTGTTTCCCCCTTTTCTCTATTATGAATAATGCTGCTATAAACATTCATGGACGACTTTTTGTATGCATATATGTTTTCATTTCTCTTGTGTATATACCTAGAAGTGGAATTGTTGGGTCGTATGGTAAATGTATGTTTAATCATTTGAGGAACTGTCATACTGTTTTCCAAAGCAGCTGCACAATTTACATTCCCGCCAGCAGTATATTAGGGTTCTACAGAGACAGGTGAAGTAAAACTCTAATTGCTAGCAAGTTCTTTCTTATATTGAGCAAGATCTGCCTCCCTAATCCTCCCCATTGACCCTGGTCCTGTCTACACAGCAACACCAAATAGAAATATGAGTTCCTCTCTCTTCTAAAATTCAGGCCATGTACTATATACAATTGTCAAATCTCACTCTCCCTTCCCCAGGGTTTCTCTTCTTCTTATGGATAAGCTCTTGAAGTTCCCTAGGTACTCTTTATATTTATCCACATCGACTAAAAAAAATGCACAACCTAAAAGTTGAGAATTATGGTTTTTTCGGTGGACTTGCTGAGGACTTAAGCCCAGAAGACAGCCTCTCAGACAGCTCTGAGGGACAGCTTTGAAGAGGTAAGGGAGGAGCCAGGATATATAGGAGTTTCTGCAACAAAAAAATCAGGTAGTCGGAGCATCAAAATATTACCGTTAATTAAAGAAAACCAGACATCTCAGGTTAATGAATTTAGTGCTTTTCTATGTATGGGAAGATGCAAAAGTCTGGACTTATTGACATCATTCCTTTGATATTCACCTTAGCTATCTAGGACCAGTATCCTGCTTTTCTCCATCCTGAATCCCCTCAGGGTGCACAGTTGGGGCAGCTGCAGTGGCTGAAGGCTTGATAACCGCAACATCCTTTGTTGACTGATATGGCAGGTGACATTTTTCATCCACACCCATATCCTCTTTCTTATTTTACTTACCAGAATACAAGCTCCCTCAGGATAGAGACTTTTTCTACCTTATTTAACACTTCGCCATTCTGTTCTCAGCACCGAAAAAAAAGAGCTGGCCTGTAGAGTGCAAGAAATATTTGTTGAATAAATATGTTGAATGATTGGGTCCCAGTTGCCCTCCGAGAGATGTACTGTTTGTATCCAGAATTGTATAATGTACTCCAGGGGAGGTTGACTAGGGTTGAGTACAATGAGATCATTTTTCCCCTTGTAGAAGCTTAGAAAATTAATTTCATAACCTAATGCCTCTGTATATACAACTCTACAAACTAGGAGTGAGAGACTTCCTTGCTTCGAACTGCTCTAATGAAATCACTACAAGAGAATTTTGTAAATATAAATACAGACTGATAACAACCAGATTGATACAAAACCCTTCACAGTTTTTGTTACAAGTATCATGCACACTTTTCCAAGTATACTGTGGTAACTAAAGATAAATACCCATCTGGTTTAAAGAATTTTAGGAGACTCTAGTGAGGTCAGGATATCTAGCTAAACAACGTGGGAGCTAGGGCAATAGACATCTCAAGTTTGCCTCTGAAATTGGACATTGTGAGGAAAGCTTATATGGGAAATATTTTATTATTCCAATATTTTATAATTCCACTCAAATTTTACCTCTACCAGTATAACAGTGGGCAATGGGTGCAATGCTTTCAAAATGCCTTCTGAGTTGAAATCCTTTATTGGTGAATTGGATTCTCTCTTTAAACCTCAATGACCAGTGGGAATGATCTCTGCAAGGGAAATGTAGGATGTAAGAAGTCCTGATCAGAAAGGAAGAGAAAGTAAAATAAAAGCCCAGCCTTGCCAGCTCTGAGCAATGGCAGGAAGGAAAGAAACAGAGGAAGGGAGGCATGTGCATTTCCGTATGCATACAATCCCCCTCCCCTGCCCCACCCATCCTGAGGTCACAGCCCAAGAGGGGACGATAATTAAAAACTTACAGTTCTAGGGGAATTTAGGAACACTGCAACTAGTGCCTGCCTGCTTTTCCAGGCTCCAGATCTCTAGGACATCCCTAAACTTTGGGACCAAGCCAAGTCCCCATGGTGCAGGCGCAGCAGCCCATAGGCAGTCCTGGGAGGAGGCCAGACAGATGAACCAGAGGCTGAAATGAGACTGTTTAAAGCAGAGGAGACTGATATCTTGTTTATTGGCAACTCAAAGCATCCAGGAGAGAGGGGACTCATAAAGAAGACTCAGATCAATTATAGAATATAAAGACACTACATTTTCCCAGCACGGCTGTGTATGGCTTGAGCAAATGTGTGACACCACTACTAATCTATAGAGGGTATGGTGGATGGGAAAAACCATGTCAGAAGAGGGAGAAATCAGCCTGTCACTTCAACTGTCATCCTTTACCTGGAGACTTGAGTCCTGGGAGTTTTAACTTCTCTGTGTGGCTCTCCCTACTCTGTAATATTCTGCTCAGTATCTTGGTACCAAGGTCTTCGTCCCCGTGTCAGTATTAATCCAACAGATCAGGTCAATGCCCAGATCTATAGAGATCCTAAATGTCATGTGGGTGGGTGGGGAGGAAGCATTCTGGGACAAAGCCAGCGCAAGTTTACTGGGGAGCCGTGTGTGAAGCAGGCCAGCGGTTTGCCGCCGAGTCCCTCCAGGAAGGCCTTGGACTTCTCATCTTTCCCTGCTTCTCAAATGGGGACTCCAGAATCTCTCCTCAGTGCCAAGTGAAGCCACACTCATAGTTTGGTGTTGAGTTTGTATTTGTAATTTTGGAAGAAAGAGTACTCAGCTTTCTGGCTAAATAGTTTTCATCATTCTCTCCAGTATTTACAAGACTGTGTGTGTTGATACTGAATAAACAGCTGCAGGAGTGAGGGTCTAAGAGGAAAGTACATGTGGTAACTGTTTGCTTTGGAAAAACAATTTCCACTATAAATTCATTTCCATCAATTTCATCAATTCACTTAAGCCGCCTAATCCAAATGATATGCCACATATTAAAGCAGAAATGGGAGTGATTTCAAATCTCTTCTAGTCCTTCATATTCCTGCACTAAAAACCCAGGGCCAGAGGGCTGCAGACTTAACTCCATTGTCATAGCTCTTGTTTGGGATTCACGAGTTTATTGTGTCACTGAGCTGTATGGAAAGGGGAATAAACCCATGTTCTTCCCTTCAAGCTGCCTGTAGTCATTATGTGATCTGATGTCTCACCCAGTGGTATGCTGCACTGAGGTTGCTAACAGGAAACAAGGGATGATTTTCTGTATGCTGCTAGATTTGGTGAATATTCTCAATCAGAAAAAAGAGCAGGGGGTATGCAGGATAGAAAAAAAATACATGATTCCATTTCCTGACAGATTGATACCCAAAGCAGGTTTCACAGATATACTAATTTTAACAAATTCATCTTTGGAAATTTTTTATTTACAGAACTCATTGCTGCCTCCTTTTAATGTAATGAGATTTCATAATGAAGTCCAAATACAATCTGGTAGAGGAAGAGGGCATGTAACACTGATTCTAATAAGCTTGGCTAAAATCAATAATGTTGTTAGTTTCCCTGAAACCCGCCTGCACTGCTTACAGAACCATGTTCTGCCTAGAGCACAGTATTAGTGGTTTATGTTATGTCAGGTAGATTTCCTCCATACGGGGAAAAAGATAGAAACTTAAAGAAATTAAGAAATGTTATTAAATGTGTCTTTAGGCTTTAAATGACCGCAAATTTGTTTGCTTCTCTCTTTAAACCAGTTCTTGGTTTCTGTGGAAATAGTCCGATAGCATCCTTGTTACTGCTCATTTCTCTGTGCCTACTTCTTCACCATTTATTTTGCTTTGCTTTCAAGGTATCACATGAGTAGGGGACTGCTTACAAGTGTATTTTGAGGAGGGCACCCAAGAGAGCCCTGAATCAGGAAACCACTGTCGATGTCCCATATCTCAGCAGTAGAGACATTCTTTAGACATTAAGGCATTGTCTGCTTATAATGCAAACACCCATGTCAGAATTAGTGGGGCTTGAAATGGAACAGTTAAATTTTCTTTTTTTATTGAAGTATAGTAGATCTACAATATTGTGTTAGTTTTGGGTGTACAGCATAGTGATTCAGTACTTTTGCTGATTATACTCCATTGTAGGTTATTATAAGATAATGGCAATGATTCCCTGTACTATACAGTATATCCTTGGTGCTTATCTATTTTATGTATAGTAGTTTGTAACTGTTAATCCCATACCGCTAATTTGTCCCTCCCTACTTCCCTCTGCCTCTTGGTGACTACTTTGTTTTCTATGTCTGTGAGTCTGTCTCTGTTTTCCATAATTTTTAGACTCCACATATAAGTGATAAAGTATTTGTCTTTCTCTATCTGGCTTATTTCACTTAGCATAATATTCTCTAGGTCCAGCCACGTTGCTGCAAATGGCAGTATTTCATTTCACTGACTAGTATTCCATTGTATATAAATGCCACATCTTCTTAATTCAATTGTCTGTTGATGGGCACTTGGGTTGCTTCCAGGCCTTGGCTCTTGTAAATAGTGTTGCTACGTACACTGGGGTGCATGTATCTTTTCAATTTAGTGTTTTAATTTTTCCCGGATATACACCCAAGAGTGGAATTGCTGGATTACATGATATGGAACAGTTAAGTTTTGATTGTGGAAAGTCAAGAGGAAGGACTGGAGGCCCACACATCCTTCAAGAGGGGTTTGGAGAGGGTTGCAAACATCCAGGGAGGGCATGCAGACACCAGGGCAGCTTAGCACTGACAGGAGAAATGTGTAAAGGGAGAAGAATGGAAAACGGGAGAATTAGAAGATGATTAGCCTTAATAACAACAATATTGAGTACTTTCTATCTGTCAAAAAACTTTCTAATGCTTTGCATCTATTAACTCACCAAAACTTCGCAATATCCTGTGGGATGGATATACTATTATGGTCTTCTTTTTACAAATGAGACATCCAGGGACAATTTTGGTTAGAATCAATCCTAGTGAGCAATCCTCTGGGCTCTATCTCTGGCTATCTCCTCTGTAATCTCTTGCCTATATAGCGTACCTATCTGGTGTCAGTAGTCATCTCCTGTTCTTGACTTCCAAATCGACACCTCTATTCCTGATCCAAGCTTCAGAGGCTCTGGCTGAAAGAAAAAACAACAGATCAGAGAACTCTTGCTATCAAGTCCACTGAGCCTACACTGCTGATAAGGCAAGGGAAATTAGGTTGAATTAGAAACCATACTAAATAAGTCATAAAAGAGGCTGTGTGGCTTGGTGGGCTCTGTGTTGGGGATGAGGTCCGCATTTATTGGCTGATTGTTTGTTTAGATCCTGCAAACTTTTTCTCTTAGTTAAATCTTCCTAAATAAAAACATCCTCCTTTGGCCCTCAAGGCTGCCTCTCTGAATCATTCTCTCACTGCATAGAGTAGACAGCCCTAAGCAATTGGCCCAGTTTTCCAGGCCCGAGGTATGCCTCTGAGGCCTATTCAGTTCCAATCCCTCCAAGGTGGTGCAGCTGCAGATATCTGAGAAAACTCATGTTCATAAAATTTGAATAGACCTTCTCCATCAGAGTTATTATTCTCCTCCCTTGTGGCCAGTTCTCCTGCCAAAGGCCAGCTCACATCTTATGTCTGCCTGTTTGTGTACCGAGCCTCCCAGGGAGCTTGATTATTTGATGCATATATAACCTTAAAACCATTAGTCAACCCTTTACATGTATTTGACATGTTTCTCCAAATATATTGCAAGCTCCTTGATGAAAAGCACCTTTTACATACTTCAGAGCAGGTAGAATGGAGTACTAGTGGGGTTACTCAAAAGGCATTGTAGATTAATTGGCTGATTAATTACAGAAAGTGAAGCTAGCATCCTAGAGAAGCAGAATGAGTTCAGAGTCTGATTATCTCCATCTATGTTGATATCAGCACAAAATTAAACACAAAAGAAAAGATATCTGGGTCCTGGACATTTCTCACAGTTGAGTCTGGTTCAAATTCAATTAAACTTATCACAGGGAAATGCCAGAGAGAGAGCAAAGCCAAATAGCCTGAGGGAACTTCGTTTTAATTTCATTTTTAAACCAAAATCAAATCAACTGATGCTGATTGAGAGCCTACTATGTACAAAGAAGTGGATATTCTGTACAAATAAACAGATATCTGAGAGGGCTGTCTTCTCTTAATCCAAACACCTTCCAGGACAGACTTAGAGACAGAACAATGGGCACTGTGTTCCATATATGCTCCTGGATCCTGGAATAAATTATTTAACTCTCTGAGGCCAAGGTCTTTGTTTCTGTTTTTCTTTTATGATGTGCTTGAACCCGAGCTATAGGAGCAAATGGAGCCATTCTGCTTCCCTGTGGAGCTTGGGAATTAAGCCACCACTGAGCTCAGAGGTAAAACAGTACAATTTGATGCATCAGACTTTGCTATCTTTAAGAAACTGTGCTAGATCTTGTGTTGTTTGGCAATGTGAACTGTGACTCCTGGAGCTGTGGCAGCCATTTTATGACCATGAAGACACAAGCTGAGTGTGAATCCAGTGTGCTCTGAGAACAGCAGAGCAGAAAGACCATGGCAGACGTTCAGTCCTTGAAGACATCATTCTGCCCTGGAACCACTCTACACTGAAGCTTCTTGTTGTGTGAGATAATATTTTCCCTTGTGTTTAGGACATTTTGATTTGACCAGTCCCTGCTCAGAGAACAGAAAAAAGAATTCTCCTACCTAGAGTATTTCTCCTCTTCTTTACTTAAAATACATATATATACAAATATGTATATAGAATTTTTAACAGGAGGTAATAATTATATATTCTCAAAGGGATGGTATGAGAATCAGTGAGATAAAGATGCAAAAAAACACTATAGACGTATCAATAATTTCCTTTATTACCTTCATTCTCCCACCACCAGGCTTCTCTCCTCTGCTCTCTTCCCAGCAACACTCATTGCCTCAGATCTGCCTGTTGTCAGCGCCTTGGTGTCGGGGAGGCGGCGCAGCAGCGCTTCTCTTCAAAACTGAGACAGCAGGGGTGGAGAGAGCTGCGTGCTGTCAGTTACATTGTCGAGCGAGGAATAAGCGGGTTAGCTGCTTCCTTCGCGATTTTGGAACCCTGTAGCTATTCACCCTGTTTATGTAACAGATGCTAAAAAGAAAAGAGATGTCAGCTTTGAAAGCAGAAACCCACACTAACCGACTCTGAAGTGAGAACTCTAATGAAAGCCAAAAATAACAAACTCTTCTCCGTGACAAGAAAGCGGTATTAAAAATGCAGGCAACCTGAAACAATCCATTCAAAATGGTATAAATCTTCCTATAAGCTTTTCCCATGTGCCAGCATGTAACCTTTTCTGCACTCAACCAGGCACAACTGTGATGGAAAGCAAAATGGACACTACTCATAAACAGGTGCTAAGAAATATGAATAACAAAATTCAAAACTCTGATTGATCAACCAGCACTGCAGTCTATATTTTCAGTGAAAGCCGTAAAAGGTATAATTTTATAGTAAAGTATGTTATTTCAATGATGTGCAGTGTACATTCATGTTTTTATTTACTTTTTAAATTGCTACACATATTCATAAAGTCTAGGTCTCCCTGCCAAAAAAGGAGAATCACAAAGATCCAAAGTTAAACACATGTGTACATATGGGGATATAAAAAGACATTAATTTAAAAATGTCATAAAATTTCTTTTTAATAAGAATATACATAGACTTTATATTTAGATAACTATCATTCAATAATAATATTTTTAGATTGCTACTGCACAAAACTAGTGCAAGAAACTCTTGCTAGTGATTTGAAGGAGTTTGCTATTGTTTTTTATAGGTAAGTTTACTGAGGAACAGTTAAGATCTATGAAGTTCTATGGCTTCTTCCTTTTATACATCCGGTCCAGGGTGATGAAAATGGCCAAAATTCTTTAGTTAAAGTTTGCGAATGATATTTTTGTTACCAAAATATCATTGGCTGGAAATATCTGTCACTCTCCAAGGAATTCTTCAGTAACAGTCAGCAGGCTGCCCAATTAGTGTTAGTGTTTAAATATGTAATAAGATGGTTACATAAATAATATCTAAACATGTAAGGAGATGGCTAATTAAAATTTTTGGAGTCTGTCTGTGAAATCAAGATTTGTTGAACCTTGACTGTGTTTCCTCAGTGAAAAGTTCCTACTGGGGCAGCAGAGACACGGTTCTTAAAAGTTCTGAAGCACCATTTCTGTCCATTCAAAGATCTCCACTGTTTAGAATTGTTGCCCTTTTGCTTTGGAATCCTGCTTAAATGATTAGAAGTGTTAGTGTGAGAAAAAGTCAGGAAAGTTCCTTTTATTCAGACATGAGAAAACATCTGTGTGGATTTGTTTTAACAGACCAATTCTGGACATTGAGAGAGTATTCTGAACCCGGCATTGATATTTTAATTGAAGCTATAGAAGTTGGAAATGTTCACTGGGATAAATAAAAGATATTATGTCATGATAACAAGAAGAAAAATAATAACTGGTTCTTCTCATTACTGTGGCTTGTAATGTATTGAAAATATGGTTATTCATCATGGGAAATACCGTGAATGTGTTACTGGTGTGCACTAGTTACTAGTGCCCTCTGCTGGACAGAATGAGCATTTCAAGTACCACCAGGGCTGTGACTGAGCTAGTTCTCCCATGTTATAAGCAATGAGATTGGATCTATATTTCCTCCATTTCAGATACTGTTGTTGTAGAACACACAACGCACAGCATCACACCCAAAAAGAAAAATATCTTTCCAAATTGAAGATACAAAGACTCATACCTACTATGTGATTCTGTTAGGAATCATGGTTTGCTCTTAGCTTAGCCTCTGAAGGATTCCTTCCTTACAGATCCTTCCTGCCTTCTTTCTTCTTTTAAACAAACGACATAGTTAAATTCCTCACACTTACGTTTATTCCATGGTAACCCTTCCCTCTCACTTTTTCCCTCTCTATCTTAGACATATTACCTAAAACATTCCTTTTAAATATCATGTATTTCATATTGGTTTTAGTTGTAAAATGCATCAATGTAGTGTCATTTCAAATGTAGACAGCAGCCATGACATTGCTCACCTGAAAAGGCTCCAGTTTATCATAAATGATCAGTAGCAGAGAGTGGGAAATCAAAGTTAGAGGAACATGAAAGACCTCCTCCTGGTGGCAAATCCTTTAAGGCCAGTTTGGACCAGCAGTCCAGCAGTAGGAGACCCAGCAGTGGAGGTGTGCTGGGGCTCGTGTGAACAGTTCACCGTTATTCACACCCCCTGAGTTGGACTGCTGAATAGAAAGTTCAAACATATTTCCTCAACTCAAAGCAACACTAACCTGAAAACATAAATTGGTCCATTTGGGCTTCAAACTTGACCCAAATGGACAAAAAGGGGTTCACAAACTTCAGGGGACCTGATTCAACCTTTTAGTTTGTTAAGAAACCCAGAAGAGAGGGTCTTTATAGTGATCAAAGACCTGAACATTACCTCGCCAATGGAAGTGTGCTGTTAATAAAAGCCATTCCCCAACATGTCAGGGGCACCAACCCACTGTGCCTCAGAAGTCCCCAAATGTTCTTGCATGGTCCAACCTTTTCGTTAGGCTACATTTATACTCTCTCCGGTTAAACTCTGATGAGCAGAGTGCCGGTTACTTCAGTTAAACAAACAGCTGATGCCGGAAATAAAGAAAGCCTGATGATGTGTAGTAGAGAAAAAGAAATTGAATATATGAAGGTATCATGTCATTGACCAGTTAATAATAATAACTTTAAAAACTTACAGCAAGGACGCTAAAATATTTTACATTAGCCTTGTCCTTTTTCCTGGAATATTTTTAAATGTTTGAAAATGACCTACAGTCCTGCGATATCTGCTAGATGGTCACATAAGTGTCAGCACCTTCAATGTCATTTGGCTTCTATAAATAGTGAATGTGCCTGAAGCTTCTCAAACATCACTTACATTTTTCCTGGGGGTTTGTTTCCCCTCTACATAGGGACAGAATTTTTAAAATGTGTAATGTGTAAGCAATCCTAATACCATTGTTCTCTTTCTCATTCTTGGATCATTCCTTGCCTTTTGCCATATCTGCTATTGCTTTAATATGCAAAAATCAGACAAAATGTCAAAAGAAGAAGAAAGCACCAGCAGAGATTTAGTATAAATGGAAATATTTCGTATCTATAGTAAAAGAAAACTTTAATTTTAAAAATGCCAGAAATGGCTCAGTGTGAAAATGAAGATGTCATGACTAAATAGGAATTTTCAGTCCCCTAGCTGTCAATAATTAATAGATTATTTACACTGGCACACTCACATTTCCCAGCTTTCAGGATTCCATTTACACTGTGATCCTTTGCTCAGCAGCAAATTTAACATCAGTGTGACCTTCCTCTGCCCAACACCATTCGCCCATCAGACAGGGAGCGAGCATCATCTGATATGTGCATTTATTAAGGCAGCAAGCTCCAAATATTGGAAAAATGACAAATGCCAGTGTTTCCTATAATAAACTGGAAGAGAAACAGATTGTTCCTAAGGAAAAATCAATTAGCGAACCTTCTCTACGATGCCTTTCTTAGGAGCCAAGATGTTTGCACCCTATGGTGAGGTATAGCTCTTCAAAGATTGTTTCTGATTTAAATCCTCCAGAATTTGTAGCAAGTTTGCAATAGTTATGTAATGCTTGTAGGCATACAGAAGAAACGTAAATATTAAGATTCAGTGTCTTGTTTAATTGCATTGCAAACAATAGTGTAAAATAATTGAAGTATCATTAACATCATGATGCTAGAAAACCCTGAATTGTATTAAAAATTGCACATTTAATGAAGATTTAAGAAAAGAAAATGAGAAATAAAAAATTATGACCCCAAAATCATATAATGAAAGTCCACATATATTAATGGGGAAAAAATCAACACAAAACCATTGAATCTTAAAACTGTGTAGTAATCAATGTGATAATATTTGGTGGTGATGTACAAGACTGTTAGTGTGGAAAATCATTTTGAAGCTGATTTTTCCTTTGATGTTGGTTCAGGTTTGCATATTAAAAGATTTTGAACCAGGCCAAAATGATGTGGCGCTCCAATAAGCAGTAAAGATACAAAGAACAGTGAAAAATACACACTGTAGCTGCTATGCAAACAAGATGTCAAGTGTTATTTGTGGATTTCCTTACTAGAAAATGGTTGTGCAGATAATGTGTCAACATTTGCATTAATGATAACACTATTAATAATGAAACTGTGCAGGATGAAGCTCTTGGTGCCATGTTTCAGCTTGGAATATGTGTGTGTGTGATGGTGGGGGGCATATATTATACCTCTAAAAACAAAAGCAGCAATATTATCAATATATCACAGGGAGAGTATTCATTATGAGTAAGCAAATACCGTGCTTCCTTCCTGTGACCTCTTTTTAAGCTATATTGATTCTGACTCACAAAGGGAACAAGGGTTTTGGGGAGGGGGGTATAACGTTATATGAGATTGAAGTGACACCTGTACTGCTTTTGTGCTGATTTGGAAATTCTAAGCTCTTTTCAACTGTTCCCCATCACGACCACTCAGCAGGCTAATGCTGCTTTCACTTGCCTTGAAAAGCTCCATAGAGAGACAGTCTTTTTCTCAGCCTTTTTCTCAGACCTGGTTTTATTATTACCCCTTCACTCTTTAGCATCTAACCAACAGTTAAGATAATAAAAATGATAGCTAGAATGTATGGAGGGCTTTTATTTCAATGCAAATATTTTTATATTTGTTATTATTAAATCATGAAAACTTAGGTCTTGAAAGGAATTCAAGGAGTTCTCTGGACTATCGCCCATCCAGAGGTTCGCTCTCATCTGATATGATCCTAAACAGCTGAAAACATATTTCACCTGAGAAATGAATGGTAATAAACCATTAATAAACCATCTCCAAGGCCCCCTTTATCACTGTGATTTTTTAATTCGATGATTATTCTTATATAAACTTCCCAACAAGATACCTCCAAAAAGTCCTCTGAGAAACCCCTCTGGGTAGTTGAACAGCTTGCACTGCCAGAAAGGTCTTCCATTAATCTAACATCGATGCCCAGTCCAGAATTACCTAAATGTGTTTAATCACTATATTAGTTACAAAGCCAAGTGTGAATGTCTACAACATTCCAGATCACAAAAAATAGTTTCTTCCAAATAGGTAGAAACATGAGACTATTACCCTATCTCCTTTATCTTTATCTCCAGAGCTGTGTACTTACTTGTCCTCTCTTGTGACAATGACTCACGGAGGTCAGAAGAACAGGGTAAGTTTTTCTAGTCTAAGCTTTTTTTTTTTTCTGCTGAGAGCACATATTTTTATTCATGTGGTAGGTACTCAAGAGTCCCGGCAGATTACATTCTTCATGCACTACCCAAGCACAGCAATTTCCTTTGCAAAATTCTTTGGCAGGAAACACCACCAAATGCTAACCTAGTCCCAGAAATAACTGCATATCAGACTATATGAAATGTACTACACAATATACCTTAACTGTGCTTAAAGAAATGGTGATGTCACGGAAATCACAAAGTATGAATGAAATTTGAAGCTCAGGTAACTTTCTACTGCAAGTTTCAATCCACATACCAATAATCTTGGTGGGAAAATTACCACCGCGTTTTAAAAAAGACATTCAACTGCTATCTCTCTGGAAGATATTCTTTGCCTTGGAGGCAGCAAGATGAATGGCTAGTAATATTCTTTCTTATTAACCTGTTTCACAACACCAAATTATCTTTTTATCAGTGATCTATGTATTATACAGGATTCTACTCTAATGCAAGAAACCCTTAGTGTTTCAAGATGACTAAAGATAAGGAGAAGAAAAATATTACATAAAGTTGATTTATTACCAGGCAACCCTACAATATTTAGACAACTAAAATAAACCTAGGAAGCATTCCATTTGTGACATGGGCCAACAGAAAGGTAAGGAATTTCCACCAGAAGTGAATTTTCAGCTTGAGCTCTGACCTCTGAAGAAATGAGATTTGTAAAGTAAATGCTAATAGAGCCTCTTCCATGGCAGCTGAACACACTGCTATGAAAACACAGAATAACAAGCATCTTTCGACTTCTTCACTTTAGTTTTAATTACTGCAGAACAGCCTTTTGCTTTTCCAGTCTTGCCTCTGTCAACACTCCACTCTGAACCTGGGTTCTCTGAAGCTTATGGGTTTGCAGTATAAGTTCACTCTTGAAAGCCTTTGTTTTGTGAGGTTTTTAAAAATCTCTATTTTCAGCTGGTTGAGTGTAATTCCCTCCTACCATTTCCCACTGACTCCTTCTTTAAATTCTACCCAGAGAAATAGATATTGGTGTGTTTGAAACACTCAGGTTAAAAATTGCAGCCAGGAAAACGATTGCCTCAGGAGTCTCACATCCTTATCTTGAACAATGCAGTGTTAAAATTGGTGTATTGGACATCCAAGAAGTCTACAGTATTTCCTTGCACTTGAAACACACTTAGGTACACACTAATACTTTTATTAGTTAGCTTCTCTCCCTGAAAAGCTGTTTTCCCCAAACCTCTCAACTTGCCTGCATATTTACTTCAACTTTCCTTCATAGAGGAAGCTAATTTCTTTTTGTACCTTTTACCTCAATGACTCTCAAATTGTGGAATGCAGAATGTCAGGGGTCCCTAAAATCTTTCAGGGCATCTTCAAGGTCAAAACTACTTTCATAATAATACTAAGACATTATTTGCCTTTATCATTTTGTTGATGGTTTGCACTAATGGTGCAAAAGGAATGGTGGATAGGACTTCTGATGCCTTTGCAAAATCAAGGCAGTGACCTCCAGCTATACAATATAATCGTATTTTTCAACTGCCATGCAATTACAGTTTTAAAAAATGCCAGTTTCACTTAACAATGTCCTTTATGAAACAATAAAATTAATTTTATTAAAACTACTCTTGGGCTTCCCTGGTGGCGCAGTGGTTGAGAGTCTGCCTGCCAATGCAGGAGACACGGGTTCGAGCCCTGGTCTGGGAAGATCCCACATGCCGCGGAGCAGCTAGGCCCCTGAGCCACAATTACTGAGCCTGCGCGTCTGGAGCCTGTGCTCCGCAACAAGAGAGGCCGCGATAATGAGAGGCCCGCGCACCGCGATGAGGAGTGGCCCCCACTTGCCGCAACTAGAGGAAGCCCTCGCACAGAAACGAAGACCCAACACAGTCATAAATAAATAAATAAATAAAAACAACAAAAAAAACTACTCTTGAATACACTATTTAATAATCAAGATGATGAAATGGGAAGTAGATATGAAGTGCTTTGGTTGCATAGAGAAGCACAAGATTTGTCTCAAGGAGAGACACTTGTGTGATTGTGTTGTGAGCTGAAAAAGCCACTTTGTGGAAAAGCATTTTTACTTGAAAGAATGACTGACAAACTATGATTATTCAATCTTGTGTATTTGGGAGACATTTTCTCAAAAACAAATGAAGTGAACCATCGTTTCAAGAAAAGCAACTGACGTTTGTTGTCATTGATAAAATTAAATTTCATTCACATGAAAATTGAAATTTTGGAAATCTTGTATCCATAATGATGAGTTTGACAGCTTCCCAAAGTTAAAGATTTTGGGGTGAGATTGATGGTGATATTAGTGAATGCAATTTTTTAATGCTGTATAATGAAATGTGTCAAGAAGATCTGCAAAACTCAGTGAATTTACATTTCCAAATAACATTGTGAAATTTTATAAAAATCATGCAGGAGCAAAAGATCCACTCAAAATGCAAAAAAAAACTAGTGGACTTTCAAGTAACAGTACAAAAAGTTCGTTAATACGGTTTCAAGTTTGACATTTCAAATAACTTTTAAGAAATAACCACTTGCCAAGTTTTGGTGGAATATCAAAGAAGAACATCCACAATGACCTTATGAAACTATTCAAGGTACTCCTCCCTTTCCCACTACATATCTATGTGAGAGTGCTTTTTCTTCATATGCTCACCGAAAATAACATATCCCAACAGGTTAAAAGCAACAGCAGACTTGAGAATCCAGCTATCTTCTATGGAGACAGACATTAAAGAGATTTACAGAAATGTAAACTAATACCACTCGTGTTGCTAATTTTGTGATTTGGAAATCATAGTTATATTCTATAACACATTTATGTAAGCATATATTGGGGGTTGTTGTAATTTTTGAATTAGTAGGCAATATTTTTAAATTTCTCAGTTCTAATTTCTCACATAAGTGTAGATTGATATAATCCACATAAACCAAAAACTTGGGGTGAGGGTGGTCTTCAATAATTTTTAAAGATGTAAAGAGGTCCCTCAGGACCAGAAAGTTTAAGAACCACTGATCTGTACTCATGGCCATTATATACTAGTAAGCTTATTACTCATCCAACTTGCCGTCCTTTAGACCAGGGGTCCCTAACCTGGGGTCCTGAGTGGTTTTAGAGAGTTCACAAACACCTTGAAATTTCACAGAATTCCACACAGGTGTATTTTTTTTCCTGGGTCAAGGTCATGGATTTTATAAAATTCTCTACAAATCAACAGGAACCACTACTTTCAGTTAAAATCAGGGCACATGTCTTCTCTAAACTCTCCCCAGACACTGTGGCACCCAAGATCACCAACATGGAAGTCCCTGGTGTTGGGAAAGAGTAACTTAATTCAGCCAATTAAACATTAAACTGATCTACTTATTCAATTTCTCTGTGCAGAATCCCATGCCAGGAGCTAGAGGATAAGGAAAGGACCAAGCAAATAGGATGCAGCCCCAGTCATGGGTATCTCTTCCTTTAGCTTTCCTTCAGTTTCCTGCTCCCATTCCTCCAGATGAGTTAGATGCCCTTCCAATTGCTTCTCTAATTCCCTCTCTACATGCCTGTCTCTCTTTTCCCACAATGCAGTCTAGTTTCATGTATATCTCCCCTGCTAGACTGTGAACCCCTGGAGAGCAGGGGCTATATTTACTCATCTATGCATCCACCCAGCCTGGCACAGTGCCTGGGATATAGCAAATGCTCGATTATTATCATTTTTAAAGCAGGGAGTTTACACTCTAAAAGAAGGAAGTAGAGCTTAAGTAACTGTCATAGTAATACATATAAACAACATGACATTGAGACTAAGAGAGTAGACTCTGGATTCAGACTTCCTGTATTCAAAGTCAAGGTTCTACCACTTAATACTTCAGTGACCTTGGGCAAGATACTCATTCTCTCTGTGGTTCAGTTTTCTCATCTGTAAAATAGGAATAATAATAGTGTCTACCTCATAACATTGTTATGAGCTAATTGTTAGGAGATTAAATGAGGTAAGTCATGTAAAATTCTTAGACTAGTGCCTGCACATAAGCAGGGCGCTCTAGATAAAGAAGATGAAGTCATCCATATCTGACTAAATAGGGGGAAGCTTTAATGGGGGGCAGCATTTGAGTAAAGTGCATTTTGTTCCAATATCATGTTAATTATCATTAACATCCTTGCACTTGTTTGAGGGTAAATTTATAGAACTCAGTACCAAGGTAGCAATCAAGGGTTCATCAACTTTTCATTTTATACCCAGTTAATCTCTGATAACTTTTCTCTTCGAGTGACACACTGTAGCATCGTAAGGCATTGTGCAGCATTACACGTTATGCACAAATAGGTACCTAATGGTGGGTTTAAGGATGTTGCAGCAGTCCAAGTTCTTTCATTTTCCTGATTATAACTGCATTTGCATAATGTATGAATTCAAACATTATTGCTGTTAAATAATGCATAAATATTCTCCCATGCCGAAATATGTCTATTTCCTCTTCATGAATCCTGTTGAGTGAATCGTTCAGTTGTTGTTCTATTTAAAATGTACTTAGAGATCTGCATACATCAGAACCATGCATGACTGGGGGAAATGTCGTAGCCAGAAGAACGAAGCTCCTTGGAACTGTAAATGAAGTATACGTTATTAAATGAGCCAGGTTTTCCCCTCTTCAGGGTGCATTATCTTCAGAATCTAATGTTTAGTATTTTAGAAATGACAAATACTTCCTTGATCACCTGATAATCAGAAGGGATTTGCATGTCGAATAAGACTCCTGGAAGCTCTTCGAAAGAAAAAGATTTTTTTCTTTGTTTTGTTTTTTCGAACCTAAATATAAATATGAACATGATCATATACTTTAGAGATTTTCTTGCATACTAGGAAATACTATCTAAATTATTAGAGGCAATGATAATTGGTATGAATTCCCACTTCAACTTTACAGCTTTAAATATTCCATTTAATGCACTCTCAATGGTTCTCTTATGGAAAACACAGCTGCTTCTTTGTTTTATAAAATATATGTTTAAAACAAAATATGACTGCTTATTTCTAACTATATTGTCTCCTTTTCTTTTCCAAATAGATGACTTGCCTTTTAAATTCCCTTTCACTTATAAAAGAGATATAACCTAGGACTTAATTTAGAATCTAATGTAGTAGATTCACTTGTCTTAGCCTATTTTCTATTTGCTGCTAGTGTGAAATAATCAAGTGACCAAAACAGACCACATTTTTAAAATTGTATTTTATTTTCTGATTTGCCATTATGATGCCAAAAGATGTCTATACTTGCATTATGATTACTTAATGTTACACACATGCAATCACATACACATATGAAGAGGGCCTATTTTCTCTGCCAAATGGATTTTCTGTCACTTCCCTATTCTATCCTCTACTTACTACTGCTGATAAAACGGTGTGATGCATTCAAATGTCTAATAAAAAAAAGATGTGCCTTTAAAAGAATGCATTTTTAATTCTAAGTGTTTCATTATAAGCAAAAGATAGCTCTAAACTGCATCACATGAACTTCAATGGGAAATACAAAAATACTTTTGTTCTAAAATTGAATATACCAGTGCAAAAAAGAAAACAAAATGAACTGTGACACTGCATGTCAGTTTCACACATGAAACTCCCAAACTAATATTTGCTAAGGAAATCAATTTCATGTACCACAAGGCTATTCATTAAATCTTTTCCACTTTGCCATGGGATATATGCAAGGGAGCCACCAAAGCATGAGGTAAGGGCTGCAGAGCCCTAGTGCTAGGCAGTTCAGATTTAGAGAGTGCAAATTTTCAGCACAAAAACTTGAACCAAATTTACTTCTTTTCAACCTCCTTAATGAGCAATTCTAAAGCCCCATGGTGCAATTGATTTAGAAAACAAAAATCAATAGAAAGCACACCACCGGGCATGGAAATCCAAGGATCATCCAGTGGAGAATCATGGCTACAATTTGGGAACTTGAGGCTCTGGCTCATTTCTCTTCACAGTTTACACCTATGGGATGTTACCTACCTCAGTCTTAGAAAGTAGCAGGAGCTGTCAAAAGCAACATGCCCAAACATTACATGAATGGAATGAAAGTTTATAAGAACTTCAATCCAAATTCCAATTTTTTTAATCCAACTGCTGTCAATTTTTTGAAGTATTAAAATGAGAAATAAAAGACCCCAGAGTGAATGCCGTATAGAAGGAAATTTGAAAAGATGCTCAGAGGTAGGAAGCCACCGTTAGAGCAAAATAAGAGGCAACAGAGACTGCCCAGCCAAGTCCCTCCCAGGCACCCTCCACCTGGGGAACTCTAAGGCTTAAACTCCGCTCTTACCCCAGCAGAAGAGCAGACCCAAGACCACCATCCCTCCACTCCACCCAACACCACCAAGCCTTACGTTGCCAAAAGAGTTCTGCCTTGGAACCACAGTTTTTACTTTTATCAACTAAGACCTTGATTCAACAAACCAAATGGCATATGATTTTTGATGGCATGCTTGTTTGTATCAAAGTATATTAAGTAGGATAAATAAAGTTGAAACTCAAGTTGTATCTGTGAGAATGCTATGGCAACACTGGGGAATTTTGCAATTTTTATCAGTCTTCTATGTTGGGTATTTCCAGAACCTTTAGATTGTTTTGCGGGTGTCCCCACATCCATTCAATGTGCTGCCCTTTCTTTATCTTGCACATTTCCTCAACCAAAAGA
This sequence comes from Balaenoptera musculus, assembly GCF_009873245.2. Lineage (NCBI taxonomy): Eukaryota > Metazoa > Chordata > Mammalia > Artiodactyla > Balaenopteridae > Balaenoptera > Balaenoptera musculus. The sequence goes on along the minus strand of NC_045785.1, from coordinate 85,360,436 downwards.
GCTTATTAGTGGAGAGCTTATTAGTGGAGAATTCAGTGTCTTTGGAAAGACACTGAATTTCATCAAGGTACTAGAAATCCACACATTACATGGGGTCTATTGAACGCAAAATTACTCTGTAAGGTCTGAATATTATGTCTGGCCCTGACGTTGTCCCAGTTGCCTGCACTGACAAGGATTACTGACTCAAGGTCTTGGGAAAGTCAAAGCCTAGGTGACATTTGGACTCACCGTGGTGTTTCCCTCTAGCCCCGACTGTAGGTCCCATCCCCAGCTCCTACTCATTTAGGCAGTTTCTGTATGGCTGAGACAAAGGAGTGTTTAATCAGAAAATGTATTAACTAATTGGTAAAGCCTCTTGTAAAAATCCCCCTAATTACCCCATGGTGTCAAGAAAAAGGGCCTGTCAGGAGAGTATCAGCATTACAACAGTGACAGCAAAAAGCAACATTTGGAAGTCCTCCTCCCCTGGGCCTTTTCTTTGATTTCTGCCTGTAATACTGATAAGAAGTGACAGTAGTTGGATAAAACAATCAAAACTTGAGTTGAAGAGCTTATAAACCTTCTGACACATCAATAAACCAAAAGATGATATGAAAGTAGCAAAACGGTTTTATTTTAACTCTGGCTAGCCACACACTGCAGACATGACAGCCATTTGTGGAGCTCCAAGCTATCTCCTTGATATAATATTTTACTAACTCATTTCACATCTTTTAAATAAGAAATAAATGCTAAATTCTACCAAGAGAAATAAAATCTTTTATAATCTTTTAGACAGTTGTTGTCATCCCTCAGGAGAGCTTTATGCCTGCTGCTAAATGTCTACAAATCAATATTTAATATTTTGAAACATGAAGTCTTAATTATCCATCTCCCCTTTAAGCATGAAACCCTTACTGAGTGAAAATAAAACCATTTGTTGGCTGATAGATTGATTGCCACTTATTAGCACTTTTTTGATCTGCAGGTCAGATTACAGGGTTCCATTCCAAACACATACGATGCCTTATCATTTATGCCTGGATGTATGAGTGAGTAGAAAAGAATTTGTTAACTTGGGACTGTGTGAAGATCTTTTTCACTTCGGTTCATTGGACTAACACTGACGAATTAAAAATGAAAAAAAGAAATGATCAAATCATAACCATTATTTACACTCCAGACAAACATTTTTACTCTTAGGTACAATAACAACACACATTCTAATGCTCTATGTACAAACTGAAACATGAAAGAGAGCTGTGTATCAAGGAGAGAAAGGGAAATTATATGATTTTGGTGAATTCTGAAATATCACAAAACTCCCAAATACAAAATGGAAAAACATACGTGGGCTTCTGTAGACTTTTAACTTGTCTATATTTGGTCAGAAGCCTTAACCACAGCAAGAGAGCTGCACCCTGACCAGGGAGGTCTTCTGCCTCTGGAAGCAAAGATATCACAACCAGATTGGTAATACCCTGGGATTTCTCTGGATGTTCATCCAGAACACAGGAGGAGCTTTCTGAAATGGAACACGTGGTAAAGTGGGAAAAAGATCTGCCCATGCTCTCGAACCTGTGAATCCGATCTTACTGGAAAAAGGATCTTTGCATTTAAATTTGAGGATCTATAGGTGAGATCATCCTGGATTATCCAGTCCTAAACACAAGGACACGTGTCCTATAAGAGACACACTGAGAAGAGACACACTGAGTAAAGAAGAAGAGACCATGTAAAATGGAGGCAGAGAATGGAGTTATGCAGCCACAAGCCAAGGAAGGCCTGGAGCCATCAGTGGAAGAGGCAAGCAAAGATGCTCCTCAGGGCCTTTGGAGGGAACACGGACCAGCTGACATCTTGATTTCTTGTGGCCTCCAGAATCTTGACGGAATAAATTTCTACTTGTTGAGTTTGTGATTATTTGTTACGGAAACCCTAGGAAACTAATATGCACGGCACGGACACGAGGTGACTTAAAGGGTTGCTGGTGAATTACACAGGTAGAATGACAAATAGATTTTGTGGGTTTGTCCTAAATTCAGTCAGAATGAGAGGTTCAGGAATATTGAAGGGCCTTCCTCAAATCACATCTTTCTTGTTTATCTCGCTTTGTCTACTGTTAACCCTTTCCAGTTGTTTCTCTATTTAAATAAACTACATACCTAGGACTGTGGAAGGTAGGGCTATATAACTGTGGTTTGCACATCAGCTTTACCACTTACCTTAATCATCTCTTAATCACTCTGAGCCTGCATTCTATTATTTAAAATAAGGAGATAATAATACTTCCTGACAGGTTTGCTGTGAGAGTAGAGATTTATTTGTAAAGTATTTATTATGGTGCTTGGAATATTGTCAGTACCCAATAAAGAGTAACAATTATTACCTCACCAGGTGTTGTGAGGATTAAATAACAACATAGAAACCTCCTGACACCAAGGAAGCATTTAATAAATGCTCCTGTAGCTGGTATCATTACATATTTTTGCTCCCTGGAGTTTCCATCATCACAAATTGGCAATCACAGGCTGAAATCCTTTGGTGGCTGCCTTTGCACTGGGATTAAAATCTCAAACCTCTAACGCAGTCCACCAGCCCTCCACAGTCAGGTCTACATACTAGCCCAGTGCAGTATGACACCCATGCCACACCCTTGTGTTCACCCTGATTCAGCCCCCACCAACCACCACTAGCTTCCATTTGGTTCCTCAGAGGAGCGTCCTTCCTCCTTTTTGCCTTGGCACTCCTGAAACACTCTCCCCCTGCTCCCTGCTAAATCCTACTCTTCCTTCAAGTCCCAGCTGAAATCTTTCTTAGAGAGGAATTCCCTACTGCCACCCATTCCCATCTCAATAGGTCTTATATTTGCTTTCATCACACTTACTCCTCTTCATAATTACTTATTCGCTTGTGTGATTATATGTTAAAGCTTGTCTCCTCCACTAAAGCCATGTAGCAGGGATAATACTTTGAGGATATTAAACTAATGCATTTTCATGCTAGTTTCACTGTTACAAATTATTCCATGACTACCATAAGAACAGTCATGCCTGATAGACTCAAATCATGGATTTATTTTTTTTATTAGTGTAGGGGGAGTTACCCTTTCTTCCATCATGGTTGTATTATGAGGCTTGGTACCTAGGAGAAAAAGGAAGATTAAAATAGGAAAGTATTATGCACAGGAAATGGGAAGTCCAACTTTCCTGCTCCAGTAAATCACAGAAAGGGAAGAGAGATGAAAGAGCCAAGAAGTCATAAGGATAAGTCTTCAACTTTCTGCTTTGGGAGTTGTGTTAGTCGGCTTGGGCTGCCATAAGAAGATATCGTAGTCTGGGTGGCTTAAACAGAAATTCATTTTCTCACCATTCTGAAGGCTAGTAGTCCAAGATCAAAATGTTGGCAGCTTTAGTTTCTTCTGAGGCCTCTCTCCTTGGCTCGCAGATGGCCACCTTCTCGCTGTGTCTTCACATGGTCTTTCCTTTGTGTGCATAACCCTGGTGTCTCTCTGTGTGTCCAACTTTCCTTGTCTTATAAAGATACCAGTCAATTTGGATTAAGGTCCACCCATATGACCTCATTTAACCTTAATTAAAGGCCCTATCTCTAAATACATTTACATTCCAAGGAACTGAAGGTTAGAGCTTCAACGTATGAATTAGGGTGAGGGAGATAATTCAGACTGAAACAGGGCTAAAGTCTTCAGGATGTGGGGAGTTTTAGAAACATGTGGGTAAGTCTGAGAAAGCCAATGTGAGTAAGTCTGAGAAAGCCAATGTGGGTAAGTCTGAGAAAGCCCACTGATACCATGTGGAAGAGAAGAGGGTCGGTTGCATGTTTCTTCTCAGGCATCACATAGGAAGGCTGAGAACAACAGTGCAACAATGGTCTGGGAAGGCAGCTGGAGAGATGGAGACAGTTCCCCTGGTGCCACAGAGCCCATGTGGGACATGGAGGGGTCCTGTGTGCCCTGGTGAGCACGCATGCATTTGTTGCTAGGGGAGGTGGACCATCAGGGCCTGCGTCAGGACATGGAAGACAACAGAATCTGAGACAAATGGTTTAACTGTGGATTCCAGGGATAGACCTCATCTATCATTCCAAATATTCAGATAGCTCTGGTTGTGCCTTATCAGCTCAGATCACCAGTATCTTAAAGACACCCTGTGAATACCTACCTTCTTTTCCATGACCTCAAGGTCACTGAAACAAGCCTTCCATAGCCAGATGCCACTGTGGAAAAGAGCAGGAAGAAGAACAAAAAAATCTGAAAGACTAAAGATTTGCCTAAAAGATTGAGTCATGTGAAAGAGACAATCTAAACTAACCCTAATGGGGAATTGAAATTTCTGGATTTACTAAAGATTTAACCCACAGAGACTGTTAAATGATTGAGATTGAGAAAGATGAGATGGAATATTATTAATGGGCAATGTTATATTTTCACTCAGTGGGATAAGAATGAGGAGGAAGATTAGACAAGTTGTAGAAAAACAATGACACAAAAAGTACTACCCCAAAGTAGTAGTGTGTATTAAATATGGACATCATTCAAATTATTTAAACAGAGGCAACAGGCCCCAAATGGAGTCACTTGTGCTAAGCCCTATGTCAGCAAACCAAGACTTAATACCTAACCTAACTGCAGTTTCACCCTCTGCCAGGAATGTAACCTTTAACCAATCAATCTGGAATAATCTTGTCAGCACTAATGAAGTAATCTGCTCAAGAAAACCCTTCCATCCCCCAAAGGAAGTTGACCTTGCCTTAAACAAGCTGCTCTTTCCTGTCCCTCTCCACTTTCTGCCTATAAAGCCTTCCATTTTGTACAGCTCCTCAGAGCTCCTTTCTTTCTGCTAGATGCTGCCCTGTTCATGAATCATTGAATAAAGACAATAGGCTCTTTAAAATTTACTCTGTTAAATTTTGCTTTTTAACACAACTGTGAACTCCAGGAGGATAGGGAGCTTGTCCATTGGGTGTATCTAGCACAGTGCTGGTACTGACAAATGTTTTTTAAATGAATGATGTCACCAAGTTTGCAGCAACTTCTATGTTAAATTATATTCCTCTCCACCTTTAAAAAGTTTGCCTCTACTATTGCACAATTTGTTCAACTCTCATCTTCCCAAATAATTCCATTAGGCAAGTCTCCAACCTTACAAAATAGTGGTGAAGGTAGAGCTTACCTCCAAATCTAAATTCATTCATCCACTAAACCATATGTCATCTCCAGTTTAGAACCCTATAATGGGTTCCACATTAATTTCAGCTCTGTCTAGCTTTCTTGGACTATTTGCCTACTTTGTTTTATCTTCTGTAATTCCAAATCAAGAAAAATTAGCCCCCATTAAGCAGATCCTTTCACTGCCTCCCTGACTCCAACCTCTATCTTGGCTCAAGCTCTTTGTCACAACTAATTGTTTTGTTCCTCCCATCTATGCACCTGAATGTCCAGATCAAGTTGTCTCTGATGTCTCTATTCATATTCATTTTTCTTAAAAATTCTCCTTTACAATATATGTATTGCATATTGCGTAACTGACAGTTTTTTATATGCCAGTACCTCACAATTTAACATTTAGTCTTATCTATATGTGATATACATATACTATTAATTCAAGACCTGTTGCTAATATAATTCTACAGATAGATGATATATAGACAGATACACAGATGCATAGATAGATATATATATAGATAGACAAATAGATATAGACAAACATACACACATGTGTGTGCAGCTTGTCCTGGTAATCATATGTACTCTCCTTAGAAGCAGTCGATATCTTTAAAACTCATTAATTTTGTACTCCATAGTTCATAACAGATATTTAGTGGGCCCTCAACAAATGCTCCTTGATTAATTCTAGGCCAAACATGATTTTATTGTTTAGGAAACATACCAAGAAACACGAAAAATTGATTTGTATTTGCTTAATTTTTAAAAATCACTTTTCCTTCTTTAGTACTTTATGAGTTGTTTTCATCTAGCAAGTAAGAGAATTTTCCAGAGCCAGCCCATCTGCTCCTCCTCTTGATTTTGAAGTGGTCGGCAGGCTAAATTGGTAACATCTTTCATCCTGTGGCAACGCCCCGTGTTGTCACAGGCATGCAATTCTGATTTCATTGCCTTATTGAGCCAAGGCAAAGAGAGGCAACAAGAGATAAATCCCTTCAAAAACTCAATAAGTTTAATAATAGCTAACAGACACAGAATACTACCCGCCATAGAAATGCTTAATTGCTCTTTGTCATTAAGTTGGCTCTAATGATAAAGGCTCTTTGTGAAGTTTCCTTCCCTTTGGTATTAGACTCTGAAGGATTGGACTGGAAGGGGCTTTGGATACACACCCTCCACCACTGCCTCCACCACCACACTTCAGCTACCACTGCACTGAGTATAATATAAACAGGAAGGAAGCCAGTCTCTTCAGAAAATTCTCAAGGGAAGATATTTTCACAGTCATTCTAGATAATACATCACAGTGTTTCAAAAATCTTCATCTGAGCCTCTGTCTTCCAAATCACTCCTGTTACACTTTGAATGCAATTCATCTTAGTCTGCCCGCTATGGAAACCAAAAACAAATTAATAGGTGTGAACCTAAAATTAATAGAAGAGGAGCCAATTGCTTCTCTCAGGCATGTTAAATTTATTCTTACATTTCATTTACAATAGTCAAGGTTAAAATCCAAGTGAATTTATAGGAAGGATTCACTTGTCCTGTGGTCATTACAGTCGATTTTTAAAAAGCTCTTTTTCCTACAAAAGAAATTCACTAACTGAACATAAGGACAGCAAATGATTTCTACCAAGTTGAAAAGTGGGGAAAAAATAGAGAAATTTAAAGTAGAACACACTGGTGTGAACATAAAATACAGAAGACACATTTATGTTTAGCCACGAATCCACTTGCACTAACTTTCTCTTGCTTCATTATTTTCCTCTAGAAAGCCAAAGGTCACACCTACAACAGCAGTATGCCTATGAATGACGAGAAGACTGAGGCAAATTGTGGGACAAAGCCCAGCCCTAGACAAAGGTACAAAGCTATAAAAATGTTGTTTCTGTTGTCCCTTTTTCCTCCCTCTCTGCCACCTCAGTCTTTCTACTCAACATCCCCTCTACTCCTTTTGAGAAATAAGTAAGATTGAGAGTTTAAAACTCAGACAAAATGCCAGGCTTTTCCCACTCAATAAGTGCTATAGTTTAGAAATTATTTATCTGAACCTTCAAGCCTACTTAATGAGATAGGTGCTATGGTTAGCCCAGTTTTCTAGTGAGGAAAACGTGGCTCAGAGAGATTAAGCAACTTGCCTAAGTCACCAAGCTGATTACTATTTTAATCATGGCACTGCATGGACACTGTAGGAGAGGGCCAGAATATCCTAACCTTGCATCCTTCTCCTGTATCCTTGGTGGATCCAGTCCTATGAGAGCTATAACCTTCATTCAACAACTCCACATTCATAACTGGTTTGTGGAAACTGAGGTAGATAGAGATCAGCTCCAACCCTGAAGGAATATAAAGTCCTTCCCTCCCTGCCTCATCGACATTGCTGCTTTAGCACCACGGCCCTAACAGCCCATCAACAGAGTCTGGTAACCCAACCACTTTGCCAGATTCATCTAACCCCTGAAATTGTGGGCCTTCAGACAATGACTTGAATTCACGGAATTCATAGAGTGTTAGAACTAAGAAGCATCTCAGAGGGAATATAATTGAATTTGCTCATTTTACAGATAAGAAGACCAAGGCATATATTGCTTAAATGAATTTTCCACCATCCCAGAGCCAATATGTGGCAGAGTCAGGTCTTGGACTTATGTCTTTGGACATGACTGAGAAGATGGACTTCTACTCTATCACATGGGTAGTAGCTCTGGCTTTGCTTTGTCATCACTACTCACTACCACCCGAGACATCAAATGATCATGGCTTCCACCTGCAAAATTCCTTCCACTTCTTCCTGGGCTGAGTCTGATTAAGCCAAACATCATGACATCATGATATTTTTCTAGAGTTTTAATTCTTTGTAAACACATGTGGGTTTCTACTGCATATGTTCATTATATATTTTTTTAACATTTTAAAAGTCTTATTAGTATATAAGACCTTGGAGATGGACGATATAGTGTGTTTAATTACTTTTCCTGACTCCATAATATCATAATATACTCCAGTTCTCTCATGAATCCAGCAGGCTCTTCAAATACACCCTGAACGGCAAGATTCTTCTTTTTGAATATGGGATCTGAAATTTCTTATGTAAAAAAATACAGTTTTCCGTGATTAGAGAAAGCATTCCTTTCCGTGGACACAGACAAGACAGCTAATTTTTCCAAGGTGACTTACATTACGCATCACAGTCGTCATTGTCACCATTGATTAATAGTTTGGCCATAGACTGGCATGAGGCTCTACATTAGGCCTGCAGACACCATTGCCATCAGCTCTACAGTATCCCAAGCCCCATAATCAGTCTCATCAACTCTTAAATAAAATTTGATTCTGCTTTAATCAGGAGAGAAACTTTGGGCTCCACAATTACCTTTAAGGCCATTTTCCCACCAAACGTGCACAACAGTTTTGTCCAAATACTGCTGAGCAAAGCAGCTTACAAATGAGCGTGAACTTGCTTAAATGCCAAGGGTTTGGTTGAATTTCAGATACGTGCACTGGGTTGGGGAAAATAACAGTGATTTTGTACCCTGAGAGCAGTAAAGTCATGCCAGAGCTGATTCTTTTGCTATAGGGCAAATAAATCATTAACGATTATCAGTACACGATCATTATCAATAAAATCCTTCTCTCCACTAAGGTTGAGTTTTTATATAAACATCTCCAGAAAATCAAATTCTGAGCAATGTCATTCAGTATTTATAGGCAGCTTCCTATTACCTTCTCTCCAAATTGTGCCCCACCTGACACCAAAATGATCTTCCTACAAAAAAAAAAATATATATATATACAAGCATGTCACTCTCATGTTTCAAAACCTTCAGACTCTACTACCTTCAGAATATAATACGACCACTTTAGAAAAATCACACTAAGCCCTTCCCCATCAGAGCCCAACTCTCCTTTTCATCTCCATCCCTCTGTCTCGCTTTCATGCCCAACCTCTCTTTCCTCTGCCTCCTCTCAGTGTTGCACCCTCCTTTCTAGCCATGAAGACCTGGTTCAAAAGTCACTTTCTCACCTAAATAGACATTTCGTCAAAGAAATATACAGATGGCCAACAAACACATGAAAGGATGCTCAACATCACTAATCATCAGAGAAATGCAAATCAAAACCACAATGAGGTATCACCTCACACTGGTCAGAATGGCCATCATCAAAAAATCTACAAACAATAAATGCTGGAGAGGGTGTGGAGAAAAGGGAACCCTCTTGCACTGTTGGTGGGAATGTAAATTGATACAGCCACTATGGAGAACAGTATGGAGGTTCCTTAAAAAACTAAAAACAGAACTACCATACGACCCAGCAATCCCACTACTGGGCATATACCCTGAGAATACCATAATTCAAAAAGAGTCATATACCACAATGTTTATTGCAGCACTATTTACAATAGCCAGGACATGGAAACAACCTAAGTGTCCATCGACAGATGAATGGATAAAGAAGATGTGGCACATATATACAATGGAATATTACTCATCCATAAAAAGAAACGAAATTGAGTTATTTGTAGTGAGGTGGTTGGAGCTAGAGTCTGTCATACAGACTGAAGTAAGTCAGAAAGAGAAAAACAAATACCATATGCTAACACATATACATGGAATCTAAAAAAAAAAAAAAGGTTCTGAACCTAGGGTCAGGATAGGAATAAAGACGCAGACGTAGAGAATGGACTTGAGGACACGGGGAGGGGGAAGGGTAAGCTGGGATGAAGTGAAAGAGTGGCATGGACTTATATATACTACCAAATGTAAAATTGGTAGTATATATAAGCTAAAGTTCGGTGCTTTGTGACCACCTAGAGGGGTGGGATAGGGAGGGTGGGAGGGAGACGCAAGAGGGAGGGGATATGGGGATATATGTATATGTATAGCTGATTCACTCTGTTATACAGCAGATACTAACACAACACTGTAAAGCAATTATACTCCAATAAAGATGTTAAAAAAAAAAGTCACTTTCTCTAAGTACTCTAGGAACTTAATCACTCTTCCTTCTGTAAATACCCAATATTTTTGTTGATACACAACTTGGCAGTATCCTTTCACCAGACTGAACTCCTCAAGGGCAGGTGTCAGTTCTTATTCATCTTTATATGCTCCGCCTGACCTAGCACCTGACCAGGCACATGATAGAACATCAGTAAATATTAGTTAAAAAAATGGATGAATGAAGAAATAAATGCCTCCCTTTAAAGCTATAGGAGCTACAGCTTTCAGGGAAGAGGGAAATGTCTTCAACTATTACAGATTAGTTTGTTTTGACTACAGCATTAGCTTCAGAATTTCTCCCAGGCACTTGCATGGCATAATAAAGTAAGATTAAGTAGATTGTTGTCTGTGTGACCAGCCCTTCTTCATGAGCAAGGTAAAGGTCATGCTTGTATGGGGTGGGCTGCTGTAATAAATAATCCCCAAACTTTAACCTTCAAAAATAAATGAATCCACATTCTATCATCCAAAGCCTCAAACTATGCATACGCTTCTGATACACAAAATCATATTAGCAGGAGGGATGTAACATTTAACAACCAGGAAATATACTTCAAATATAGTCAAAAACAAAGGGTAGACACTCTTTGTAGTAAGAGGAGAAATGAATAATGGTTGGCTAACATGAGCATGTTTAATGCCTGTTTTGTTTCAGTTCTCATTACAAAGGCCACTATTGTCAGAGACATAATATAATTCCTACCAGAGGACTTAAGAAATAGGATTTAAAACAGGCCAGGGACTTAGTCACCCAGATCAGATTTGCCAAAATGTCCAAAAAATTAATCAGTTCATCCTGCATTACAAGAAGAACACAAGGACTAACTCATGAATTATGGAGCAGTTGGTCTGACTCTCAAACCTGAAAGTTTCTGGGGCAATTCATTAAGAAAAAGATCAATTTGTAAAACCCTGGAGGTTATTAAGTTGTTTAAAAGCAGCCCACAAAATTTGTCATGTCAAACCAATTCCACTTTCTTCCTCAGCCAGGAGGAGGTGAGAGGTGGCGTGAAAGAAATAAAGGAGATGGCTTACTCTGGTCTTAATAAGGTTTTTTTTGATAAATCAACATATTGACCATCAACTAATATGTTGTTTGGTTAAACTTAGAGACAACCAAACCACAGAAAGTGATGCGGTAACAAAATACGAGAATCAATCCTTCACCCAATATTTATTGAGTTTCTGAATGTGTAAGGCACCCTGCTAGGCAATGTGGGGCAACCAGAGAAAATCAAACAGCTGCTCTACACTCAAGAAGGTTAAAGGAGGAAAGGGAGCTGCCATCAACATCTTTAACATTACATATAAAGCATATAAAGGGCTGAAAACATGGACCCTAGAACCAGACTGTCTAGGTTTGAATCCTTGATCTGTTATATACCAAGAGCACGAAATCAAGAAAGTCATGCGATTGTTACGCCTTAATTTTCTCATCTGTAAAATAGTGGTGATTATAAGGTTATGTACATCATAGGGTTATGGTTAGTATTGAATGAGTTAGCACATGCACAGTACGTAGAATAGTGTGGGAAGTTTAAGGAGAGAGGATTACTTCCCAGGGTGGATAGGTTTGAAAGGGAAGGGGATGAGAGGGATGAGGTAAGCAAGAGGAATCAGAAATATATAGCATTTAAGCAGAGTCAAGTAAGTAGGCCTTGGTCATATAGAGATTAAAATAGGAAAGGCTGCGGTTTACATGGGAAACACTGTATTAGTTCAGTAATAACTAATATACTAACCATGTGGGGAATAGATTTCTGTCATATTGTGGATAGTCCAATTTTATCGAGCATAATGTGCATAAAAGCCAGAAATGAGAAAAAAGGTTGGGATTCATTTACTTGACATCATTATTACTGCAAATCACGTAAAATTACAAAGGGAAAGAGGGTAGAGAAAAGAGAAGGGTCCATTGAGCAGCTCAAAAAATATGAGAATCAAGAAAAATATACACATACAAGGCAGGAAGATGGAAATTAGAATAGGAAGGATTATTTCTACTTCAATTTAATACTTATTCATCTTCCTTTGTTGTACATCTGGTCTCCCTCAAAAAATTACAGATATTCATGCAAACTAGCTTCAGCCAGAAAAGGGAGCTGATTCTAAGAAACAGTTGTATTGCAGTGAATTCAAAGGCAAGAAGTCCTGCCAGGCTACCTGAGAAGGTAGAGAGCTGTCAGGAGCTGGAGGGTTTACTCTCTCAGTGATACACTCCCCACCCGCTTCTCTCTCTCTTTCCCCAGGCGACATGGTGGTCTCCAGAGCAGGTGAATATGTGCTTGTCAGACACCCGCAAGGACTCTAGAACGTCTTTCCCTCTGCTGTCTCCGACCCGCATGGGCCACTGCCTCATACAAAGCTGGACCTCCGGGAAAAGTCAGGGAGTTGTTGCTGGATGAGACCCCTGCTTCTTTAGACCTCCCTGCTGGACCTAGCAATGAACTTGGCACAAATTGTTTACTCCGTAAGTGTTGAGAAACTTACAATTATATGGAAGCCTCAGTTTACCCTCATTCCTGACATGCTATTTTCAAATGAGATCCTTTTTTCTTCAGTGTGAGAAATGTGTATGTTTCAAGAGGTAGTTGACTTGATTTTGAGAGAAACCAATTCCTGTGTTATAGATCAGAGACAACGTAGTTTCTTTGATAATTGTGTCCCCATGTCAGCTGTACACTTAAGCTGCCTTTCCCTTTTTTTACTCCTCAAATGTCCGATGGTTCAGCCCCTTACTCTTTTTACATGTTAGAAGCTATGAGGGATCTTGTCTCCATCGCTATCACAGATTCAGCGCTCAGATCTCAGAGAAAAGCAGCCTCCGCCCCAGCAGCACGTCACCTCCACAACCATAGCGACACACCTCCTCACCCCATCTGAGGACCTCCTGAGGAAATACAGAGTGGTGGCTGCCATGACAGTCAGATGTCAGCTGTCGCTGTACCCACCCTCAGCCAAGCTCCTGCCTAAGGGTCTGCATGAACGGAATCCCTGCCCACGGCCCCACCTCGTCTCCACTATGTAACCACAGCAGATAAATGCTGTTTAAGTGTGTCTGATCTCCCTGTATGTAGGGAGTGAATCTGTATCACTGAGCTTCAAAAGCAACGTGAATGGCAAATTATCACAAAATGCACGAGGTTCCATCATGCGGCTCTTTATACAAACATTTAAGGTGCATGATGTATCTGAGTGTGGACACTCTCCATTCCTGTGTACTTTGCCCCTCAAGGTATTTCACCTGAACCACCTCCAAATTCAAGCTAAGCTGAAACCCCACAGAGAGCTGTATCCTTCCTTGACTACTTTCTCTCCAACTTCAAATCCCAGGAGAGAGGTATTTGCTGATGTGAGATATGACTTCAGTGAATTGAAAACTCATCTGGAATTTTTCTGAGCTTTGTCCTGCCCTTTGCAATAATCAGACTTCCTGTTGACAGTTCTGCCTTCAACCATACACTGCAGCTAGTGAGACTCCTTTTTCTATGTACTTTGCTGTCTAGAGTCCTATTAACTTCAGATTTATTAGCTTTTTTTGTCAATTACTTATACCGCCAGCCTCCCAAGAGGAGAACACATCACAAAGCAGAGAAACCCTAAGAGACACATACATAGAAAAATATCTCAAATAGCAAACATTTACTGAAAGCAGAAAGTCAGATGATAGCACTTGAATAACCCTTCTTCCCCACAAGCACATTCTATAGATACACTCATGGAAGTTGTGCAAATAAATCTCATTATGCCACCGAAGTGCAGAATTATTGTCTCTCAGAATACTGAGATGAAGCTGAGAATCTTCACAGATTTACTGGGCTGGCTCCAGACACATACTAGATTATATTCATCAAAATGAATGGATTTTAAAGCGAGTCCAAAATAGATTCTTTCAAAAATCTAAGACTTTGCCTCAGAGGGACTTCTTTTTTTCCTTCTGTCCTCTCTCTGGCCTCCAGGGAGGAGAATAGAAGAGTATAGTTATTAAAACAAAGAGAAAAGGGTAATTTGACTTAAGTTGCTGAGTCAGAGAGCTGCCAGATGTCAACTGAGCCAGCAGAGGTTACTGGCAGCTTGGGACCAGAAATAGAAATTAGAGCAAATATATCTATAAAAAATGTCTGAAAAGTCCATTCAGCTCTAAATACAGAGCAATTTTGAGATCCCTAGATGGAACCTCTCTCGGCTGGCCAGGGTAGGTGGCTGTTTCTTTGGTTGGTTCCACAGACACTTTCCTCATGATTTTTCTTCATAAGTGTCATGCTTTTGATTATTCCACTTTAATATATCAAACCTGATATATGTGGCTCAGTTTAACTATAAGACCAACCAAAAGGGACATAAATGAACATGATTTGCCACTGGATCCATTTTTTTATCCAGGTCATTTATAAGGTGTTTCCAAATACACATACATACACATACACACAGACACACACTCACAAACTCACACACACACTCACACACTGGATTCATTTTTCATCCAGGTCATCTATAAGTTGTTTCCAAATACACATACATACACACACACACACACAGTGAAATACTCAGAGCTAACATTCTTGAATGCTTACTATGCACCTTCCACTGTTTGATCTTATTTAACTTACCTAAGACCTTTGTCTTAGAATAAGAGAATAAGAACCTTGTCTAAAGTCACACAGTAGATTATGGAGGCAGTATAGGAAAATAGGCAATCTAGCTCAGAGCTTGGCTTCTTAACCATTGCTATCCCTCCCTAAAATAGTGCTTAGACTGAGAAATGTGCTAGATAATGCAATATGTGTCTTAAGAAAGTAAATTTTTGAAGTTATCTTATTAGCTTCCATGCATTTATAGAAGGACAAAATATATATTCAACTACAAGTTAATTTTTTATATACTTGTCTTTTATCCTCTAGATTTGTACTATTCAATATGACAGCTATTAGACACATGTGTCTATGGGGCACTTGAAATGTGGCTAATCAAAGCTGAGATGTGCTGTAAGCGTAAAATACATACTGGATTTCAAAGACTCAGTACCAAAGACAAGACTATAAAATATCTCATAATTTTTATATTGATTATATGTTGAAATAATATTTTTGGATATATTGAGTTAAACGAAATATAACATAAAATTAATTGTATCCATTTCTGTTTACTTTTTTTTTTGAATTTTATTTTTTTTTATACAGCAGGTTCTTATCAGTTATCTGTTTTATACATGTTAGTGTATATACGTCAATCCCAATCTCCCAGTTCATCCCACCATCACCATCACCAACCCCCTCAACACTTTCCCCCCTTGGTGTCCATACATTTGTTCTCTACATCTGGGTCTCTATTTCTGCCTTGTAAACCGGTTCATCTGAACCATTTTTCTAGATTCCACATATATGCGTTAATATATGATATTTGTTTTTCTCTTTCTGACTTACTTCACTCCGTATGACAGTCTCTAAGTCCATCCACATCTCTACAAATGACCCAATTTCGTTCCTTTATATGGCTGAGTAACATTCCATTGTACATATGTACCACATCTTCTTTATCCATTCATCTGTCGATGGGCATTTAGGTTGCTTCCATGACCTGGCTATTGTAAATAGTGCTGCAGTGAACATTGGGGTGCATGTGTCTTTTTGAGTTATGGTTTTCTCTGGGTATATGCCCAGTAGTGGGATTGCCAACAAGCTTTTAAAAATACAAATCACAAAGTTAATTCTTACATTTATGTGGAAAGAGCCTACAATATCTAAAATGACTTTGAATAAGGAAGAAAAAATCTGGACTCACAATGCCTAATTTCAAAATTTATTATAAATAGTATGGTATTACATAAAGATTAAAAAATAGATCAATGAAACAGAACATAGAGTTCAGAAATATTCCAGAAACATATATGGTCGATTGACTTTTGACAAATGCCCCAAGACAATTCAATAGGGAAAAAAATAGTCTTTTCAAAAAATAATGCAGGATTACTGGATAAATACATGGAGCAAAAATAAATCTCAACCTCTACCTCACAGAAAAATTAACTTGAAATGGGTCATAGACCTAAAACCAAAAGTTAAAACTTTAAAGCTTCCAGAGGAAAACATAGAATATCTTTGTGACTCTTGAAGAGGAAAATTTTTTTAAAGATGAGACAAAAAGCCCTGACCATAAAAGAAAAAAGTGTCAAACTGACTTCAAATATTTTAAAAATATTGCTCATCAAAAGACATGGTTAAAAAATGAAAATGCAAGCTACAGCTTGGGAGAAAATATTCACAGTACATATATCCGACAGCAGACTTATATGAAAAAGGATTATGCCAGATTGTTTAAGTAACAGATTGTATTCATAAGAACCTAAAACTGGAAACAACCCGAATGTCCATCAACATTTGAATGAATAGACAAATTGTGGTAGTCATACAATGAAATCATACTCAGCAATAAAAAGGAACATACTACTGATACAACAACATGAATGAATCTCAGAAACTTTATGCTGAGTGAAAGAAGTAAGACACAATAGTGCATACTCTATAATTCTATTTAATAAAATCTAAGAAAAAGAAGAAGCAATCTTTGGTTGTCAAAATCAGAACAGTCATTCCTGTTGCAGTGTATGGGTTCTTTAGGAAAGAGCATGAGAAAACTTTCTGGAGAGATGGAAATGTCCTATACTTTGACTGCAGTTATAAACCCAGGTGTATATATTCATCAAAATTTGTCAGACTGTTTACTTCTTACCTGTATATTACACTCTATATAAATTTTACTTCAATAAAAAGCCAGTTACATTGCTCAATGTTATACACAATTCTCATTAAATATTTCATTGCAATGTTGTAATTAAAGTCATCATGGAATTAGTGTTCCACAAAGGCAGGGATTTTTGTTTGATTTGTTTATGGCTAAATCCCCAATCCCTGGCCCTTAGTAGGCATTCAATAAATATTTGTCAGGGAATGAGTCATGGGATACATTACTAATGCCAGCTAAGGATCTTAACTTCAGTTATATACATCATTCTGTGTCTAGTTATGTGTATGTATAGATAAATTATTTATAATCCAACTCAGTAGAGCCTCTCGGACAGTGGTATGCCTAACTGATAGAAAACAGGGATTAGGGAGTAAAGCATTCATTCATTGGTCACTTGGTTATAAATTTAACTTTACCAGCTTAATAACTAATAGCTATAACTGTCATGCCAAACGCTCCAAGCATTTCATCTTTCACGCAGGCACTCAACAGGTAACTAGATTTTAACATTAAGCATGATGAAAACAAGTCTACACAGATTAAAAAATTAAATTTTTTGAGAGATTTATGACCAATTTTAAGGGTTAAGGATATAGTTACATACACGGTTCACATAATACTTCCCCTGCAAAGCATTAGGATGGAATTACATTTTTCTATTGAGTAAACATTTGTCCTTTGAGAAGTGATCAGAACTAGTCAAACATCATTAAGAATCATATAGGGATACTAAGTAAGGAAGGTCAAGATCATTGACTATTTTACCCTCCTAGTTTTAATGTGAAAGTTTAATTTATTCTTATATTTTAGCAAGTATTCAAAAAATGAGCTGGGTTTGTATGTGATAGGCTATTATAACAGATTTTTAAAGATATGTGTCACCACCGCTTCCAAAACACCTCCACTTTTATACAGTAGCATGAAATTATTTCCAACATATTAAAATATGAAAGGAAATTAGTAGAATCTTAAAGTAGGTGCACAAACATTTATTGTCATTGAGGAGTATTATTTCCAGGTGAATTACTATTTAACTCCATGAACTGAATGAGTAAACTTGGACTTGTACCACACAACAGCTGTTTCTCATGGGATCATACCCAAGAGGAGCCCACATACATTTTATTTCACATCAAATTGGGATTTTCTGATTAATCTTGAGCATTATTATCTTAGGGAAATATTTCAGAAAGAAATATTTTAAAAGAAATGCCACATGAAAGTAGGTTGTGTTGGTTAGATAGTTCTGTATATGTACATTCTAAGATTTTCTACATGGTTAGTCCTGAGAGAAGAGAAAGTGAGAGAGAGAGTGAGAGAGAGAATGAGGAGGAATGTTTACAAAGGAAGGAAGAAGGCTCTCCCCTGAAGAAAAAATAAAAGTTATCTAACCAATGCAAGGAATTTATCGTTTTGCTATTTCCCAAGTACCCTAAGAGATCTTTTTATGCTCTCTCCTATTCTTTATAAGAGAATCTAGCTTGAGCAGGTTTGAAAAGTAATGGCTATGAATATTCTATTCTATGCAGACCTATTTTTGAATACCAAATAAAACACACACATACACACACCAAAAAACTGTACATGTAACTTGACTTCCATAGTTTTATGTGAGAGTCAATTTCTGATTGGGTGACTCTGCCTCAGTGGTTGCTAGGTAATGAGCTTTTAGGATAAATACATTTCCTACCTCCAAATCAATAATCGTACAATGTTAATTTAGAACATGATCTCCATGGTCACCAACAATTACCATGAGAATTTGCTTTTCATGAAACAACATTTGCACAAAACTTGTCCCTGCCAATGGACAGGGACAAGTTTGAGTACTAACTTGGGTACTTACTATTATTGGACATTGGCAGCTGTACTACCACGGCTTGCTCTTTTCCTGTTGGATCTATTGATTGAAATGCCATTCATTTTGTGCAGATTAAAAAAAATATGGCTTAGCTGGCTTCTGTTTATTAAGACATTGCCAAGTAGAAATTTCATTTAACTTTAAGAAGCCCTGATATCATTTTTCTTCCATATTTGCTTCTCACATAAAGTATTTGAAATTCTGGGAAGAATTATAAGCCCTTCACCTGTGGTTTGGTAAAAATGTCTTCAGCTTCTAGTTAGTCCTCTATGATTAGCTTTTATTTACACCACAATACACTTGCACTATGAAAGCAAACTGTCTCACAGATGTACTTTTAAAAGAAAACATCTACCCTACATGAGAACAAAAACACTTGATGGGTGAAAGAAAGAAAATGGGTCGACACAGAGTATTGCAAATCAACTAGTAACAGACCACTTGTTTGAAAGTTTTCCCCAGTTAAACAGAATGATTTTACAAAAGAAACTGTGAGAGAAGAGAATTATTTGAAGGTAGTGAAGATATATCAAAATGGGTGAGTATCTGTATTAGTTTGCAAGGGCTGACATTAACAAATTACGAACTACAAACTGGGTTGTTTAAAACATCAGAAAGTTATTGTCTCATAGTTCAGGAGGCTAGAACTCTGAAATCAAGGTGTGGGCAGGGCTATGTTCTCTCTGTATCCTTCTAGCTTCTGGTGACTGTCAGCCATCCTTGGCATTACTTGGGGCAGCATAACTCTAACCTATGCCTTCGTCTTCACATGGCTGCCTTCCTTCTATTTGTGTCTGTGTTCAAATAACCCTCCTCCTATAAGGATGCCACAGTGTGATCTCATCTTAACTTATTACACTTGCAAAGACCCTATTTCCAAATAAGGTCACACTCTGAGGTTTGGCAAACCACATTCTGAGGTAGACATGAATTTTAGGGGGACACAATTCAACCCAATACCATTGGTTATGTTGGAAGATTAGATTATGTGTTACATGAGATCAAGGACTATTACTGACTAATCTCCATATTCTCCGCACCTAGTATGAAGTCTAGTACCATGTAGATACATAATAAATGTTAGTTTAATAGGGTAGATGGATGAATAAATAACAGGCTAGATAATGACCCTTAGCGATGAAAAACCAATAAATTGCAAATGGAAAATAAAAGTAAATAATACCTTTGTATTGAATTATATTTTCTGCTGTTTATCTTTGTGTTTCTGTTTGGGAATTATCCAGTTAGAATTCAAGATTCCCATTGTAACCTAGACCAGAAAGCACTACCAGGCCCATCAACCTCTCTTTGAACCACACCGTGAGTTCTGCAATAAAACAACAATGTTAAAGCACCAGTGAGGATTTTTCTAGTTTAATCAAACTCCCCTGATCTTCTTTGAAGTGCATGAAAATAAAATAGAGCTTCTTATAAAACAGCATTTCCAATTAAGGAAAAAAGACAGAATAGTAAGCTGTCTTCATTTCATGTCAGGCTCTCTTGGTTCTTTATATACTATTTTTCCAGAAGTCTAGAAAAATGTGTCAGAAGTTTTCTCAGAATTTTGTTGCTTAAGCAGAGCTATGACAGATTATAAGGTTAGCTCTGCCACTTAAGAGAGAGAGACATCTCCTTTGTCTTTATTAAATGGTAGGGGTGACTAGAGTTAGCATCTTGTGTTATGAGGACACCACTGTGCTCTCATTTTCCAAAGATGTCTAAGTTTAGCATTGTAATAATGGGCCAAAGGGCTAAAAAAAGAAAATATTGGGAATCTTTGTGGTACTTATTATTCACTTTGGTGAAAAACCCTGGAAATGAATCACAGCTTTAAAAGATAACCATAGGACAGCAAAAAAGAAGATTTACAAACATGCTACCCCCTTAGGGCTTCCCTGGTGGCGCAGCGGTTGAGAGTCTGCCTGCCAGTGCGGGGGACACGGGTTCGAGCCCTGGTCCGGGAGGGTTCCACATGCCGCGGAGCAACTGGGCCCGTGCGCCACAACTACTGAGCCTGCGCTCCGGAGCCCGTGCTCCGCAACAAGAGAAGACACGGCAATGAAGAGTGGCCCCCTCTCTCTGCAGCTAGAGAAAGCCCGCCTGCAGCAATAGAGACCCAACGCAGCCAAAAATAAATAAAAATAAAATAAATAAATTTAAAAAAACATGCTACCCCCTTAAACCTTTCCTTGTTCCTATTCTTTTCTTGTTCTGGAGTTAAGTGGCACACTCACCCAGACATTAATGAATAACCTCTGTTGGAAGTAAATATCTAAAATCACAACTGCTTATTTATAAAGGTCCAAATTCATGCATCCATTGATGACAATATACTGTTATTTGAGGAACAACAGTTGTACTCATTCTCTAATAACATTTTCTCACCAACCTTATTACTGAAATCTGAAGTTCTACTATTCAATCATCAGGTATTGGGTAATGGTTTCTCTTACTGTTGAAAATGCAAATGTTCCCAGAGAGTGGATGACATTAAAGGCTTCATAATACTTTGTTATGCTCCAGAAAGAGAAAATATCTTTACAAATTTAAAAAATATTATAGCACCAATGATTATGATTCAGTTTCAATCTCTTATCCCTGGGGGAGCTAGAGAAAAACACAGAACCATGCTGAAATTCACCACCAGCATCCTACCACATCTGCCTAGTATACTCTCACCTCTAATCTCCTAGGTGATCCCTTCTTCTCTTTCCTCAAACTCTTCACAGCTCCTCCGTTCTTTTCATTCTCTCCTGATGACCTTGCATTTTACTTCACTGAGAAATTAGAAGTTCTCAGAAGCAGTGAGAACATCTACCAAACTACCAATCTATCTGTATCTGGACCTGCATCCTCCATCTTCCCTCTTGTCACTTTCCATGGTTCTGTGTAAGTCCGGTGCTTCCCTGAGCTGCATCCCCACATCCTGTTACCTACTTATTTTGGCAATTGTCCTGACTCCTGAGTCATCAATTTCTCCTATTAGTTCATTCCTATAAGCCTACAAATATACTATAATTTCTACCATTAAAAAAAAAAAAACTTCCCTTGTACACCTTAAATTTACACAGTTATATATCAAATATATTTCAATTAAAAAATAAAATTTCAAAAATAGAAAAATAAAAACCTCTCTTGACTCATGATCCTCTCCACTACTGTTCAATTTTACTGCTCCTCTTCACAGATATCGTCTTTAAAGGGTGTCTATACTTGCTGTCTCTTTCTTTCACCCTGTCACTCTGGAGCTCACTCCAATCAGTTTCATCTTTACCATGTCACTGTAAACACTCCTGTCAAGGTTATCAAATTCCTCTCTACATTGCTACAGCCAACAGGCAATTTTCAATTTTATATTTTTCCCCCTACTAGCTGCATTTTTAAAATTAATTAATTAATTAATTAATTTTTGGTTGCGTTGGGTCTTCGTTGCTGCGAGCAGGCTTTCATTGCAGCAAGCCGGGGCTACTCTTCGTTGTGTGTGCAGGCTTCTCATTGTGGTGGCTTCTCTTGTTGCAGAGCACGGGCTCTAGGCACGCAGGCTTCAGTAGTTGTGGCACACGGGCTCAGGAGTTGGGGCTCACAGGCTCTAGAGCGCAGGCTCAGTAGTCGTGGTGCACGGACTTAGTTGCTCTGTGGCATGTGGGATCTTCCCAGACCAGGGCTCAAACTCATGTCCCCTGCATTGGCAGGCGGATTCTTAACCACTGCGCCACCAGGGAGTCCCTACTAGCTGCATTTTTGCTCTCCTTCTGGAAACACTTTCTTCACTTGACTCTGAGGTTGTTAATCTATTTAGATTCTCTTCCTATCTCACTGGCCCTTCCTCAGCTTCTTTTACTAATTTCCACCTCTTTTCTCCAACTGCTAAATATCGAGACACACCAGGAAATAAGACTTAAGATGACTTGCAACTTATATATCCAGTTTTAAAGTCCACACTTACATATCCAACTGCTTATTTGACATTGCAACTTGAGTATCCAATAGGAAATTCAATCTTAACATGTCCAAAGCCACAATCTGCATTTTCTTCTCCAAACCTACCCTGTCCCTGGATTTATTCATCAAAGTAAATATCAACTCCGTTCTCTCAGTTGCTCAATTAAATTCCTTGGCTTTATCTTTGACTCCTCCCTTACCCTCACACCACACTTCCCCTTCATTAGCAATCTTTACAGATTTACCTTCAAAATATACTCACAATCTGGCCCCTTCTCCACCTCAGGGGCTACCATCATCCCTCAGTAGGATGATTTTCATGGCCTCCTGACTGGTCTCTCTTCCCCTTATTCCCTTTCTCACCCTCAGCAGCCAGAGTGATCTTTTCAAAACTGAAGTCAGATCTCACTTCTCTGTTCCAAAAACCCAGTGGATCCTCATCTCACTCAGAATAAAAACAAAATTCTCAAATATTAGGCTATAGTCTTGTCCCTACCACTTTTTTGAACTCATTTCTTATTTCTGTCTGGTTTTCTCCCTCTGCTTCACTTACAGTAATTTCTTCCCAGCAGTTCTACTTCTGGATGTATACACAAAGAAAATGAACACAAGATATAAAAGAGATATCTGCATTCTCATATTTATTGCAGCATTACTCACAATAGCCAAGATATGGAAACAACTTAAGGGTCCACCAATGGTTGAATGGATAAAGAGATGTGGTATATATACATATATATGTGTGTGTGTGTGTGTGTGTGTGTGTGTGTGTGTATACACACACATACATAATGAAATATTATTCAGCTATTAGAAAGAAGGACATCCTGCCATTTGTGACAACATGGATGGATCTTGAGGGCATTATGCTAGGTTAAATAAGTCAGACGATAAAAGACAAATACTGTATGATATCACTTACTTGTGGAATCTAAAAAAGCCAACCTCATAAAAACAGAGAGTAGAGTGGTGGTTACCAGGGGTTGGGAGATGAGGGAAATGGGGAGATGTTGGTTAAAAGGTACAAACTTCCAGTTAGAAGATGAATAAGTTCTGGGAATCTAATATATAGCATGGTGTTTATAGTTAATAAGACTGTATTTTACACTTGAACGTTGCTAAGAGTAAATCTTAAATGTTCTCACCAAAAAAAAGAGAAATGGTAATGATGTGACATGATGCATGTATTAGCTAAGGTTATGGTGGTAATCATTTTGCAATATAAGTTCATCAAATCAATACATTATATACCTTAAACTCACACAACTCTATATGTCAATTGTACCTCAATAATGCTGGGAAAATGAAATAAAATAATTTCTTTGCTCTTCTTCCAATATGCCAAGAATATTCCCACCTCAGGACATTTGGACTTTCTATTCCCTCTGTCTGAAACCCTTGTACCCATATATTCACATGGCTCTGTCTCTTACTTCCTTTTGGTCTCCGTTCACAATAGTAACTTATCAGGGGGGTCTTCTTTGGCCAACCTGTAGAAAATAGCAACCATCAACTTGACTGGCTCTTCTCAGACTTCCCAGCACTTACCACTGCTAAATATTACATATGTACTTGTTAATTTGTTCATTATCTATCTCTTCTTCTAGAAATTGCTGTCTAAGCTCCCAAGACAGGGATTCTTGGCTATTTTATTCATTACTGTTTTGCCTAGAGCCTAGAACATTGCCTAGCTTATGGTAAGTGTTCCATATGGCTTTTCAATGAATAAATGCTTTCCTTTTACCAACTTCACTCTTACTTCTCCTAACAATGTCTACTTTATTCTCATTTTCCTTTTATTGATGAGATAAACAACTCCAAGACCAGTCATCTGCAAATAATACTCAGAATCCTCCCACAGAGTTCCTTGAAAACTAAACTAAAAAATAATACAAAGCTGTGGGAAATTTTAATGCATTTATTTTAGGTTAAAATTATAATTTTTACTAGGCCTACACAGTATAATTTATTTTTGGGAAAAAGAAACCATTTGTGAAACAAGGCAGGATAAAAAGAAAAAGTAAGCAAAAAAAGCAGGGAGGGAGGAGGTTTAATGAACCATCAAGTTTAACCTAGTTACCTCACAGGTGATCTACGGGCATCAGATGTGTGTGAAAACACTCTAAAGTACACAGTAGTATGCAAATCCAGTTGTTTTATTAAAAATTCATATTTCCGAGGCTCTTCATTATTAATCAAGTTGTTTTTGTTTACATATTTATTTTTGAAAGTCTTTTAAAAACATCCTGGTGACATTTTCTAGCTGAGTAAATGTAGTACTGCATACCAAACCTCACTGAATCTTCCTTTCTGTGAAAAGAGAAAGAACAGTGGAGTAGGCAGAGTAATGTCCTCCAAAGATGTTCACGTCCGTTGAGTATGTTAAGTTACAGAGCGAAGGGAAATTAAAGTTGCAGATGGAATTAATATTGTTATTCAGCAGACCTTTAAAGTAGGGAGAATCCTCTCGATTATCCAGGTGTGCTCAATGTAATTACAAGCGTTCTTAATAGCGGATGCTGGCGAGACTCTAGAGAGAGAGCAGCACGAGGGAATGTTGCTGGCTTTAAAAATGGAAGGAGGCCAGGAGCCAACGAATGTGGCCGGATTCTCAAAGGTGGAGAAAGCAAAGAAGTTGATTCTCCCCTAGAGCCTCCAGAAGGAATGCGACCCTGCCAACACCTTACTTTAGCCCAGTGAGACTCGTGTTGAACTTCTGACCTCTGGAACGGTAAGATAAAACTTTGTGTTGTTTTAAACCACTGAGTCTGTGGTAATTGTTACAAGAGCGATAGAAAACTAACACAAACAGCTTTGGGGCGTGAGCGGGCTCCAGTGTCAAAAAGACCTGAGTCTCCATTCCAGACCCATCAACTTCTCTAAACCTTGGTTCCTCATCAGAAAAACGAAGATAGCAATAGTGTTTTCTCCATAGGAATATTGTGAGCATAAAATAAGATAGTTTACGTAAAGACTCAAAACAGGGCCCACAACATGGTAACTTCTCAGTAATCGTTAGTTGTTAACTCATCATTTTTCTGTGAACTTCAAGTGTGAATTATTTGTAAAATCAAAGGACTAGTAAAATAAACTGTATACATGTGTTGGCATGAAGATAGAATTTGGAGTCAGAAGAAAGGAGCTAAAGTGCAGGCTCTTCTAGCAGTGTGATCTTGGGCAAATCATTTAATGGCCTTCATCTGGAAACTAAGATAATTACAGTTGCCTAATCACTACCAAATTAGATACTCGATGTGAAAGCATTTTGGAAATCAAAGTCATGCAGCTGGAATTATTGCACATCTCATAAATCCTTCCCATTAGCTTCTTTTGTTGACATTTATTTTTCTAAATGTGGAATAATAAAGAAAAACTCTTTGGTTACAGCCAGAGGAATCTAGCTAGTTGGATTTGGGTTATGATAAATTTTATAGTAGGTAATGAGGTTGCAGAGAGAGAGAACAACAATATTACCCAAAAAGGATTTCTTTTTTAATGAAATGTGGTCATAACCATGTTCTAGAGAGAATCAGAGCAATTTTTCTGAAATCATCATAAAGAACTTGACATTTCTTTCTCTGTACTAACGCTTCTTGCTTATCTCGAGCTCAGCTCACATTCATCCCGATTCTTTTGAACAGGCTGTATGTCTAAAGACTAGATTGCCTCTAGTAGGAAACCTAAAATCACATACTCAGTAATCCAGAAAGCCTATTCCCTTACACTCTTTTTCTTCTCCCTAAATTTGATATTCATGTGAAAAGTCCTTGATCAGCTTGGTTGGGTTTCTGATCTAATACCATCTTGGTTCTGGATCTCTCTCTGCCCTCTAGTAGCTTCACTTTCCTCTTTTTCCCACCTATTTTCTGAAATTCAACTTCTTTCTCCTCTTAGGTCTTCGGTAATACAGATGAATAAAGGCCCACAGTAATAGAACTAAAGTAACAGGATAGAATATGTAATGCAGGTAAAGTGAGTTAACACAATATTCCCCAAAGTGTGTAATACAGATGTCTAGCTCTGCAGACTGTTAGTAAGTTATTGTAAAGAGTTCCCTACTTTCATAAATTTGGAGAACGCTGGGTTAAATTTCAACATATTTCATTATTTCAGGTTTCTCTGGCCTTTAACATGTTAATATGCATGGGGCTATAGCACACAGCTTTTCAGGTTTACCTGGCCAGGAGCTCTTTTTTGAATGTAGAACATTTGGGGGACTGGAATGTTTGGTAAACTTAGGTAAAATCCTGGTTAAATGCCTGCCCTCTAAAAAAAAAAAAAAAAAAAAATATATATATATATATATATATATATATATATATATATATTCCACAGAAGACCAGGTAGGGCTGTAGGGGGAGGAAAAAACCCAGGAAGTACATTTACCAAAGGAATAAAGTGTATTTCAAAGAAGATAAGGAAGCTCCAAAATTATTGTTAGATGTCTCAGGCTAATACAATATTATGCTTGTGTGTAAAGAAACAATCCCCATTCTAACTCTCCTTGTCTTGGTTGGGAAAGGCCCACTCAATCAATTTCCTCCTGTCCTCTCATACTTTTCCTTTCTCCTCCTCAACGCTGAAAACATTATCTCTGCCCAGTTTTCCTCCTTTATCTATTTTCTTCTCTACTACCCTCCCACCCAAGTCAAGAAATAGTGATAATTCTACAAAGCATCTGGGTGTTTATTTTTCTCTCTCTCTCTCAGTGGAGAGATGAATAAGCTATAGCAGAATGCTTTATTGATATCTCATAACTAAAATGTTTCAAAATCCAGGAATTAATTGCCATTCAGATTTCTCTGGCTTGAGTTTTCCCCACTATTTTTAAAGCCTAACAACTTACTATGATCACACCTTAATTATTCTTACCAGCAAATAATCATGTACTTGAATTTTACTATGATCCTACATCCTTGGAGTTGGAATTGGAACTTCGGAAGAGACTTGAAATTCCAATTCTGTCTCTTTGATTCTCACATACTACTCAGTAACTAGGCATTCCTCATTCATTGAATGAAGACTTATCAGATGCTGGTGTATGCAAGACTTTGTGCATGGTACTAAGGATTCAAATAGGTAGCTTACAATTACTGGTGATAGCAACAGTGGTGGTAGTGATAATGTGGTCTCCTATAAAAGATTTTCCTCCACTATATAAAGAGCCAGTGAAGTGGAAGTCCCCACCATTCTAAATGGATGAGCAGGGCACCATCCTACAGACAGAGGGTAATTATTATTGTTGGTGAGTGGCTTATTGGACAAATCACTTGTTCTGGATCAGTGGTTCTAAATTCAAGCTGCACAGTAGAGATCTAAAATATTGATGCTTGGGTCCCACGACAAATCAACTGAAGTGTAATCTCTGAAAGAGATGGGTTCTTGGACATGGTTATTTTATTAAAGGTCCATTGGTGAGTGTAATATGTATCCAGTGTTAAGAACCATTGTTATAGATAGCAGGAGTAAGAAGGAGATTGTCTGGGTGTAGTAAGGATATCTACCTCAATAGTAACTGAATTAAGAGGACGGCCAAGGGAGGAATTATTAACTCTACATAAATTAACTAAGGAGCTCAGAAGTTGAGCATGCCACTGAATTCTGACCGAGGGTCACGGCACCTACAAAATCACATAAGCCAGATCTCTGATCTCCCAAGCAACTCCATTCTCTTAGAGCATGGGGAGGAGGACTGCTGCAAAAGGAATCCCAAATTTCTAGGGAACTCAGCTCACAGGTTACATTTATCAGAGTTAAAATTATAAATATTGCACATGGTCTCAATACCCAGAGGTAAACATTTACATAACAGATCTTATTAGCAGACAATTGTGAAACCAAATAATGATTTTTTCTGCAGAGTTGCACATGTAAGAACAAACACAAATTAAAAATAAGAGGCTTAATTCTCCCTGTTGAAAATGGGGGAAGAGATTTCCCTCCCCTCCCTTCCTCCCTTTTCACAGAGCATTTGCTTTATAAAACTTATCATTGTAAGTACTTCCTCACTTCTTTGAAATACATATAAATCCTTCTGAAGACTAGATAGGTCTTTTGTCACCCGGCCTCCTGTCATCTTTCTGACCTGGAATGTCTTTCTGAAGAACTGGGGAACTATCTCTTTGAAATGCAAACATCAAGGGAGATAGTACCCCTATCTTCCAGATTCTGTGGCAGATAGGAACCTAACTTCAGTGGGCACTTTGCTCTAAGTTGCAAAATTGCCTCCTGCTATAAAGAAATGAGGTTTGTTTTTTCTCTAGATAAAACTAATTTGCTAATACCTATTGTCTCGCCAGTTACCAGGTAAAGTTAGGACGAACTATGTGCGACAAATGATGTTGAGTCCTTTACTTATTTACTTATTATTCATCTTGAAACATGTATGTAGTAGGTTAGTCAGCATGGCTATATAAAGGGACGAGATTTCTTTCTCTCTTTGAAATCTGTTTTTAATTGAAGTATAGCTGATTTACAATATTGTGTTAGTTTCATGAGTTTCATGTATTAGTTTCAATTCAGTTTTTTTGCAGATTATGTTCTGTCATAAGTTATTATAAGATACTGGGTATAATTCTCTCTGCTGTACAGCAAATCCTTCTTGCTTATCTATTTTATATCTAGTACTTTGTATCTGTTAATCCCATACTCCTAATTTGTCTTCCCCCCCTTTCATGTTTGGTAACCATAAGTTTTCTATGTCTGTGAGTCTCTTTCTGTTTTGTATATACATTCATTTGTATTGTTTTTTAAGATTCCACATATGAGTGATACCATACAGTATTTGTCTTCCTCTGTCGGACTTATTTCACTAAGCATAATATTCTCTAGGTTCATCCATGATGATGCAAATGGCAATATGTCATCCCTTTTTTATGGCTGAGTAATATTCCATTGTATATTCCATTGTGTATGTGTATATATATATATACATACATACATACATACATACATACACACACACACACACACACACACACACCACATCTTCTTAAGCCGGTCATCTGTTTACGGGCACTTGGGTTGCTTCCATGTCTTGGCTACTGTAAATAGTGCTGCTATGAACACTGGGGTGCATGTATCTTTTTGATTGTGTTCTTATTTTTTTCTAGATATATACCCAAGAGTGGAATTGCTGGCTCATATAGTAGTTCTATTTTCAGGTTTTTTCTTTTTTTTTAGGAGACTCCATACTGTTTTCCATAGTGGCTGCACCAATTTACATTCCCACCAACAGTGTACAAGAGTTCCCTTTCTCCACACGCTCTCCAGTATTTGTTATTTGTAGACTTTTTGATGATAGCCATTCTGAGAGTTGCGAGGTGATACCTCATTGTGGTTTTGATTTGCATTTCTCTAATAATTAGTGATGTTAAGCATCTTTTCCTATGCCTGTTAACCATCTGTATGTCTTCTTTGGAAAGATGTCTATTCTTCTGTCCACTTTTTGATTGGATTGTTTGTTTTTTTGATATTGAATTGTATGAGCTCTTTATATATTTTGGGTATTAACCTCTTGTTGGTTGCATCCTCTGCAAATATTTTCTCCCATTCCATAGGTTGTCTTTTTGTTTGTTGATGGTGTCCTTTGCTGTGCAAAAGCTTTTAAGTTTAATTAGGTCCCATTTGTTTATTTTTGCTTTTATTTATTTTGCCTTGGGAGACTGATCTGAGAAAATATTGCTACAATTTATGTCAGAGAGTCTTTTGCCTATGTTCTCTTCTAGGAGTTTTATGGTGTCTTGTCTTACATTTAAGTCTCTAAACCATTTTTAGTTTAGTTTTTTTTTTTTTAATATGGTGTAAGGGAATGTTCTAATTTCACTGTTTTACAAGTAGCTGTCCAACTCCCAGAACCACTTGTTGAAGAAACTGTCTTTTCCCCATTGTATATCCTTGCCTCCTTTGTCAAAGAATAATTGACTATAGGTGTGTGGGCTCTCTATTCTGTTCCACTGATCCATGTATCTGTTTTTGTGCCAATACAATGCTTTTATTACTATAGCTTTGTAGTAGAGTCTGAAGTCTGTAGGGTAATATCTCCAACTTTGTTTTTTCTCAGGATTCTTTGGCAATTCAGGGGTTTTCATGGTTCCATATAAATTTTGGGATTATTCTTATTCTGTGAAAAATGACCTGGATACTTTGATAGGGATTGCTTTAAATCTATAGATGGCTTTGGGTAGTGCAGCCATTTTAATAATATTGATTCTTCCAATCCAAGAGCATGGGCTATCTTTCCATTTCTTTGAATCATCTTCAATTTTATCAGTGTTTTGTAGTTTTCAGTGTATAAGTCTTTCATACCTTTGGTTAAGTTTATTACTAGATTTTTTTTTTTGATAAGACTTTAAATGATTTTTTTTTACTTTCTTCTTCTGATATTTCATTATTAGTATATAGAAATGAGACAGATTTCTGTACATTAATCTTGTATCCTGCTACCTTGCTGAATTCATTTACTAGCTCTAATAGTTTTTGGGTAGAGACTTTAGGATTCGTTATATTGAGTATCATGTCATCTGCAAATAGTGACAGTTTTACCTCTTCTCTTCCAATTTAGATACATCTAATTTTCTTTTCTGATTGTTGTGGTTAGGATTTATAATACTGTGTTAAATAGAAGCAGTGAGAGTGGACATCCTTATCTTGTTCCTTGATCTAGCAAGAAGGCTCTCAGCTTCTCACCATTGTGTATTTCACTGGCTGTGGATTGACATAAATGGCCTTTATTATGTTGAGATATGTTCCCTCTATACACACATTGAGAGTCTTTATCATGAATGGATGTTGAATTTTTGTCAAATCCTTTTTTTTGCATATATTGAGATGATCAAGTGGTTTTTGTTTTTCCTTTTGTTAATATGATGTATCACATTGATTTGCATATATTGAACCATCCTTGTGACCCTGGAATAAATCCAACCTGATCATGGTGTATGGTCCTTCTTATGTATTGTTGGATTCGGTTTGCTAATATTTTGTTGAGGATTTTTGAATCTATATTCATCAAAGATATTCGCCTATAATTTCTTTTTTTGTAATGTCTTTGTCTGGTTTTGATGTCAAGGTAATGGTGGTCTCATAGAATGAATTTGAATTTGGGAATAGTTTGAGAAGAATAAGTATAAGTTCTTTATATGTCTGGCATAATTTCCCAGTAAAGCCATTGGTCCTAGACTTTTGTTGCAGGGAGTTTTTTAAATTACAGATTCTATTTCACTTCTGGTGATCAGTCTGTTCAAATTATCTGTTTCTTCTTGACTCAGACTTGTCAGGCTGTATGTTTCTAGAAATTTGTTCATTACTTCTAGGTTGTCCAATTTGTTGGCATATAACTGTTCATACTATTTTCTTATGATTTTTTGTATCTCTGTGGTATTGGTTGTTTCTCCTCTTCATTTTGAATTTTATCTGGGTCCTCTCTCTTTTCTTCTTTGTGAGCCTGGCTAGAAGTTTGTCGATTTTTATTTATCTTTTTAAAAAATCCCAGCTTCTGGCTTCATTGATCTTTTCTATTGTTTTTTCAATCTCTATTCTTTTTCCGGTCTGATCTTTGTTATTTTATTCTGCTGAATTTTGGCTTTATTTTTTCTAATTTGTTTAGGTGGTAGCTTATGTTGTTTTGAGATTTTTCTTGTTTCTTGAGGAAGGCCTGTATCACTACAAGCTTCTCTCTTACAAATGCTTTTGCTGCATCCCATAGATCTTGTAAAGTTGTGCTGTCATTTTTGTTTGTCTTGGCATATTCTGATTTCTTCTTTGATTTTATTGTTGATCCACTGGTTTTTTTAGTCTCCATGTGTTTGTTTTTTTCTCATTTTTCTTTCTGTAGTTGACTTCTAGTTTTATACCACTGTGGTTGGAAAAGATCCATGATATAATTTCTAGCCTCTTAAACTTGTTGAGGCTTTATGACCTAGTATGTGGGCCATCCTGGAGAATGTTCCATGTGTGCTTGAAAAGAATGTATAATCTGCTTTTTGGGGGATGTAGCGTCCTTTAATTAGATAACATTTAAATCCAATGGTTCTGCTGTATCATTTAAGACCTTAGTTGCCTTACTGATTTTCTGTCTGATGATCTCTCCACTGATGTCACTGGGGTGTTAAAAGGTCTCCTACTATTATTGTACTATTATCAGTTTCTCTTTTTCTGTCTTAGTATTTGCTTTATGTATTTAGGTATTCCTGTATTAGGCATGTATGTTTTTTTTAATTGAAATATAGTTGACTTACAGTGTTGTGTTAATTTCTGCTATATAGCAAAGTGATTCAGTTATACAGATATATACATTCTTTTTTATATTCTTTTCTATTATATACTTTTCCATTATGGTTTATCACAGGATACTGAATATACTTCCCTGTGCTATACAGTAGGACCTTGCTGTTTATCCATTCTATAGGGAACAGTTTGTATCTGCTAACCCCGAACTCCCAGTCCATCACCCCCTACCCTACCTCTCCTGTGGCAACCACAAGTCTGTTCTCTATGTCTGTGAGTCTGCTTCTGTTTTGTAGATAGGTTCATTTGTGTCATATTTTAGATTCCACATATAAGTGATATCATATGGTATTTGTCTTTCTTTCTGTCTTACTTCACTTAGTATGATAATCTCTAGTTCCATCCATGTTGCTGCAAATGGCATTATTTCATTCCTTTTTATGGCTGACTAGTATTCCATTGTATATATGTACCAACATCTTCTCTATCCATTCATCTGTTGATAGACATTTAGGTTGTTTCCATGTCTTGGCTATTGTAAATAGTGCTGCTATGAACATAGGGGTGCATGTATCTTTTTGAATTATACTTTTGTCCAGATATATGCCCAGGAGTGGGATTGCTGGATTATAAGGTAATTCTATTTTTAGTTTTTTGAGGAACATCCATACTGTTTTCCATAGTGGCTGCACCAACTTACATTCCCACTAGCATTGTAGGAGGGTTCCCTTTCCTCCACACCCTCTCTAGCATTTATTTGTAGACTTTTTAATGATGGCCATTCTGACTGGTGTGAGGTGGTACCTCATTGTAGTTTTGATTTGCATTTCTCTAATAATTAGCTATGTTGAGCATCTTTTCATGTGCCTATTGGCCATCTGTATGTCTTCTTTGGAGAAATTTCTATTTACGTCTTCTGCTTATTTTTCGATTGGGTTGTTTTTTTTGTTGAGTTGTATGAGCTGTTTGTATATTTTGGAAATTAAGCCTTTGTCAGTCACATCATTTGCAAATATTTTCTCCCATTCTGTAGGTTGTCTTTTTGATTACAGTTTCCTTTGCAGTGCAAAAGCTTGTAACTTTGATTAGGTCCCATTTGTTTTATTTTTGTTCTTATTTCTATTGTCTTGGAGGACTGACCTAAGAAAATATTGGTATGATTTATGTCAAAGAATGGTTTACCTATGATCTCTTCTAGTAGTTTTACGGTGTCACGTCTTATGTTTACATCTTTAAGGCCTTTTTGAGTTTACTCTGTGTATGGTGTGAGGGTGTGTTCTAACTTCATTGATTGACATACAGCTGCCCAATTTTCCCAGCACCACTTGCTGAAGAGAATGTCTCTTTCCCATTGTATGTTCTTGTTGAGCGTGTATGCTAACGAGTATAATATCCTCTTCCTGTATTGATCCCTTTGTCATTATATAATGCCTTTCTTTGTCTTTTTTTATAGCATTTGTTTTGAAGTCTATTTTGTCTGATATGAGTATTGCTACCCCCTGCTTTCTTGTCATTTCCATTTGCATGAGATCTTTTCCATCTCCTCACTTTGTCCGTGTGTCTTTCACCCTGAAGTGAGTCTCTTGTAGGCATCATATTAAAGGTTTTTTTTTTTTATCCAATTGACCACTCTGTCTTTTGATCAGAGAATTTAGTCCATTGAAATTTGAAGTAATTATTGATAGGTATGTACTTATTGCCATTTTATTCCTTGTTTTCCAGTTGTTTTTGTAGTTCTTCTTTGTTCATTTCTTTGTGTTTTTATGTTGTAGTTTGATTTTCTTTCATAGTATGCTTGAGTTCCTTTCTTTTTGGTTTTTGTGAATCTATTGTAGGTGTTTGATTTGTGGTTACCCTGGTGTTCATGGATGTTGACCTATAACTACATCTACTTGCTGTAAACTGATAATCATTTAAGTTCAAACACATTCTAAAAGATCTATAGTTTTTACTCCCCTCCACCACATTTTGTGTTTTTTGACGTCCTATATTTCATCTTCATGTCTGTCCTTTTAATATTTACTGTAGTTATGGTTGCTTTAACAATTTTTGTTTGTTTTTTAATCTACCTACTGGCTTACCTAAATGATCTTTAATCCTTACTATATATTTACATTTCCTATTGGGATCTTTCCCTTTCCTATAAATTCTTGCTTCTTTTCAATTTAGAGAAAACCCTTCAACATTTCTTTTAGAATAGGTTTTAATATTCTTAATTCTCTTTATTTTTGCTTGCCTGAGAAATTCTTTCTCTCTCCTTCTATTCTAAATGATGGTCTTGCTGGGTAGACTATCCTAGGTTGCAGGCTTTTCCCCTTCAGGACTTTTCAAGCCAGAAAGGAGTGACATGATATATTTAAACTTTCTGCAGAGAAATCAGCTGACAACCTTATGGGGGTTCCCTTGTAACTAACCCTGTTTTTCTCTTGCTGCATTTAGAATCCTTTCTTTATCTCTAACTTTTGCCATTTTAATTATGATATGTCTTGGTGTGGTTCTGTTTGAGTTCATTTTGTTTGGGACCCTCTGTGCTTCCTGTATCTGGATATCTGTTGTCTTCTTTAGGTATGGGAAGTTCTCAGCCATAATTTCTTTAAACACATTTTTGATCTACTTCTCTCTCTGTCTCTCCTCCTTCTGGAGCATCTATTATGTGTAAGTTGGCACATTTTATATTTTCCCATAGATCTTGTATGTTGCTTTCATTTTCTTTTCATTTGCTTTTCTATGTGCTGTTCTAATTTGGTGATTTCCATTAGTCTATCTTTCAAATCGCTTATATGTTCTTCTGTATCATTTAGTCAGCTATTCATTGCTTCTAGATTGCTTTTTATCTCAGAAATTGAGTTATCTATTTTGATTGGGTCATCTTTATAGTTTCTAGTTCCTTGTTACAATGATCTACATTTATATCGATAATCTTAATTCAATTAGCATTTTTATTATCTCCTTTTTAAACTCATTGTCTGGTAGACTGATCTGTTTCATTATTTAGACTTTCAGGGTTTTTCTCTTGCTCTTTAGTTGGGAGTAGTTCTTCAACCTTTTCACTTAACTTTCGCTGTCTCTATGAATTTAGAAGAAACACTTATCTATTGTGGTCTTGAAAGGGTGTTTTTATGTGGGAGTATCCCTATGTAGACTGTGTGTATCCAGTGTCTTTGTTGTGAAGGCTTGTTTTGATGTGGATGACAGCCACATTTTTCCCGAGGTGTACTGACCACTATCACCTTGATAGGGAGTGCAGTTTGTGTTAGGGGATCTAAAGCCTGCACAGAGTGTGAGGCAGGACTTCCTCTCTGCTCCTTGGATATCACCACCCTGTCAAGGTATCGGGTCTCCTCCCAAGTTGCTGGAGCAGAAGCCCTGAGTGTTGAGCTTGAGCAGGCTCTGTTTCCCTTGAATGTGTTCTTTGCCCCAAAGGACAGGAGTGCTGAAGTGAGGCTCTTGCACTCACACAGGTCTGATGCACTGCCCATGTAGGAATTCATGGCTCTGCTCAGACATAGCACAAGGTGGCGTCTCTTCCCCTCTTGTGGTTGTCCCAAGGCTGTGGCACGGAGTGAGTTGGGCCAGTGTGTCATCTAAGCTGGGGCTAGAGGTTGGAGCTTTGTGGCTGCAGGAACTGAAGCAGCTGTGCTGCCATCATAAATCTGGGTTTCCCCTGTGGTGCTGATTTGAGCTAGTGCCAACACTGGCTGCTGCTGCCCTACCTGAACCACATCCCAGGCCCCCAACCCACCTGTGTCCCTAGACAGAGTCTTTTCACCAGACCCAGCTCACCCAGATCTCATGCCAAGCTGTGGTGTGGAGTAAGCAGGTCCAGGGTGTTTGCCTCGCTCAGATTGGGGAACACAGTGAGGTAGCAGCTGCCAGTGCAGAGCTCCCTCTGCCCTGTTTGTTGGCAAGCCTGCACCCATGCACTCTTCATGAGTGGGTCTAGGTTCCCCAGCCCTTCTACCTGTCCCAGCAGTTCTCCCAGCAGCCAGGGGGATTTGTCTTCTCCATGTAGGACTCCAGGACTGGGACACCCAGTGTGTGGCTCAACCTGCTTGTTCCCCAGTGTGAAGGTGACCCGTGTGGACCTTTTCTTCCTTTCAAAGCCCTCCTAGGGATAGAGGTCCCAATCCCATGCATTTTTTCCATCCTACCCAGTTACATGGAAATCCTTCTTACAGCTTTGGTTGTATAAGAGTTCTTCGGCCAGTTTCCAGTTTTCCTTGAGAATTGTTCCACATGTAGATATATTTTTGATGTGTCTGTGGTGGGGAGGTGAGCTCCACATCCTCCTACTCTGCCATCTTGATCCCTCCTGTCTTTGCAATCTCTTATCAAATTGCCTGTGACCTGCATCACATTGTGGTTTAACGCTTGTGGTTTAATGCTTATTCAATAAGTTTTCTACTACCATTGTGGAGAATTTTTCTGAGTTGGGAAATGATTTTGTTTTAATTAGTAAAAATTTCCCCAACACACAAGAGAGAGTAAAAATTATTCTCAATTTGTTTTTTATCTCAGACTATCATCAGATACAAATAATTGAAATACTATAGTCAGATTTCAGATACGAATAATTGAGATATTATTCAGATTTCAAATTCTCTCCAATGTTCACAGATCAGACTGAAAATTTTTTAAAATTTGAGTTATAATCTTGTTTTTCAATCTAAGAAAAACTGCAAGAATTTCCAAGAATTCTCAAAATAATATCTGCTGCTTTCTGGAAAAAAAGTGTCCATTTTGACAACTTAGATAGCTCATACCGCTCTGAGTACTGCCAACCAACTGGTCAAGAAAATTAGGAATTTAGAAAAAATGTTGAAATTCGTTCCTGCTTAGTACCTACTTTTACTCAAGGCATTCCAAGGCAAAGATGGTCACTGGCAGCACTGAAAAGCAACTTGCCTCAGGGAAAACGTCTTCTTTCTTCCCCTGCTACATGCCTTCATCTCTAGTCCCATTTCATTTAGACAATTTTGTGGCAGTGAAAGTGTCATTCAACAAGTGTGAAGTACTTGTTTCTGAAGAAAAGCTTACTTTGTTTAACAAGTACAGAGAGCTAGAGGGAATCCATTGTTAGCTCATTATGATGAGGGTTCGGAGGAATCACAGGTCCCATTACGTCCTGTAGCAACAGAGCGACCACAACAGAAATGTACAATCTTCCTCCCAAAAGGAAAGGGCACCGCTGTTCTCAGAGCACCATTTACGCAAGTAACACTTGGGTCCCCAGGCTGATCAGAGGGATGGTTAACTCGAAGGAGGAGAGGGAAGACAGAGGACTGGTGCAAACAACCTCTCACAAGTGATCAAGACAAGGAAAACTGAACTAGTCCAGGAGACATTTATCAGGGTCTGGGACCCGGTAGTTGTAGAACAGAAGTGAGGAGGGAGGTCAGGATGATGTTAGATGGTATCAGGCAGTGACTCAAATGAGCTGGAGCACATCCACTTAGCACAGTTCCTGGGATGTAGCAAGTGCTTAATGAATATTAGTTGAGGAATTAAATTAATAAAGATGTCTTTCTTTCCTGTACAACTTGTATGGTGCGCGGCAATCTTGTTGAAATTCATAAGGACAAAGTGTACACAAAATATTTGTATTAACTCAGTCTGTGGGGTGGCTCTTATTTGTCGCCCAACATCAGTGTAGACTTGAAACTTTCACTGAGTGCTAAAACTCACTTCCCCTACGTTCTTATCGTAAGGGAAGTTATCTTGTATAGGTAAGAAGTTCTCTGGAAATGTGATCCAACGATTATTTAAATAGCACACATACCTTATCATTCACCTACTATCCACCGATGGATCCAAATTTAGCTCCAATTTGCTGCTTCTTCCCAGCAGCTTTCAAAATCAGTCCGAAAAAGTTATCCATTTTCTTTTATAAACTAATAGTTTCCTTGTCTCAAGAGTTAAATAAAAAGTGTAATATATTAAATGTTTAACAGAAAAGATATGTTAGAAATGCTGCTTGATCTATATTTAAAATGAAAGCATAAAAACTACACCTTGGATGCAGTTATTGATAATTAGAAAAAAGTTCTAAATTAAGAATATAGATCATGTCACCTTTTCCTAGACCTTATTCTGACTCAGAGTCTGAAGAAATTCTCCTACCATAGAATTCTCCATCTTTTAGATGATAGAACCATACACAGGAAAAACTGACAGCAGCAACAACTGGTTCTGCAGCAAAATCATAGGAAGCTTGATTAATATGAACTATCCAATTGATAACGGCTGAAAAAATAAATGTATGGGCATTGTGATATCTCATGGGATTAACTCAGTAATATCCTCTCCGAGTAGGTCTGTACCTTTTTTGATATTTGCAGTTTTACATGGTAATGAAATCTCAGTATAAAAATGAACCGAAAAAAAGATTAGCTTTGAAAAACAGCAACTCCAGGACAGCAGACAGGCTGTCGGCAGCAGCCAGTGTCATTGCCCCATCGTTCCTCAGAAGAACCTCAGGACCATGCCAGTGAGAAAGCTGTTCCCTGACTCCTAATGGCCTCTGAGCCCCTCACATAGAACCCTGGGTGGCTGCCTAGGCTTGCAGCCTGGGTGGAGAGAGAGAGATCTTAGCAGAACGGGATCTGAAGAGTTTGATTCAGAAGCTTGCATCCCCACAGTGACTTACTGGTAAAGTTCTGAGGAATCACAATTCAAAAGGAGAACTTTTTGATTGATTAAATTTACAGGGATGACTGAGCTCAAAATGCATTTACTAAATAAGTTTGGAAATTAGGAATGAGGCATTTAATTTGTGCCAGGATGAAAAGCCTTTGCATTTGACAAGTGAGAGTGGATATTTATTTTTTAGTATCTTGAACTCACTAGTATAGATATTACAAATGCTCTGGCAATGTTTTAATAGTTAAAATTCACTTAACACCTATACCTCAAAAGTGCTATGTATAATTTACCTGTCAAAAATAAATTTCCCCCAAATCTAGTCTTCATTCTTCTAGAGGAGAGAATAGAAACACCAGGGGTACTTCCTCCTGGGGTGGGGTATGGGCTGGGGAACACCATGGCAAAAGCAAAAAAATAGGTATCAAAATTTCTGCTTAATAATTCTTATGGTAAATATTTTTCCTATTAAAATATTATTCAAAATCACACTAATAACACTACCACAGTCCACCAATTCACCCAACTAGATAATTATGTTATTGCAGTGTTTAAATTTTTAGCGATGAGCAATGATAGTATTACATTCTGTACATAGCTATTCTGACACATACATGTCTTTTCATCACCCTTATACTGCCAATAATGCAAGACCAAGCCCCCTACCCCTCATCCTTCAGTTTCCTATTACCTTAGGCAACCCAACAGAGGTGATATTATTTCAGGACATATCTGAAAATAACTTCTTTAAAAAAAATTTCTTTTATATAACCAACCACCTGCATGGCAGGAAAATCACAGGAAGCAAATAACCATCCCTGCATGAGTCACTGTTGCCAGCAATCTCACAAGGTAATGAAACAAATTCCACACTTTGCTGGTAGTCTGTAACTGGAGGGTAAAAACCAAAGGGTTTTGATCATCCTGAAAGCGAAGCCTAGAACAATTCCTGGATTTAAACAAAGAAGAAAGGCAGAGTTTCCCGAGTTCATTGTTCTCAGCTATTTAATTGTCCTCCTGATTCAATGTTCATCTAAGTGCGTAAAACACTACTGGACTTCTAGAGACCAAACTGAGCTCAAATGAAGAAAATCATGACCAAGGAGAGAAAGTCTATAATCAGGGCTGCAGGAAGCTGCAACCCAGAAATTTGAATTTTGAGTTCTGACAAACAAGTTCTTCCAAAGGCATAAAGAAGTCTCCTGATAATTCTTTCACTAAGTAAATCAGAGTTCTGTTCAACTGCTGGGATCTTGGAAAATTCAAACCCTGTCTACATAGATGGTAATCAGGCTGCAACATCTTGAAATACCAAGCAGTATACATAATTCTGGTGAGATTATGAATGGGATAAGAAATCTCTTCCCCCGATGGGCTGGGTAGACCAGGATACATCCAGACATAAACAAGTAGCCTAGTCAGTGCTTACATTCTGTTTTCCCAAAGCCAAATCCAATGAGAGAATTGGTAGAATGAATTTTCTCTCTTGAAGTCAAGTTTAAGCATTTCAGACAAGATTCAATAAAAATTTTTAATCTAGTTTTTGTCAGCAAAGCCATAGAAATCAGCACAAGCCCTGAAAAATTGAAGAGGCACTGTTTTTTATTGAATCCATAAATCTAAGAACTTAGCACTTAAAAGAAAAATTTTGTGTTTCTTTAAAAAAAAAAAAAAGAATTAGTGTAATAAGAGACAGGGAAATTGAGCCCAAGGGTCTAAGAGCCTTATTCAAATCCCAAAAGCAAGAAGTATTTGGGAAAATAATGTTGGCTAAATAAACTTGACTAAAATATCTGAATCCAAACCTAACAATTGAATGTATCTTGTTTCAACGGGTTTTGGTTTGGATTTTGGTTCCCTTATATGTGTTCTAAAACCCCAGTGAGAGTCACAGCAAGAAGAAGGTGCTTTGAAATCCATTTATTTTTCAAGTGAAACCCTTAGAGACAGACTTGGAAATTTGGCAGGGAAGTTGGCAGAAAGGCACAAAGGGAGAATTTGGAGGTGGCAGCATTCAGAATTCTCTCCTCACTAACAAGTTTTTTGATCACTTCAATTTTTATTTATATAGAGTTGCCATCTATCTTCCAATTACAAACCAAGAAGAATATGTATCAATATATAGTTCTTCCTGTTCTATAAACCACAGCATCATGTGCCTTATTTATTATTTATTCCAGGAACAAGGTCTTGTTTGCTTCCCAGGAAAGCTACCTGAAGTGTGAAGTGGCAGAAAGCACATTGTGTTTTTAGTGGCGATTCAGGTTATAAAGTTTGTTCTGCCATCAACATCTATGTTCTTACAACTCCAAGTGTGGTCCACTGAGCATCAGCATTGAAACCACAGGCAAAATCTCAGGTTCCACTCAGACCCACTGAATCAGAATCTGCATTTTAACCAACTCCCCAGGTATTCATATGCACATTAAAGTGTGGGAGACATTGTTCTATATAACTTCAGCACACTAATCCCTTCTGTATTTCATTTCCCCTATTGGTAAAATGAAAAAGACTTAAGTAGCCACTAAGGTGCTGTGCACAATTTGATTTATAGCACAGGCAAGCTGGAAAACCCCCTTTCTTGGATATCATTTTGAGTTCCTGTAGTTCTTCCAAGCAAACACCATCTACATACGGAGACTGAGATTTAATGAGCCTTTGCTGCCTCTAAGTTTACTTCTTTACTGAAGCTTTAAATCAAGCCAAATGTTTAGCTTTATCTTAGCCCCAAATAGAACACATTAAAGAGTAAAGGGGAAAGAGAACTAGGGGTCTAACATACCTTGAACCTTAATAAACACTTTAAAGTTACATCCACTTTAATTCTGTGAAGTAGGATTCTATAAAATGTTACAGATGAGAAAACAATCTCAGAAACCTTAGATAACTTGTTCTGTGTCACAAAGTCAGATGACACAACCAGGATTTTAGCTGAAGTGTCTCTCATTCCAAATCCCCTGAAAAACAGAGTTGCATAGTAATGTGCAGACAAATTCAGTGATATCAACTGCT
This sequence comes from Balaenoptera musculus, assembly GCF_009873245.2. NCBI lineage: Eukaryota > Metazoa > Chordata > Mammalia > Artiodactyla > Balaenopteridae > Balaenoptera > Balaenoptera musculus. The sequence goes on along the minus strand of NC_045785.1, from coordinate 85,317,841 downwards.
TTTACTATTTCTGGTTTCCTGTGTAACTAAGTCACACTGAGGTCATCTAAATCCTAAATAACAAAAATGACACCAAAATTACACACCTGCTTTGCTTCACCTTCCTCCAAACCACCTACCCTAATGATACATTGGTAAGTCTAGATTTCGAACACAGTTTTAATATGCAATTGGATCACTCTTTTTCTGAGTGGATTAATGGATTAAATACTTGGTATATTTAATCCATCAACATTTATTTTGATTACTGATTTATTTAGACTCATTTATACTATATTATTTTGTGTTTTCTTTTTTCCATATTTTATCTTTTGTCCCTTTCTTTTCCAGCCTATTGTTTGATAACATTTATTTGCTCTCACTCCCTCTTTTCCTCTCTGCCAGTTTAGAATTATAGCTTGTATTTCTATTCTTTTAGCGTCAATATTAAAATTTTTAACAATTCTACTTAATTTCATATTTTTCTAACAAAGCCTAAAATTTTCACTATTTCTCTTACTCCTAAAATATCTTAGCACGTTTTACCCTCCAAACACCAGCCCTCCCTTTTTCTAGGGTATTATAATTTCCATTAGTTCTAAGATAATTGGCAGCTCAGAATCACTGTTCTTGGAGTTAAAACCGATCAAGCATCAAAGTTAGTATATGGCTTGAGCCATATCCAGCTGTCTTTGCTTCCTCCTACCATGCTACTGAGTAGTACACTATGGGCTACAGCCCCTGAGAATGATTTTGAATTTTTTTCTTACTTCAGCTCCTGACTAGAGTATGGAAAGCTTAGGTCCTGTTTCCCCATAGAAATGGAGCCCACAGCTGCCTCTGTGTTTTCATCCTGTAATGTAGTAGATCTCCAGCTTCAGCCTCCCTAATTGCAATTTTTAAAAAAATTTTTGGTCCATAAGAGATGTTTATGTTCCAGAACAATGACTCTATAAATATTATTTATATTATTATATTTATATTATTTATAGATATTATTGCCATATGTTTATAGTTGGGAGGAGACAGTTTTATACATAAACTTACAGCCCCATTTTGATCAGAATACTACCTCTCTAGGAATCTGAGTTTTTATCCCAAGGAATGAAGTGGAACCACAATTAGAATCCATTGAGAATTAATTCATTTTTTATGTGATCAATCATATTTAAACAAAAAATTGTTTTTCAGAAATCTTGCAAATCAAAGCCACAGAGCATTAATAGTCATTGCTAACAAAAATGCCCCCCAAGAAATAATTTATGATGAGTTTGAGACAAGCTGGACTGACTTAAAGTCAAATGATGAGGATAGCAAAGCTGATTGTCTTCTCCAACTAGCCTGTTCTGCCACTTTTCTTCACCTATCACCTCATGTCCACCACTTCCCCCAGCTCACATGTCCCAAGTGATCATCTCCTCTTTGTCTCTTCCCCTTTGGAAAACTCGAAAGGATTTAAAATCGGTAATTTGAAATTCTCAACTTATAAATAGGGTATATTCTAATGAGTGAATTTCAGACATTGTATTAACTTATTTGAATAGTGAACTTTTTGTAGCTAATAAGAAATAAAAGATTTTGTTTTGTCACCTACAAATTGGCACTTGTCGTTGGCACTTGCCATCTACCTGTACAGGATTAAATCATGAGCCGCTGTAGCTGCTGACCTTCAATATCCCCTGAAAGGAGTTCAGGGTGGAGATCAGGAATGAGGCACTCTTTGCTCTGGGAAAAACTGGCAGAACAAGTCTTCAGGTAGTTACATATTTTCAGGAGAGGATTTTATGAGCCCAATTCTTGCATCTCCTCATATCTAGAAAAGCACTAAAATCCTTCATGGTGACATCTGTTCCTCATGACTAGCAGTAACTTTTACAAGATTAACAGAAACCTTCTGCAAAAAATATGTGCTCGATTGCATGTACTTCCCCTTCTCCAAAATCACATATATACTGACCTTCCCCCCTACCTCTTTGAAGCAGTTTCTCAGAGCTATCTGAAATACTGTCTCCCAGGCTATAGTCCTCATTTTGCCCCAAATAAAACTTAACTCACAACTGTCACATTGTGCTTTTATTTTCAGTTGACATTTTCCTGTTAAGGAGTTTGTTAGTAAGCAAGCTAAGTTGTTATTTGTTCATTTGGAGCAGAAAGGCCTTAATTTCACATTAAGCCAATTTATTGGGCAAGCCATGAAAACACAACAGAGTTGAGAGAAGACCAGAAAGCATAGACTATGATCTGTGAGCCCCAAATCAGGAGTTAGAAAATTATGCCTGCAGGCCAAACCCAGCCCAATGCCTGATTTTGTAGATAAAATTTAATTGGACCACTTACATATAGTCTATGGCTGTTTTCACAGGAGCAGAGTTGAGAATATTCTATAGAGACTGTATGGCCTGCAAAGCTGAAAATAATAAGTATAGGGCCCTTTATAGAAAAAGTTTGCTGACCCCTGCCCTAGATGGTCTCCCTACTTTCTTGAAGAGAAATTAATAAGTGCCTGGCCAACAAAGGGAGGTCTGAGAATCTTTCATAATAGAAAAACTTAGGTCCATGATGTTACACCAGCTTCTGAAAGAGATGGGTCTCCCCTGCCCTAATTCTGGTCTCCCAGTCATCCCTCTATATGTGTGCACACCCACTTCCCTGTCAAACTCTTTTTCTTCTTCTAGGTCAGCTCCTCTTTCCCTCTATACCAAAATCTTAGTGCCCAGTTGCATACGTTATATCATCCTTTCATTTTCCCAACATTTAATCATGCTGTGCCATAACCTTTTTCATCTGCCATAACCCTTTGCTCCATGTGTAACCAGCCAGTCTCCCTCTGATATGTCTTGTACATCCTATATTTTTCTAGTTTCACAGCATTTTAGATTCACTCATTCATCCAGTCTTTCAAACAAAACAACACATTCTTGCAGCACCTACTGTGTGTACCGTGGATACTGCAAAACACAGGGAGACAAAGGAGCACATGGTCCAGAAAGAGAAGCAAACAGATAAACCAAGCACATGCAACAAACTGTTACAAGTGAGTTTCACTGGGGACAAAAAAGAATATGGAATCAATTCTACCTTGGAGGAAATGAGGAAATCTGTGAGGCACAAAATCTGTGAGGAGGTTTCTTTTTGTTAATAAAAAATATTACTGTGTATGTCCTAAAAGCCCCAAGAAAGCTAAGATTTTTATGAATTTGGTGTATTAAAATTCCTTAAAAAATTAAAAGTTATTTTAAGAGAAGAATGTATCACAAATATGCTTTTCTCAAATGCTTTAAAGTAGTTATAAAAGACAAGTGAGGCAACACAAAGTTAATATAAATAGAACATGATTAATCTCCTGCCCTTAGGAATTCATTAACTCTCCCTGATTGAATTTGAATAAATCAGAATATATAGTTACCTTCAGTGGAGTTGGTGCTGGAGTACAGGCTCCAAGAGCAACTGACAAAGGATTCTTCAGATAAAAAAAAAAATCCCTAAAAGAAACAATGGGTGGAATAGAGAGGCAAGCAGTTGGATAGGAAATTTATATTGGTTTCTGATAACAAAGAGAAAAAGGAGGAGGAAGTAAGCAAGAGGAGGGAGGGAGAAATATCCTCCCCACTGATTTGGAAACTCTGCTGGAAGATCAGAATTTCTAAACATCAGTTCTCAATTTGACAAAAGAGACACAGTCAAACTGTCTTGATTTGGAAATTGATCAAGGCAACCAGACTAGACCATTTCCAATGTGTTCTGTCCAACGGGACAGGAGCCAAAGCTGCCCAGCCGCTTGTTCCTCTGGAGAAAGGTTGGCTTTCTCCTTGCAGGCTGCTCTAGTGGAGAGTGGGTGATAAAATCTAGTTACAACACAGGTTAAAAAAAAAAAAAAAAAAGGATTAAAGCTGAGATTTGAAGAATGGGCTACTTTGAAAGAACGTAAATTCCAATCGCAGAAAGTTTTTGAGTGAGACTTAAACTGTTCAGAATGTTGTATCATCCCTCCACCCCAACCCCCCGATGGGTGTCCGACCCTTGTATCTATAGGAAGGTTGAACTACTTAACCTTTTGTGGTCATTGTAACTCTGCGGTTTTATCCAGTGGTTGCATTTTATGAGTCTATGAAAGCCTGTAAGCCAGAATCTAGTGCAGAAAAGGTATTCAGTGTGGGTCTGTACAAAGAATAAGTGGAGTAATATGGATGAAGAGACAGGAGGAAGGGAGAAATAAGGAAGGGGAAGAAAGGACCCAGTTTGTCACTTCAAGGCAGTCAAACAGATCTGCCTTGAATGGATATGCATTCACTAGTATGTAACTTTGAGGAAAATTACTTAACCTCCCTGAGTCTTGATTTCTCATTTGTAAGATTGGGATAATACCAGTCTCACTGGGCTGATTTGAGGAATAAGTGACTTGCATGTAAAGTGTATATCATACTTCATAGTAGATAGTAAGAATTCTATAGGTACCATTTCACTTCTTGACAATCTTGTTGTCATTCCTATTATCCATATCAAAATGTGGTATTTGAAAGAATTCTAGAAATATAAAGGTATGGTAAACTGAATTCCATCCACCAGCATGAAGGCTATGAGGACACCGCTAAGTAGAAGTCAATGTAGAGGTGTAGACATCTAAGGAATTTTATTTTTCTGCAGTTAACTTTTATACTAAGAGCCTACATGGCCTCTTTCATATTTTCTTATTTTAGCCACTGAGAGTTCTGGGATTTTAAGGTGACATAGATGCAGGGAAGCCTGTGATTTCTTTTGTTATTATTCGTATCTCTTCAGTCTGTTGGCAACTAAGGAAAGCAGTAAGTCACTGTTCAGAGATGCCTGTGTGGGAAGATTTAAACCATATCAATTTCAAAGTGTGTCTATAGCAAGAAAATATTGCTTCTTTTAAAAAGACTAATGTAAATCAGATTAAGTGATTTAAATAGAAATAAACCTGTAAAGGTTACTACAGTGCTGATAAGCTTTTATAGCTGTTAGACAAAGAGGGTATATCTTTTATATTTTTAAAGGAGGCTTACAGAGCCAGCATTTATTAAAGTAAAGAACAGTAACCTAATGAAAAACCAAAAACCAAAAACACCCACGATCCTGGATGTTTCTTAGTTCCTGGAACGCTTTCACTAGTTCTCTGCTTTTGTCAACAGTCAACAAGGAAAACACGATTTTCTCAAAGATGTTTTAAACATCTGAATTGAAATGAATATGGGCATTTATCCACTGGACACCCTCGCTCATTGGTTAAGGGCTGCCCCCGAGGCCGTCAACTACTTCCCCACTTCAAGGCTGACAGGCTCTGCAGAGTGCCGTTGAGGTGGAAGGGAGGTTGCCGGCACAAGGAGGGTCTGGGTTCCCGTGCAACTGTCCGTCACAGCCATGGCTGAAATCAGAGGTGGCCCAAGGGGATGTGACACCGGGCACAAAAGGCGTCGGCTACAGTGCCCTCTGTGGTAGGGTGACAGGGTTTCAGGAACAAAGCTTTCTGCACTGAGGACATGCTGTACGTATGTCCAGGTGGAAAGCACTGGATGCAGGCCACACCCATGGAACGTGACCTACCACGTCTTGTGTAGCTTGTGGGGGGAGGGGAACAGAAGGGGAGGTGTGCTCGCCCAGCAACTGGAATGCTAGAACCAAAGCCAACGATATGGAGACCTTGCCTCTGTGCACTTCCTTTGTGTGCTCTTTCCTCCATAAATTTACCTAGCAAAATCCTACACCCCTCAAAATATTGCTCACATCCCTCTTTCTAGACTGCTTCTAATCACTAAGATTTTCTCTGGCTCTTTGAGACCATATGTTTGTTCTAGGCGGTTGAAGGACAAAGGGAACAAAAAATATCCACCTAACTGGGAAGACATCTTTAGACTGAAAAATGAGGCAGACAGCTCCATATAATCAATAGATCGGTTTATTATAGGGTAACATACTCAATGGCGTGAACAACAATCCAAAAGCATTAACAGCTACACTCCAGACTGGCCAGGCGCCATTGGGACAGTTTTATAGTCAACCTAGGGTATGAAGGTAGGTGCTTGGAAACAGGATGTGCATTTCAACGTCAAGATTTATGAATGGGTAACTAGTGTCACAGGCCCCGGAAATATGTCAGGGAAGATTGTCATCATCGTTTGGGGACTAACAGAGCATAGAGCCCCCGTGGTCCTAATGATTATTAAACAATACTAACTACAAAGTCCTTGACAGCAGAGAAGTGGTTCACTGCACAGTACTGTCCTGGGTAAGGTCAGCAGAAGAACAGAAGGAACTATACAGGCCCAAGATGGCATCAGTTATGCTAACAGCCATACACAGGCATATTTCTGGAACACTCAGATCAAGCCTGTACCTTCTTCTTCCCCAGTTTGAGTTAAAGTCTGTCCGTCTTCCTGGCATTCTTTCTGTTCATATCCATGTTCAAAGTCTTCCTTGTTTTAGTCTATGTCAACACATCTCTCTTCTAAAACCCTTTCTGGATTTCTCCACCTAGGTACAATCTCCTGTTTCATGGCACTTCTCACTTTCTATCTTATAGCTATTTATGTGCCTGTTTCATCTCCTCTCTCAGATAGTAAATCCTCAACAGAAGGATCCAAATCCCATTGTTTCTGTATACCTCATGTCATTTAGCATATGGCACGGCTTATAGCAGATAGTCAGTAAATATTTATTGACTGAGTAGAGATTGAATTATAAGGTCTTCGCAGATAGAAGTTGTGGAAACTTTTGTGTGTGTCTCAACATTGCCACATGTCTCATGCTGCTTGAGGTAGAGATTTTTGTGTGCTTCCCAAACCCCATTTCCTCTCCCTCCTGGCACACATCTAGTCTATATGTCTAGCCTTTCTTGCAGTTAGGTAGGGCCATGTGACTGAGTTTTGCTGGTAGATGGGAATGCAAGTGATGCGTGCCACACCTAGGCTGGTTCCCAAGCCTCCAGCAGAGTCCTCTGTGCTGTTACTCTTCCCTTCATGTAGAAGGTCCATGAGAAGATGCCACTACCCCAGTGGATGTGGAAGCCACATCCAGATGGAACAAGCATAGGCCCTGAAAGACTGTAGACAACAGACTTCCCTCATCTCTTCTCTGACACACATTAGACTGGAACATGAGTGAAGACTAAACCTTTAATAGGCCACTGAGATTTGTGGTTATTTATTATGGCACTCAGCCTACCCTGACCAATACAGACACTTAATGGATATTTTTAACTGATGTTATTAACTCTAGTTGGAAGTAGTAATGCCATATTTCTTTGAATTTAGGACACCATCAAAAGTAAGACACCTCATTATTTTATGTTCCATTAAGAAAGAATGAATGCTGCCAATCAAGCTATGACAACCCGTTCCAATTTCAGGAGTTAAATTGTGCAAGATGGTGAATCTTAGAATCAATGAAATACCATAACAATAACTCATGTGTAAAATCATTCTACAATTTATGAAATGCTTTAGTGAATTATCCAACCCAGTTTTGCAACATGAATTCACTGGTCACTTTTTTATTTTTGTTTAACATTACGCTTGGTCCTGAGTATAAGACATATACCTTCATGGGGTGAATAGTAAGAGATACTCATAGTTAAAAATAATTAAAATTCAGTTCAGTAAGCATAAGAATTGCTAATACATACGGTATACACTGTGTACTAGATGCTGTGAATTACACATATTTCAGGCTTATGTCAATCCCTTAGGATCAGTAGTATTTTGCCTATTTTACTGCTGTGCTGCCCAGTAAGTACACTAACAGAGGTCAGTCTACACAGTCCAGAAACAGCATTGTAAAGGGCGTGACTAAATGTGTGATTGGGGTGGGCTGGGCCAAGGGATACAACACAAGGGTCAAGGGCCATGTTACAGAGAAGACAAGGCTTTAACTATGCCTTGAAACTGAAAAGTGTCCACAGGGGCATGGCAAACATTCCAGGTTGAGGGAAAGCATGTGTAGAGAGCAAAGAGGTAATGAATGTTTGCAAAATGCTGGTGTACACGTTTTGAGGGGATGGGAGGTAAAGTAAGATGAGTTTGGAAAGAATGTGGTGGACAGTTCACAAAGAGTTTCACGTGTGAGATTAAAGTGTTTGGACCAGTTCATTGGGACGATAGGAATTTCAGAGAGATTTTAGGGAGGAGCGGATGTGGGTCTGGATATTACCCAAATAAGGTCAAAATGGCAACTTAAAAAATTAATCCTTAAAATTATCCACATTTATAGGCATTCAGTTCAAATTAGCAAAGAAATATGATCCTTTGTATCTCAGTATCAGTCGACCAACAAGAATAAAAGATAAATAGGGAGATCCATTAAGATGGCAAAAACATCAAGAACATTTGTTGCTGGAATTCATTTGAATTGATTTCATATTACACATGCATAAAAAGATAATTTTCTATTCCTTTTGCAGTTTTGTGAGTTATTACCTTAAGAAGACTTTATGGCAGTCATTCACAAATCCATTCAGTTCACTTGCTACCTCTGGAATATTTTCTTTTAAAAATATTGCTAGGAGCGATTTTAACCAGACCAAGTTCCAAGCTGTAAAATGTGGCTATTTTACATACACAGTAAGTACTTTCTCTGAAAATTTTGTGTTATAAATTCATAATTCACAGTGGGCTACCCCTGTTAATATGCACTCACGGCTGCATGCAGCCCTAGGAACCATTATTATATTAAGAATAATGTAAAGACACTTAAACTTATTCTGTATCATCACGTTTATTACTGCATGTGTGTCATTATGAATAGCAGTCACAGCATAATGGTATTGTTAAAGACGACGTTGTGGTGTAAACTAAATGCACGTTAAGAATACACAAAACTCTGCTGAATTTTAATCATCCTTATTCATAGGACAGAGAGCTCTAATGATCCTCAAAATGCTTATGATTTAAATAAGCCATCTTCATTCCATTCCATTTAAACCCTTGGTGTGAGTTAATCAGCTTGGGTGGACGCATTCCTAGTGATGAAAGTGAAGAAAGCTTGGCTCACATGTAGAGAAATGTGTGGTACGTAGTGAAAAAACAAAGTGAGTCATCTCTACTCCACCTCACTAAAGACACCCTACTCACTTCCAGGCCTGATCATAAAGTTGTATGAATTTAGAAGAAATTCACTGATTGAATCTCTCCTTCTGAAAGCTCATCTCCAAAGGACTTGCATATAAAAGAATTACAACTAAATAAGAATGTTGCCAAAGTCACTCTCAAAGTGCAAAGGTGAGATCTTTATGGTTATTCTGATATTTAATTTAAGATATAACATTAGCGAAAACCATAACTAACAAAACCCTATCAGTCGAACTCATCTCAGTCATTTCAGTAACTTTATTTCCTCTGATATGGTCAGTGTAGCAATGCAGAGGAAAATACCAGGCCTATTACCAGGAATTGCATGATTACTCCCAAATTTCTTCCAAATCTGGTTACAAGAATATGAATTTCCAATGAGTAGATACGAGGTCTTATGTTCTGATAAAGTGGAACACACACGTGATCTTTCTGTTTTTCATATTTAAAACACTTGCTCTTGGTGATTTGCTTTCAGAGGAGTGAGAAAGTACATGAGCAATGTTAATATGGACGTGATATTAAATCCTTTACAGGCTTCCAACAAGTCAGAGTAGACTGCTGTGGCTATGGTTTTGTCTGCTGCTTCTGATATATATCCACTTTCCTTTGGGAACCATTGCTTCCTGGTCCCCCTTGGGGTTGTTAATCCCAGTGTCCTGCCCTCACCTGGTCAATGGTGAGTCCAAACCTTGCCAAAGTAGCCTGGCATCGGGGCCTAGTCATTAATGAAGGGATAGAAATCTGACCCAAGCAGGGCAGAAAGTCTTCTCCAAGGGTTCTGGAGCTAATGGGAAAGACTATTATCTACTGGAAATGCTGAAGTAGTCAAATGTTTCCAGCTACATAACAAGTATGAGGTTTCCAGTTGCCAATTCGCTCACCTTGTGCAGAGGCCTAAATACTAAAATAACACCAAATAGAATGCAAGTGAAAGAGTCACGCCAACATCATTTGAGCTCCTGGCCACTGCCTTGAATGAGATCAGCTGCACCTCTGGACTTCTCATGGAAGTGAACTCATGAAGATTCCTTTATCCTTAAGTTATTTTGAGCTGGATTCCTATAAGTTGAAAGAGAGCAAGAATCCTAAACACAGATGGCTTTTTTCAGTCATTCAGCATCTACTCACCGTTTTTCCAATAAGCTCAAATTCCCCTGGAGCATCCTGTTTCCAATTCTTAGTCCTGGTGCTTCAGGTGGGCCTCCACCTTCAGCTACAAGCATGACCAACTAGAGCATCAAATTCCCGTGAACCACAGTGATTGGTTCAAGAATGGGAATATGCTCCAATCCGAGCCAATGAGGCAGAATGAGAATTTTATAAAATCTTTTTTTCCACTGGATTTGAACATTGGAGAAACCAAGTATTGAGTTGACAGAGATTACCATGCTGGGCCTAATAGTGAAGCCAGTAAACCAGAAAGTAGAGTGGAGAAATGGAGAGAGAGAGAAAGTACTAATATATCATTTGCAATGCTAAGACCCTAGATCTACCTGTATCAGAAGCTGTAGCTACTTCTCGATTTTTAATCAATTATTTTTCTTTTTTAGTTAAATCAGCTTGAAGTTTTGTTTTCAGTTTTGTTTTGTTTTTAATTTTGATCACTTGTAATTTATCATCGATCATTCTAATGCACTAACAATTATTTAATAAGTAGGTTACATAGTTTGTGTAATGTATATAGATTTCCCTTGATTTTTATCTCTTCATTTCTGGAATGAAATGGTTCTGTGGCCTTTTCTCTACTCTGAGATACCTGGGAATATGACCCTGCAAATCCTCCTGTAACAATAATGGAAGAAATTTTAGGAGTATGCCTGTACCAGATCCAAGATAAACAAGAATCCGGCCAAGAACTATGTACTAGACCAAGAACCTATACCTTATTGTCAAGATTATTTATCAAATAATGAATAACTTTTATTGGTGAGAATCAGCTGCACTAAAGAATATAAGTTAGAATTATAGTTCTGAGATGGTCTAAGTAACTAGCTAGTCATGAAAGCTGAAAGGACCCAGAGGTTTCCCTAAGCTGAGGTTGTCTACATCTACTCACTTTCATTTCATTCCAGGTGCAGAGTGAGAGGGACCTCAAAGTGTGCCTGGGAGTCATGGCACCTTTGCTCTGTTGATCTTATATCCTGTAGCCTTTCCTAAAGCTAAACAATGCTGGGTGAAGCCAACAGTGTCTTCCTAGTTTGTCAATCCAAACCCAAGATCAATGCTGCTGTAAAGTAGACAGGGCATGGCAATTACAGAACAGAATTGCCTCCTATGCTGTGAGGCTAATAAACATAATTATGACAGGAATGATCTATCTTTGAAAATATGTCATAGATTTTAAGGAAAGAAATTAAGTAAAATTTATGTATATAACTTGCAACCAACCCATAATTCTGTTGATTATTCCAAACATTCTCTTTTCCATAATGCTCTCCTTCACATAGTCTTCCTTATCAAATAATACTTTCGGTGGAATTTTATCTTACTCAAAAGTCTCAACTTCCATATTTTTTCCTCTGCCTCTTAAATTTATAACTCCAGCCCAAGATTCCTTCTGAACCCCAGATATGTGTTTCCACTGTACCTCTCCACCTGGATGTCCTTGTCAGCATCTAACTCAGCTCCTAAAGCAATGTAGTATAACAATGGCAAAAGATGCAGTATTCCAATTCAAGCAAACCTAGATATAAATCTTGCCCCCACCTTTCAATAGCTGTGTGAACTTAACAAATAATTTAACCTCTCTGGGCCTTGTTTTGTGGTCTATAAAATGGAGATAAAAATACCTATCTCACAGTATTGTTGCAAGTGTTGAAATGAGTACTATCAATACTAGAGCAAATGTTTATTTTCTACTCCTCTTATTTCCATAGATGTGAATAATTCCAATGCCTCTTCCAAGAATGAAAAAGAAAACCAAGGCCCACTTCCTTCATCTCTCCACCCTTTACTCATTTCTCCCCAAAAGAGGCGAAGCACTCTGTTGAATTCAGAAGGACTTGAAGCTGCTCAGGTTAGTGCCTTATAAGTTCTTTCTCCTTCAGAAGTGCCTGCCTTTTAGAAGGGTTTGTTCTTGATCTGTTCCCAGCGCTGTGATAAATGCCTACAATTGTCCAGTTTCACTAGTGGATAAATCTGTTTGATTCAAGCGAAAAATATGGGCAAGCCCACCTGGCCAGAAACTTTGATCTGCATGTGACTAACTCCTGTGTCCTATTCTTCAGTGGTTTCCAAATTTGGGAAAGAAATAAGAATATTATTTCTTGACCCCCTAAACTCCAATAGTCATGGAAAGTGCCCAGCACATGCTAGCACACACTAGGAGCTCAAAAATTGTCAAGGTCCTTTCTCCATAAGCACCTGCTGCTGCCCATGTTCCCTAATTCAGATCCTCAAGCAAGAGACTCGGTTGACTTCCTAATCTTCTTCCTCTCCTTTGTTTCCATATCTAACTGTTCACCAAGTGGGTCGGTTCCACTGTACTGATTTGTCTTGAATCTATCCTGTTCCCTCTAACCTCACTTCCATTGTCTTGGTTCATAAACTAGTCACTTCACTCCTGAATTAGGTCAACAAATGGGGAGCTGAAATTGCTGTCTGCCTTCTGTCTCCCCTCCTGCCAATGCATCATTCATACTGCAATGAGAGTGATCTAACATATGATACAAGCTATATCCCTTTTCCAAAGAGCTAAGTCTGTTCCAATTTTTCTTTTTAGTCTCATGTTCTATTATTTCCCATCATCTCAATACGCACGTATACCCTATACTGTTCACATGCATACAACCCATGTTGGGATACTTGCCCCAGTTTATCACTGCCCATGACCATGAGGGAAATTCAGGGTAATTCTGGGGATTGCTCATGTCAACCTAAATAAAGGAGTAAACTGAGGCAAGCTTGATTTGCCAGAAACTGAGTTTATTTGGGAATAGTAGAGGACTTGCAGTTTGGAAACACATGCTGTAGCAAGCTATAGGTGAGTCCCTTGATGGTGTGAAGTGGGCTGTATTTATGCACACAGAGTGAAAAGAGGAGTGGGTCCAACCAGAGTCCAAGCAGTAAGCTCATTGGCTTGGGGATGGGAAGAGAATGTTGGCTGATGTTCATTGGTCAGGAGATAAGTCTCAGTCTTTTGTAAAGCAGACAGTTACAGGAAATCAGTTTCTTAGTTCTTAAGTTCTGTTCTTTTGAGAGTACATGTGTGAGATTCTCCATTTCATATCCTCCAGTTCCATTTTAGACTGAAATTCTTTTACATTCAGCAGAACTACCCTAAGTTATATTCTCCAACTTGGCATATATCAGTAATAAACATTATATTCAGTTGTCCATCTGCTGCTCCATTGTCTTATTTGACAATTTGTTCCAAACCCAAGGTAGAGAAGAGAGATGCTATGATTAGCCACTTTTCCAAACACTCCAAAACTCCTGTGCCCAAAATATGTACCTGTCTTCTACCTTTGACATTCTCTGTCTTACCTTCAAAACCTAGTCCAAATAGCTCTGCCTCTGGAAAGCCTGTCCTGACAATCAAAGGTATTCAAGTTTAGGAGTGCTAATTACAGATCTTTCTTCCTTTGGATTCAAATCAATAGATAATAGACACATGAGTCAAAATAGGGATCAAAGTAGCCATGTTATTAATGGTAAAACTGGATTGGGGAATTCAACAGAGCCTCATATAACCACCCGCTGCACAAACACACTCAAGCATATACACCAGTCACCAGTGAAAAGATAGAGAAGAGTCAGCTCCCTCACCCTTGCCCAGAGCCCCATCCATTGAGGGATTAACCTTACAATAACTGGAAACAAAGCCTGTTGCTTCCAAAGATAACAGTCCTAGAAATCAAGCATCTGGATCATATATAAACAAAAACACATTTATCAATGCCCCATAAAAATATGATACCCAGTGAATGTCAGGGTCTTACCATTTCACCAATTAGTTAGTTCAGTTAAGGGGGTGGAGAAGGAAGAATCTACTTCCCCACAACTTCTTCAAGTTCAATGTTAGAGGACATTCCTTCCTGTATGGGTAAAGATGGAAATTAGGGAGAGAAGAGTTATCTAATATCCCTGTGATATTGTGATTTATAATAAGAAATCTATTATTTGGTCCTTGTTTCCATTCCTGGCTCAGAGTTCTAAAACTTTGGAATTTCCTGAAGGAGAACTGAAAAGGTGCCTTTTATGTTAATGAAGTGACTTTTGGAAAGCCCCTAGGTAACCTAGGGAATGGGGGCTTGTTGCCAGGGGAACAAACCTTGTGATTAGAGGGTTGGAACTTTCAGTCCCACCCCTGACCTCCAGGGAGGGGAGGGGCTGGGGATTCAGTTCTGTCACCAATGGCCAATGATTTAATCAATCATGTCTATGTCATGAAGCCTCCATAAAACCCCAAAGGACAGTGTTCAAAGAGCTTCTGGGTTGGTGAACATTCAGGAAGAGTGGCACCCCCTTCCCACATACCTTGCCTGATGCAGGTCTTCCACCTGGTTGTTTCTGAGTTATATCCTTTTATAATCTGGTAAACATAAGTAAATATTTCTCTGAGTTCTCTAAGCCTCTCTAACAAATTAATCAAACTGAGGAGAGGGTCATGGGAACCAGTTGGTGGGTCTGAAGCAGGGGCAACAACCTGGACTTGCAATTGGCATCTGAAGGGGAGGTGAGGGAGGGCATTTTTGTAGGACTGAGCCCTTAACCTGTGGGATCTGGCATGAACTCCAGTTAGTATCAGAATTGAATTGAATTGTAGGATACTCAGCTGGTATGGGAGAATTGCTTGGTGGTGTGGAAAAAGCACACATTATAATTCCCCAATTTAATTTTCTTAACCCCCAACTCTCCTCAGCTCCCCAAGAAATTTATACATTCCTCTATTAATAGATGTATTTTGCTGTATATGTATATGTCTATGTATATTCCTAAAATATTGTTTGTTTAAATACAAGTATTTTTCTATGTTCCAATGCCTGGCACATGGAAGGTTCTCAATATATTTATTGGCTGAATGGATGAAGTGGAATCATAGACTCTGATAAATAGAAAAGGATCTTAGAAGTCATCTACCTCAATTTCACATCCAAAGCCAAGAATACTACATCTACTCACTGTTTCAGTACTTCTATGAACAGTAACTCAACTTTACAAGTTGTATCTAAACATAGAGAATATTAAAAAAAATAACCTCTACGCACTCGAAAGGACACGACATCATTACTTTGGTATTCTTGTCAGAAAGGCATAAGTTTATTCTAAACATGAGAAAACATCATATGAACACAAACTTGAGAGACATTTTACAAAATAAACGATCAGTATTTTTCAAAAATGTCAAAGTCATGAAAGACAAAGAAAGGTGAAAAAATGTCACAGACTGGAGGAGACTAAGGAGACACAACAACTAAATGCAATGTGGGATTTTGGAACAGAATAAGGACATTAATGGAAAAATGGATGAAGTTAAAATAAGGTATGAAGTATTAAATAGGGTATGGCATTTAGTTAATAGTATTAAACCATGACAATTTCCTGGCTTTGACAATTGGAGGATGGTTATTTAAGGTGTTAACATTAGGGAAAAGAGGTAAGGGATATACAGGTACTCTGGGTACCATCTCTGCAACTTTTCCATAAATCTAAAATGAATTCAGGGTTCAAGATGGTGGAGTAGAAGGATGTGCACTTACTCCCTCTTGCGACAGCACTGGAATCACAACTAACTGCTGAACAATCATCAACAGGAAAACACTGGAACCCACCAAAAAAATATCCCACATCCAAACACAAAGGAGAAGCCGCAATGAGATGGTAGGAGGGGAACAATCACAATAAAGTCAAATCCCATAACCTCTGGGTGGGTGACTCACAAACTGGAGAACAGTTATACCACAGAAGTCTACCCACTGGAGTGAAGGTTCCGAGCCCCACATCAGGCTTCCCAACCTGGGAGTCCAGCAACGGGAGGAGGAATTCCCAGGGAATCAGACTTTGAAAGCTGGTGGGATTTGATTGCAGGACTTTGACAAGACTGAGGGAAACAGAGACTCCACTCTTGGAGGGCACACACAAAGTTGTGTGCACATCAGGACCCGGGGGAAGGAGCAGTGGCCCCATAGGAGACTGAACCAGACCTATCTGCTAGTGTTGGAGGGTCTTCTGCAGAGGCGAGGGCGTGGCTGTGGCTCACAGCAGGGACAAGGACACTGGCATCAGAAGTTCTGGGAAATACTCCTTGGCATGAGCCCTCCTGGAGTCTATCATTAGCCCCATCAGAGGAGCCTATAGGCTCCACTGCTGGGTCGCCTCAGGCCAAACAACCAACAGGGAGGGAACTCAGACCCACCCATCAGCAGACAAGTGGATTAAAGTTTTACTTAGTTCTGCCCACCAGAACAACACCCAGCTCTACCCACCACCAGTCCCCCCCCATCAGGAAGCTTGCACAAACCTCTTAGATAGCCTCATCCACCAGAGGGCAGACAGCAGAAGCATGAAGAACTACAGTCCCTCAGCCTGTGGGACGGAAACCTCATTCACAGAGAGATAGACAAAATGAAAAAGCAGAGGACTATGGACCAGATGAAGGAACAAGATAAAACCCCAGAAAAACAACTAAATGAAGTAGAGATAGGCAACTTCCAGAAAAAGAATACAGAATATTGATAGTGAAGATGATCCAGGACCTCGGAAAAAGAATGGAGGCAAAGATCGAGAAGATGCAAGAAAAGTTTAACAAAGACCTAGAAGAATTAAAGAACAAGCATCTAGAAGAATTAAAGAACAAACAGAGATGAACAATAATTGAAATGAAAAATACACTAGAAGGAATCAATAGCAGAATACCTGAGGCAGAAAAACAGATAAGTGACCTGGAACACAGAGTGGTGGAATTCACTGCCATGGAACAGAATAAAGAAAAAAGAATGAAAAGAAATGAAGACAGACTAAGAGACCTCTGGCACAACATTAAACGCACCAACATTCGCATCATGGGGTCCCAGAGGGAGAAGAGAGAGGGAAAGGACCCGAGAAAATATTTGAAGAGATTATAGTCGAAAACTTCCCTAACATGGGAAAGGAAATAGCCACCCAAGTCCAGGAAGTGCAGACAGTCCCAGGCAGGATAAACCCATGGAGAAACACACTGAGACACATAATAATCAAATTGACAAAAATTAAAGGCAAAGAAAAATTATTGAAAGCAACAAGTGAAAAATGACAAATAACATAAAAGGGAACTCTCATAAGGTTAACAGCTGATTTCTCAGCAGAAACTCTACAAGCCAGAAGGGAGTGGCACATTATACATAAAGTAATGAAAAGGAAGAACCTACAACCAAGATTACTCTACCTGGCAAGGATCTCATTCAGATTCGATGGAGAAATCAAAAGCTTTACAGACAAGCAAAAGCTAAGAGAATTCAGCACCACCAAACCAGCTCTGCAACAACTGCTAAAGGAACTTCTCTAAGTGGGAAACACAAGAGAAGAAAAGGACCTACAAAAACAAACCCAAAACAATTAAGAAAATGGTAATAGGAACATACATATCTATAACTACCTAAAATGTGAATGGATTAAATGCTCCAACCAAAAGACCCAGGCTTGCTGAATGGATACAAAAACATGACACATATATATGCTGTCTACAAGAGACCCACTTCAGACCTAGGGACACATACAGACTGAAAGTGAGGGGGTGGAAAAAGGTATTCCATGCCAATGGAAGGCAAAAGAAAGCTGGAATAGCAATAGTCATATCAGATAAAATAGACGTTAAAATAAAGAATGTGACAAGAGACAAGGAAGGACACTACATAATGATCAAGGGATCAATCGAAGAAGAAGATTTAACAATTAGAAATATATATGCACCCAACATAGGAGCACCTCAATACATAAGGCAAATGCTAACAGCTATAAAAGAGGAAATCAACAGTAACACAATAATAGTGGGGGACTTTAACACCTCACTTACACCAATGGACAGATCATCCAGACAGAAAATTAATAAGGAAACACAAGCTTTAAATGACACAATAGACCAGTTAGATTTAAATGATATTTATAGGACATTCCATCCAAAAACAACAAATTACACTTTCTTCTCAAGTGCACAGGGAACATTCTCCAGGATAGATCACATCTTGGGTCACAAATCAAGCCTCAGTAAATTTAAGAAAATTGAAATCATATCAAGCATCTTTTCCAACAACAATGCTATGAGATTAGAAATAAATTACAAGGGAAAAAATGTAAAAAACACAAAGACATGGAAGCTAAAAAATACGTTACTAAATAACCAAGAGATCACTGAAGAAATCAAAGAGGAAATCAAAAAATACCTAGAGACAAATGACAATGAAAATACGATGATCCAAAATCTATGGGATGCAACAAAAGCAGTTCTAAGAGGGAAATTTATAGCAATACAACCCTGCCTCAAGAAACAAGAAAAATCTCAAATCAACAAGCTAACCTTACACCTAAAGCAACTAGAGAAAGAAAAACAAACAAAACCTAAAGTTAGTAGAAGGAAAGAAATCATAAAGATAGAACAGAAATAAATGAAATAGAAACAAAGAAAACAATAGCAAAGATCAATAAAACTAAAAGCTGGTTCTTTGAGAAGATAAACAAGATCAATAAACCTTTAGCCAGACTCATCAAGGAAAAGAGGGAAAGGACTCAAATCAATAAAATTAGAAATGAAAAAGGGGAAGTTACAATGGACATTGCATAAATACAAAGTATAAGAGACTAATACAAGCAACTCTATGCCAATAAAATGGA
The DNA here is from genome assembly GCF_009873245.2 of Balaenoptera musculus. NCBI lineage: Eukaryota > Metazoa > Chordata > Mammalia > Artiodactyla > Balaenopteridae > Balaenoptera > Balaenoptera musculus. The sequence goes on along the minus strand of NC_045785.1, from coordinate 85,298,972 downwards.
CAACCTGGAAGCAAAGGACAAATTCTTAGAAAGTTATAACCTTCCAAGACTGAACCAGGAAGAAATAGAAAATATGAACAGACCAATCACAAGCACTGAAATTGAAACTGTGATTAAAAATCTTCCAACAAACAAAACTCCAGGACCAGAAGGCTTCATAGGTGAATTCTATCAAACATTTAGAGAAGAGTTAACACCCATCCTTTTCAAACTCTTCCCAAAAATTGCAGAGGAAGGAAACACTCCCAAAACTCATTCTACAAGTCCACCATCACCCTGATACCAAAACCAGAACAAAGATACTACAAAAAAGAAAATTACAGACCATATCACTGATGAATATAGATGCAAAAATCCTCAACAAATAGCAAAGATGTCCACTCTTTCCACTATTATTCAAGATAATTTTGGAAGTCCTAGCCACATCAGTCAGAGAAGAAAAGAAATAAAAGGAACACAATTGAAAAAAGAAGAAGTAACACTGTCACTGTTTGCAGGTGACATGATACTATACATGGATATTCCTAAAGATGCCACCAGTGAACTACTATAGCTAATCAATGAATTTGGTAAAGTTGCAGGATACAAAATTAATGCACAGAAATCTCTTGCATTCCTATACACTAACAACACAAGATCAGAAAGAGAAATTAAGGAAACAATCCCATTCACCATTGCAACAAAAAGAATAAAAATACCTAGGAATAACCTACCTAAGGAGGGTAAAAGACGTGTATGCAGAAAACTGTAAGACACTGATTAAAGAAATCAAAGATGACAACAAACAGATGGAGAGATATACCATGTTCTTGGATTGGAAGAATGAATATTGTGAAAATGACTATACTACCCAAAGCAATCTACAGATTCAATGCATCCCTATCAAATTACCAATGGCATTTTTTTACAGAACTAGAAACAAAAAATCTTAAAATTTCTATGGAGACACAAAAGACCCTGAATAGCCAAAGCAGTCTTGAGTGAAAAAACGGAGCTGGAGGAATCAGACTCCCTGACTTCAGACTATAATACAAAGCTACAGTAATCAAGACAATTGGTACTGGAACAAAACAGAAATATAGATCAATGGAACATGATAGAAAGCCAGAGATAAACCACTCACCTGTGGGTCAACCTAATCTATCACAAAGGAGGCAAGGAGTACAATGGAGAAAAGACAGTCTCTTCAGTAAGTGGTGCTCATTTCATTACAGAATGAAATTAGAACACTCCCTAACACCATACGCAAAAATAAACTCAGAATGGATTAAAGACCTAAATGTAAGAACGGACACTATAAAAGTCTCAGAGGAAAACATAGGAAGAACACTCTTTGACATAAATCACAGCAAGATCTTTTCTGACCCACCTCCCATAGTAATAGAAATAGAAACAAAAATAAACACATGGGACCTAATGAAACTTAAAAGCTTTTGCACAGCAAAGGAAACTGTAAACAACATGAAAAGACAACCCTCAAAATGGGAGAAAGTATTTACAAACGAATCACCGGACAAAGGATTAATCTCCAAAATATATAAACAGCTCATGAAGCTCAATATTAAAAAAACCAACAATCCAATCACAAACTGGGCAGAAGACCTACATAGCCATTTCTCCAAAGAAGACATACAGATGACCAAGAAGCACATGAAAAGCTGCTCAACATCACTAATTATTAGAGAAATGTAAATCAAAACTACAGTGAGATATCAGAGAATCTACAAACACAAATTCTGGAGAGGGGAGTGGGTGTGGAGAAAAGGGAACCCTCTTGCACTGTTGGTGGGAATGTAGATTGATACAGCCACTATGGAGAACAGTATGGAGGTTCCTTAAAAAACTAAAAATGGAACTACCATATGACCCAGCAATCCCACTACTGGGCATATACCCAGAGAAAACCGTAATTCGAAAAGACACATGCATCCCAATATTCATTGCAGCACTATTTTCAATAGCCAGGTCATGGAAGCAACCTAAATGCCCATCAACAGATGAATGGGTAAAGAAGATGTGGCACATATATACAATGGAATATTACTCAGCCATAAAAAGGAATGAGGTTGGGTAATTTGTAGAGACATGGATGGACCTAGAGACTGTCATACAGAGTGAAGTTAAGTCAGAAACAGAAAAACAATATCATATATTAATGCATATATATGTGGAGTCTAGAAAAATGGTACAGATGAACCGGTTTGCAAGGCAGAAATAGAAACACAGATGTAGAGAACAAACGTATGGACACCAAGGGGGGAAAGTGGGGCGGGGGTGGTGGTGGGATGAATTGGGAGATTGGCATTGACATATATACACTAAGTATAAAATAGATAACTAATAAGAACCTGATGTATAGAAAAGTAAATAAAATTCAAATCTACCCCCAAAAATAAAATGAATTCAAAATGTAAGTTTAAAAAAAAAATCACTGATAACACATATATGAGTGTAGGTTTACAATAGTGTAAGATCTTACCAATGTTTTGGTCTACTTAGCACAATTGTGACAGCTCTAAAATTATGTCTGGGCCATAATGACACTATCACATATCACTGCCAGTGAGAAGTAGCTGAATGTTGATAGTTAAGCAGCAAACAGTATACAAGTATTTCAGTAGTTCATTGTCACAAACCCATTTTGTCACTGGATTTAAAACAGTTCTCTTATCTCTGGGATTAATTTGCTATTGTGAAAAGGCTAGCAGCAGGGTGGTGAAAACATCTGAAATGGGTCTCCAGGGATTTCCAACCTTCCTGCTCCTCTTTCTCAAGAGCCCAGTGTCCTCACTTCTTACCCACCAGACTTGTGCTTGAGTTACTCTTAAATTCCCTTGCATAGAGTCTATGTGTTACCACTATCCATATAATGGATTTCACAAAGACAAAGGTATTTCACATAGAAAGTAAGATGAGGGCCTTTCAGAGTTATAGGAGAGGCTGTGGGGAAATGGGCTCACACTAGGGGAATTTAGTAGATGTGGTGTTGATTCTCTAATTCTCACAATATCAGGACATGAAAAATCTTAGAACATGTGTAAGCTTCTGAGCAATAATAGCTCTTTCCATTTTGTTAGTATCTAGGGTAACGCTAAATCTAATAGAAAACAACTGTCAGGGAGGAGGAAATTTTCCTCTACCCTTCTAGGTTTTTTTCTGGCTGGTCTAAGAATTAAATTAACCTGAGACAGATTAACAGGAGAAAAATCACATAAAATTTTAGCAACATGTACACATAGCAGAGACCCAAGAGAACTGAGTAACTCCCCAAAATGGCCAAAACCCGCACCTTACATACCTTCTTTAGCTACAAACAGAGGAGGTTGGGGTTTAATTGTTTGGGTTTCACAGGGGAGGAAGGTAATCGACATGGAGATGGAAGAGTAAATGTTGATGAATAAATGTTTTGCTGGCCATGCAGAGACAATGGGACATAGAGTAGAATTTTAACAAACAGACTTTGCTAGGTTCCTTCCTGTCAGTTGCACCTAGTTCATACTACGGTTATCTATGATGATGGCTCCCTTCCTGGAAAAGGTCCCCTATCTATTGATACGTTCTTTGGGCAACTAGGGGGAAAGTTAAAAGTTCTTCCTAAGTCTTCTGGACCTTCATTATTTTCAGCTCAAAACAATCTGTATGGGCTTCCCTGGTGGCGCAGTGGTTAAGAATCCGCCTGCCAATGCAGGGGACTCGGATTCGAGCCTTGGTCTGGGAAGATCCCACATGCCACAGAGCAACTAAGTCCATGCGCCACAACTACTGAGCCTGCACTCTAGAGCCCACGTGCCACAACTACTGAAGCCCATGGTCCTAGAGCCTGTGCTCCGCAACAAGAGAAGCCACTGCAATGAGACGCCCGTGCACCGCAACGAAAAGTAACCCCTGCTCGCCACAACTAAAGTCCGCGCACAGCAACAAAGACCCAATGCAGCCAAAAATAAATAAAATAAAAAAAAAAAAAAAAAAAACAAAAAGCTATCTGTATGCCAAAGAGACATTTTGGAGTGGCAAATTCTGCTCCCCTACACAACTCTGCTCTATCCCAGATTAAAGCATCTGATGCTTCTTCAGCCTTTACTGAGAGCCTGGTATGTCCCCAATAGGTCCCTTCTACCAACCTCTCCACACTCTGTTGTATATTTCTCCAGCCACTGCTCAAGTGATTGGATCTGCATGGCCCATGTGGTTTCAAGGAGGAGCATTGCAATAGCTCCTGGCTTCCAGTCTGTGCTGCATGCCTTGGCCTCCTGCCCAGGGTTTTGTAGATTGATTCCAGGAAACTGTTCAGTATCCACATATGTGCAACTCATGAGTTAACCCCCCATGGGTAGAAACTTTAATAAGAGATGGTGACTAATAGACACTGTCCCTAACACCAGGTTGCTAAACACAAGGTTAGGGTTTTTGTTTGTTTTTTTGTTTTTTTTAGCTTTTATATTCGAGTTTATTCTTCATTTAACTTTTAAAACACTACTATAGTTGAATATTAAAACAAACAATAGCAAGCAGTGAGCATATTATGATTATAGACCTTCACTCAATCACTACTGCAAATGAAATGCCAGCAGTGAGTGTTATTCACTGGCCCCGTTAAGAGGTCTGACACTGAACACCATCCTGAGGATGATATTCGTCATCCTTATATGCTTCTCCATTGTAACGGCTCCATCTTTCCTGATTTGCATCAAAGTCCACTAGTTCTACCTGGTCCATTTCATCAGTCTCTTCTACTTCCTCTCAGGTAGGAGTTTTTCCACCAAAGATTATACATTTTATGTTGTTTCTCAGCTATCTGGCAGGATTGATCAGCCAGTCACCCATAGTGGAAATCAACTCCATGCCACACCCTTGGAATGGCTCTCCCTCCTTTCTTGCTTCAGACTCTGCTCCCTGGAGCCACATTCTGAATGAAGTATAAGCCCCATGCTCTACTTTCTGAGGAATCCAGATGAAAAGAGCAGCCTTGCAAATTTCAATTAAAATATCCCATGGGGGGAAAAAGTAAAAAACTAACAACTGAAGTACAGAGCAAAACTTCTAAGAGAACATATGTTAAAGTCTGGGGAGATTTTCCATTGAATCTATCACTGAGATTTATGCATTAATAAACATTCAGATTTCATATATTCTGTGGATCAACCAAGAATAACAGAGAATACCAAAAACACTATGGAGGAGGAGAAAAAAACCTCGATTCAGCTCCAATATTTGCTCTTTGCTATGGGATGCATAGTGGTCTTCCCATAACCAACTGACCCAACAATGCATCTCTCCTTGCTTCCCATGCATTCGTGGCTTTCTACACAGAGACTGCGAAAGTCATCGTCAGAAATAGATGGGAACACTCAATAGTGTACAGCATCTTAGGATGCATAAGGTGCCTGAGAACAGTGCTTGCTGTGAGGAGACATGAAGTCTGATGGCAGAAGTGCATGCTGGCAGAAAGCAGTCTTCCCTATTCTAAACTTGTGTTAAGAATTGCTGTAGATTCCTCTGTCTTGCAAGCATAGGCAGAGAGTCTGACCACAGAAAAAATATCTGTCTCAGCCCAGCAGACCCACTCCGGATGACAAAGTTGCAAGGAACTGATTGTAGGGACTATACATATCACTCTGCCCTTAGGACCTAAGTCTGAGAGGAGGAATTTCTGATCAACTAGTAGAAAGGGAGAGTTGCTAGAAGCATACTCCCCATGTGTACAAAAAAACATGAGACCCAGAGAATTTTCTCCCCAACCAAGGAAGAGTAGATAAAAAAAGCAACACCTGAGAAAAGGAGGAACATGTTGAAAACTCAGAAAAATTGCTACAGGAAGCATAAGACCATTTTAGAATAACATCTCTTTGATGCCCTCATGGCACCGGTGCCAAAAACAATGAAAAAGACAAACATGATACTAGATGAAGTTTTAAAAGGATTTTAATGAGTCCTAAAATGTAATTCAGAATTTTTAAAATTAGGCAATCAAAAACAAATTTAACATTGCATAAAATCAAATCTTTGAAGAGAGCATCCAACTCAAAATGCTCTCCTAGAACTCAAAATGACTGAATATGATAAAGATGTAAGATAAAGTGCTGAGATAAAAGCTAATAGATGTAGATGACCTAAAGAAAAGAATCTGAAACTTAGACCCCTTGAGGAGACAGTGTCAATTAGTAGCTGAGGGCGTTTGATTTTTCCCCCCCGTTTTATTGAGATATAATTGATGTACAGCACTATATAAGTTTAAGGTGTACAGAATAATGATTTGACTTACATACCTCATGAAATGATTATCACAGTAAGTTTAGTGAATATCCATCATCTCATATAGATATAAAAGAAAAAGAAAAAAAGGTTTTTCCTTGTGATGAGAACTCAGGATTTTCATGTACAACATACAGCAGTGTTAATTATATTCACTGTATTGTGCATTACATCCTTAGAATTTATTTATCTTATAACTGGAAGTTTGTGCCCATTGAACACCTTCATCTTGTCCCCCCCCACCTCCTGCCTCTGGTAACCACAAATCTGATCTCTTTTTCTATGAAGTATAATTGGCCTACAACACTGTTATTTCCTGGTGTACAACATAGTGATTCAGTATTTCTGTACATTTCAAAGTGATCACCAGGTTAAGTCTAGTTACCATCTGTAACCATACAAAAATATTACATTACTATTGACTATATTCCCCATGCTGTACATTTCATACCAGTAACTCCTTTTGATTCAGAGTGAGGCCTTTGGGGTTCAAACTCCCTCCTATTTACTAGTTGTGAAGGCGTTGGAAAGTTAATCAACATCTCTGAGCTTCAGTTTGCTTATTTTTAAGATGAGGATAATAGTAGACATTGTTATGATTAAACTACATATCATGTAAATTATTTAATATAAGCATTTCAAGTAGTCAATGAATAACTATTATCAATACCATCATCATCATTAAATACAACAATCAAATACATGTTCAATGAAATTTTTCCTGAGCTCAAAAGAAAACATACAGTGTGTAAATTGGAAGAGCTCACTATGACCTAAACATGGTTAATAAAAAAGACCTAAACTTGGCTGTAGTCAAGCTATTAAAGCTAATTGTAAGATAACAATAAAAAATCCTACAAACACCAAAGCTTCTGACTCAGAACAAAAATCAGGCTAGCCTCCAACTTTTCCTACAATATTAAAACCTAAAGACAAAAAAACCGAATGATATTCTCAAATTATGCCACTTACAAATCTCTCTAGAAAAAAATTAAAGATGTTCAAGCTTACTAAGAGATAATCAAAATCAAGAGATCCAGAATGGGAAAATTGTATTAAAACCAATGGGTGCAACTTCTGCAGATACATTTACAATGTTTATACGGACATGTATTATGCACACACAAGCAATGCTTCTACATTCTACAGTCTTCAAAGATCACTCTGAGGAGGAGAAGTAGAATGATGGATAAATTCCTCAGTGCATAATGGGATGTAGTCTCTTGGTTCTTGATTTTAATAAATGGAGAAATGAAGATTACATATGTGTTTGATAAACTATAAGCAATTAGAGGTAGAACTTAAAACAATATATGTACTTGCCACATTATTAAAGAAAATAAAAATAAAATATATTTATCAAAGACAAAAAACAGAAGCTAGAAAGCACAAAGCAAGTTGAAAAAGGAAAATATTAGATTTGATGTAAATGAAAATAGGTTATATGTTATTAACAGCAAAAATAAGATTAAAAAGAAATAAAAATGATTAAAGATGTACTGAGAAAATGTCAAAAACATGAAAGAAGGATGAAAGAAGGAAGGAAGAAAAGAAGGAAGGGAGAGGGGAAAGGAGAAGGAGGGGGAGGAGGGAGAGAGAAGCAGTATAAATATGAAACAAAAGAGAGGCAAAGCCAAAACACAGCGTTAAATTGAACATATATACAGATATGTAAATATGAAGAAAAGTTTGAAAATTTAAGGAGAAACTGAGAGAAATATAATTGTAGAAGAACTTTGCAAGCCACTGTCAATCTGTAGAAGATATAGTTGCCAGCATTATGACATAGATGGGTCATATAATTAATAGAATTTATTAAGTAATAAGATTTATTAATTAAAAATTATAAAATATACTTTTTTAAACATTCATAGAACAATTCCACAGAGCACTGAATACATACTAAACTATGAAAAAACTCAAGATTCAAATACAGAATTTTTAAAATTATGGTTAAAACACATAATACAAAATATACCCAATTAACAATTTTTAAGTGTATGGTATAGTATTGTTCACTGTATGTGCATGGTTGTACATCAGGTATCTAGAACTTTTTGTCTTGCATGACTAAAACTCTATACTCATTGCCTAGCAACTCCCTATTTTCCCTTCCCCCAGGCCCTAGCCATTACCATTCTACTACCTGTTCTATGAGTTTGACTACATTAAACACCTCATATAAGTGGAATCACGCAATATTTGTCCTTTTGTAACTGGCTTATTTCACTTAGCATAAAGGCCTCAAGATTCATCCGTATTGTAGTATATGAGAGGATTTCCTTCTTTATTGAAGGACAAATAATATCATTGTATGTTTATATTACCTTTTCTTTTTTTATGCATCAATGACATTTAGGTTGTTTCTGCCTCTTGGTTATTGTGAATAATGCCACAATGAACATGGGAGCACAAATATCTCTGAAGTCCTGTTTTCAGTTCTTTTGGATGAATACCCAGAAATAGAATTGCTGGATCATATGACAGTTCTATTTTAAATTTTTTTAGGAACATCATTCTTTTTGCAGTGGTTTCACCAATTTACATTCCTACCAACAGTGCACAAATGTTCTCTTTTTTCCACATCCTTGTCAACTTCTCCCTTGTCTTTTTTGAATATACCCATTGTAACAAGTGTGAAGTGATATCTCATTGTGGCTTTGATTTACATTTCCCTGGTGATTAGTGGTGGTGAGCATCTTTTCATGTACCTGTTGGCCATCTGTATGTCTTCTTTGGAAAAAAAATGTCTATTTAGGTCCTCTGCCCATTTTTTAATGAGGTTGTTTGTGTTTTTTATGTTGAGTTGAATAAATTCTTTGTATATTTTGAATATTAGCCCCTTATGGGATATATCATTTGCAAATATCTTTTCCTATTTAGTAGACTGCTTTTTTGTCTTGTTGATAGTTTCTGTTGCTGTGCAAAAGCTTTTTAGTTTGATGTAGTCCTACTTGTTTATTTTTGCTTTTGTTGCCTATGCTTTATTGTATTGTATCTAGAAATCATTGTCAAGTCTAATGTCATGTTTTCTTCTAGAAGTTTTATAGTTTCAGGTTTTATGTTTAAGCATTTAATTCATCTTGAGTTGATTTTTGTGTATACTGTAAGATGAATATCCATTTTTATTCCTTTGCATGTACATATGCAGTTTCCCCACTACTGTTTACCGAAGAGCATAAGCTTTCTCCATTGTGTGTGGTCTTGGCAGACTTGTCAAGGATCATGTGACTGTATATACATGGGTTTATTTCTGGGCTCCCTTTTCTGTTCCATTGGTCTATATGTCTTTATGCCAGTACCATACTGTTTTGATTATTATAGCTTTGCACATGTTTTGAAGTCAACAAATGTGAGGCTCCCACCTTTGTTCTTTCTCAAGAAAGATTATTTTGGCTATTTAGGGTTCTTTGTGGTTATATATGAATTTTAGGATTCTTTTTTCTATTTCTACAAAAAACATACCAGTGGGATTTGGATAGGGAAATTGAATTTATAGATAGCTTTAGGTATTATGAACATTTTCACAATATTAAGGTCTTCCAATTCATGAACACAGGATATCTTTCCATTTATTTGTGTCTTTAATTTTTTTCAGCAATGTTTTATAGTTTTCAATGTACAAGCCTTTTACCTCCTTGATTATGTTTACTCCTAAGTATTTTATTATTTTGATACTATTACAAATGGAATTGTTTTCTAAATTTCTTTTTTGAATTGTTCATTTTTAGTGTTGAAAATGCGCTGGTATTTTTATGTTGATTTTTGTATCAGTTTTGCTGAACTCAGTTAATTAGTTCTAACAGCTCTTTGGTGGAATCTTTAGAATTTTCTGCATATAAGATCATGTCATTGACAAACAGAGATAATTTTACTTAGTTTTTGATTTGGATGATTTGGATTTCTTTTTCTTACCTACTTGCTCTATCTAGGCCTTCCAGTACTATGTTGAACAGAAGTGGCAGGAGTAGGTATCCTTGTCTTGTTCCTGACCTTAGAGGAAAAGCTTTCAGTATTTTTACCATTGAGTGTGATATTAGCTGTAGGCTTTTCATTTATGGTCTTTATTATGTTGAGATACTTCAACATTCCTTCTATTCCTAGTTTGCTGAACGTTTTTATCATAAAAGGTGTTTAATTTTTTTTAATACTTTTTCTGAATCTTTTGAGATTGTCATGTGATATTTTTATCCTTCATTCTGTTAATGTGGTGTATCACATTGACTAATTTTTTAAATGTTGAAACACCTTGCATTCCAGGGATAAATCCCATTTGTTCATGATGTATAATCTATTTAGTGTGCTGTTGAATTCAGTTTGCTAGTATTTTGCTGAGGATTTTAACATCTATTTTCACCAGGGATATTGGTCTATAGTTTTCCTCTTGTTGTGTCTCTGTATGGCTTTGGTATCAGAGTAATTCTGGCTTCCTAAAAGGAGTTTAGAAGTATTTCCTTCTCTTTGGCATTTGAAAGAGTTTGAGAAGGATTGGTATTAATTCTTTAAATGTTGGGAGAATTCTCCAGTAAATCCATCTGATCCTGAGCTTTTCTTTGTTGGGAGGTTTTTGATTACTGACTCAGTCTCCTTACTAGTGATAGATCTGTTCAGATTTTCTGTTTCTTCATGATGTAGTCTTGGTAGGTTGTATATTTCTATGAATTTATCTATTTCTTCTAGATTATCCAATTTGTTGTCATACAGTTGTTCATAGTAGTCTCTCACAATCCTTTTTTATTTCTGTGGCATCAATTGAAATATTTCATCTTTCTAGCTTTTCTTTCTAGCTTCATTTTTAATTTTATTTATTTGAGTTCTCTCTCTTTTTTTTCTTAGCCTAGCTGAGTTTGTCAATTTTGTTAATCTTTTCAAAAGACCAACTCACTGATTTTTTTCTGTTGTTTTTCTATTCTTTATTTCACTTATTTCTGCTTTCACCTTTATTGGTTTTTTTCCTTCTGCTAACCTTGGGCTTAGTTTGTTCTTTTGCAGGTTCACTGAGGTATAATGTTAGGTTGCTTGAGTTCTTTCTTTTTTTTATATATAGGCATTTACACTGTAAACTTGCCTCTTGGTACCGTGTTTGCTGTATCCCATAAGTTTTGGTATATTGCGTTTTCATTTCCTTTGTCTCAAGATATTTTCTAATTTCCCTTTTGATTTCTTCTTTGACTCATTGGTTATAGAGTAGTATGTTGTTTAATTTCCACCTATTTTTGGATTTTCAAGTTTTCCTTCTGCTATTGATTTCTAGTTTCATTTCATTATGATCAGGAAAGATTTTTGGTATGATTTCAATGTTCTTAAATTTGCTAACACTTGTTTTGTTATCTAACATGTGATCTATACTGGAGAATGTTTCATGTGCACTTGAGAAAACTGTATTTTGCTTCTGTTGAGTGGAATGTTCTGTATATGTCTGTTAGGTCAATTTGATCTAAAGTATAGTTCAAGTCAGCTCCTCATTGATTTTCTATCTGGATGCTCTATTTATTATTGAAATATATTATTATTGTGTTGCTGTGTTTTTCTGCTTTCAGTTCTATCAATGGTTGCTTCATATATTTGGGTTCTCTGATGTTGGATGCATATATATTGATAATAGTTATATCTTCCTGTTGAATTGACCCTTTATAATTACAGTTGACCATTGAACAATGCAGGTTTGAACTGTGCAGGTCCACTTATATGCAGATATTTTTTAATAGCAAATACTATTGTGCTACACAGTAGTTGTTGGTTGAATTCACAGATGTAGATGAACTATGGATACAGAGGACCAACTATGATTTATATGCAGATTAACCCCCACATTGTTCAAGGATCAATGTATATAATGTCCTTCTTTGTCTCTTCTGAGATTTTTTGACTTAAAGTCTATTATGTCTGTTATAAGTATGGCTGCCTCTGCTCTCTTTTGGTTACCATTTTCATGGAGTGTCTTTTTCTATGCTTTCCTGTCAGCCTATGTGTGTCCTTAAATCTAAAGTCTCTGGTAGACAGCATATAATTGAATCATGTTTTCTGTTCATTCAGCCTCTCTATGTCTTTTGACTGGGGAGTTTAATTCATTTACATTTAAAGTAATTACTGGTAGGGAAGGACTTGCTACTGCCATTTCGTTAATTTTTTTCCCTGTCTTGTAGATTTTGTGTCCCTCTTTCCTCTCTTGCTGTCTCCCTTTGTGTTTCATTAATTATTTTGTAATGACGTCCTTTTATTCTTTCCTCATTTTCTTTTGTGTATCTTCTATAGGTATTTTCTGTGTGGTTACCATGGGGTTTACATGCAACATATTATAACAATCTATTTTAAACCAATAGTAACTTCAATTTCAAATATTTTGCTTTATTTTATTTTACAAATTTAAATTTTCTTATGTGTGGGGTGTTTATGTCATAAACATGTATTATTTTAATAATTAAAACAAACAATTAAGCAATTTTTATTTTAAAAATAAGGTGATGGTCACAGAAGCAATCCTTGAAGAGGCAGATCATATAAGTAGGAAACAGGCTGGGACTTCCCTGGCAGTCCGGTGGTTAAAACTCCATGCTCTCAATGCAGGGGGCACGGGTTTGATCCCTGGTCGGGAAACTAAGATCCTGCATACCACACAACATGGCAAATAAATAAACAAATAAATAAATGTGTCCAATTAAAAAAAAAGTAGGAAACAGGCCATCTTTGTGGCTCCTTTTTCCCTACAGAAAGTTCTAGGAGTGACTTAAGTCTAAAGCAGAAGCTAAAAAGAAAGTGAGAAACTAGAACTATTTCCACTAGTACTAATGAAGAGCTGGAAAGATTCAGAGAGGAAGAGAGCGATGAGGGAAAGAACAAAGACAGGAAATACTTCTCTGTCTACTTGTATTGACAGAGGAGATGATGGAAGAACATTATTTCTGGAAGTCCGCTGCCCTGATGGGGCAAACAATTCTATGGAATTACAAGAGTGAGTCTATCAGGCTTCTAAGAACTAGTCATTTCTTTTTTTTTTTTTTTTTAACTTAAGCACTGAATATTCTTTTTTTTTTTAATTTTGTTTATTTATTTATTTATTTATTTATTTATTTATTTATTTATTTATTTATTTTTGGCTGTGTTGGGTCTTGGTTTCTGTGCGAGGGCTTTCTCCAGTTGTGGCAAGCGGGGGCCACTCTCCATCGCGGTGCGCGGGCCTCTCACTGTTGCGGCCCCTCTTGTTGTGGAGCGTAGGCTCCAGACGCGCAGGCTCAGTAGGTGTGGCTCACGGGCCCAGTTGCTCCGCAGCATGTGGGATCTTCCCAGACCAGGGCTCAAACCCGTGTCCCCTGCATTGGCAGGCAGATTCTCAACCACTGCACCACCAGGGAAGCCAGAACTAGTCATTCTATTTGGTTGAAGTGGCTGGAGTTCTACAAACTAGAATGCAAACAGGAGGCGTTTCAGGAATCCTAGTTTCTGAGTTCTTTAGGGCTTTAATTCAATTCAAATTGTATTAAATATGTAGCAGTTTCAATTATTTACTTTCAGAAGATGAAAAATGAGTAAATTTAACGGTTACTGTACATTTTACAGTTTTAAATAATCATAAAGGTTACCCAAATTTCTGCTTTCTGAAAAATAGGTAATCTACCCACAAAGAGGCCATCAGAGACAAACAAAATAAAACAAGCCAAAAATTTTAAACCCATATTCATAGGCTTTTACATGGATATCTTGAAAGTTGCCTTACACCCTCTCATCTTTTCAGAATGGTTTATTGGGTCTGAGTTCTGTGCATATGACAGCCAGTTGGTCAAGAAGTTTTATCTTTTCCAATCATATATTAGAGGAATATAGGACATAGTTCTATAAAATGGAGAATCACAGACATCTTTCCTCATGAAATTGTACAAGAGATTTGTGAAACCAACTATGACATTCTGTTAGCTATTTTACCCCAGAATTATCTAACATCCAGGTGAAACTGAATTAATCTTATCAACGTAACTAATCTAGATAAAAGATGTGGCAGAGAAATGAAACATTCATACAATCAAATGCTTTATAATAATTTGGCTTAAGACAAGTTTCAATACAGTGTTTCAACTACTCAGCAACCCAAAGCTAATTTAAAAAATACACTACCATGCATTATGTGACAAAAGAGAAAAACCCAGCAAGCTTTTAGCCTGGGAAATTAAGAAGGAGACAGCACACACCTGATATTTTCAATTAACACTCTATATGTTTCTTCATTCCCATGACCTGCCTGAAATTAATGAAACCTTTCCTACATGCTGCCTCAATTTGTATGAACCAATCCAGAGTGTGAGAAAGAATAGAGTGAATAAATTCTTCTCTCTGGTCATTGGCACTGATGTAAATACCACAAAGTCATGAAATAACAAACACAAGAAAATACATAAAACACCCCTGTGGGGACTGCACAAAAGAAGGCTGGATTCAGGTGGATTAAGTAAGAAGCTTATTTAAGAGACCATCTATCACCCAGATCAAATCATCATAACAGCTATGATTAATTCTTTTTTTCCAAATAACTTCCTATACCCCTGTCCCAAAATATAATTCCTGTTGCAGACTTCTCATAACACCAAGGAGAAAAAGACCTATTGATCAGTGTTTTGTTCAATTCTAATTATAATTGGAAGGGTACTTGCACCAACTTTAAATCCCCCTGTCCACATTGTATGCACAAAAATCTAAAAGGGTTATTAAAATAGACTCTGCTCTGATAATCTCTATAGATGCTTTAATCACATTTTCTGTGTTTTTAAACCAACATCTAAGTTCTTGTCACATCTTTTGAAACTGGCAGGGGATGGGGGGTGGAGAGAGATGACAATAATTGAATTTGAAGTTGATTTTGTGAAGTCTATCAAACCTGAGCCAAAAAACAAAAACAAAACATACTTCACATAATACGATTCAGAAAAATAACCTTGTTTTTAACACCCTTACCTTAGAAAGAATAAAACATTGTTTTTCTTTTTATCTACTTGTATTTCTGATGTAATTCATCATGAAGACTTTATAGACAGCTATGAAAAGAATTGTCCTATACCTATTTAAGCATCAAATTAGAGTGAGCATTCCATTCCTGCAACCCTTGCATTACTGGACATGAGGCTCACAGTTGCTTCATCTTATTCACATGCATATGACACAATTCTGTGTGGTAGTAAACCATATTGTGAGGTGTGTAGGGGAACAGAATGTAAATAGAATGCCAAAGCAAGGTGGAAAGTTTCATCTGATGTTTGGAAGAAGACAGAATCTATAAAATGGATTGATAGTGAAAGCTGAAAGAGGGCAAGTTCTCGTGTGATGTGGAGGGCTCCGCACCATCTCTGGCTGAGTTCAGCAAAAATAATCCCTGAGAAAACTCTCACACTCCTTCCTGTTTTCTTTATAAGTTTACTCCCACCCTCATCTGCCTCCAGCAGTTCAATCTCTTTCTCACTACAAGCTGTATCCCATCTATTCCCTTTCCTTCCACCTTGAAGTATTTTATTTCCCCTGGTTAACAATCCTTTTCTACTTCATTTTAATGCCGTTTCTACTTACCAATCAATAGCATCCTTTCCTTTTTATGCCAACAATCTAAACAAATACCCCCAATTCTTGACCTTCATTTTCATCATAATTTCCCACAACCTGTCTCTTACCCCTACCATCATTGCCGGTGACCTCTCCTGTTTGCCAAATCGCATGACTTTCTGTCAGTCAGTATCATTGATCTTTCTGGAGCGTATTTGATACTAGAGAATTTACTGGAAACATTCTCCTCTCTTGGCATTTTTAACTTTCATTGTCCTCTTCCAATCGTATAACTAATCCAACGCTGTTTCGTCTTCCTCATTTTAATAGATATAGTTATAATGATGATTATAAAAATCAAAACCAATATTTTATGGCATTTTAGTATATACAATACATGCCTATTTACTTGGCTTATTTGATTCTCCAACATTCTTTCTCTCCGTTGATTTACTTCCTCACTGAGCTTAAGTGTATTTCAGATTTCAACCATAAAACTGTTGAAATTGGATTCCAAAGCTACCTCTCCAGTTCAGATCTCCTACCTCGATTCTAGTTTCTTATTTCAAACTATTTTCAAAAGACTTCCTCTTGGAAATTTGCTTACTGGTTCAAATTCAAAACACCCAAATTAAACATATCTTCCCCCTTCTACACAATGTGCCCTGCCTCTGGAAAAAAAAAAAAAAAATAGAGGATAGGCAATAATTTTCTACCACCTTATTCTAGCTCTAGAAGTGGAATTTCCAGTGCAGTAATTGGTGATATGACAAAGGCAAATTAGGCAAGGAAAAAAAGCCCCATCTGCTTCTTCCCAATCCATTTTTCTTCATCCTTGCCATGAGGTAAGGGTTATTAAGCACAGAACAACATGCAATGTGGATGAACATGTCCCAAATAGCTGAAATTAAGCCAACAGAAGTGGACTTGTCCCTCAAAGTAAACAAACAAATTAGCTTGGTAAACAGACTTTGGGGTGGATGGCTTGAGAGGCAGCTATCCCTAGAATTGGCTTTCAACAAATTAATTGCAGTTTCTAAAGTGAATAGGGAGAGGTTTTAAGAGGGTTGAAGCATCAGGGAAAATCCCAAGCTTAGAGAGTAGTGGTTTATGTTTGACGCAAACTGACTGGGAGGGTCACCCAGGCTAAGACCATAACAAAGTACAATGTATATCTGTGCCATTGAGAACTGAACAGCTATGAGAATGCAGACACATATGTACACTATGAAATTATTCCTGGTTCTCTATTAAGGAGGGCCCTATAGAGAATACTCGACTAGAGAAACCACCTAGCCAGCCTGGGTGAGGGAGTCAGATTTCCTGGCCAAGGAAAGTGCTCTAATGCCAAGAAATGGGTCTGACAATTTATTTTCCATGGATGTCTCTGCTCCCATAATATACCTTATTATTCTATCCAGAGGATGCAGGATATGATCAATACATGGTGGAGAGCTGTAATTTTCTTACTGGTTCTTCCCAAGTGCAATTTCTGTTTTCATTGCCTTGTTTTTCCTTTACTATTGAATATTAAATATTAAATGGGTTGGTTCTGAGTGAGTGTTTTATTTAGTCTATAAATTGTATAATCATGAAGATCATGGCAAGTTGAGGCATCTTTGGAATTGTATATATGGGAAGAAGGCGATATGTGTATTGGGCTGCCAGGTGATGAAATGTAGTAGATATGGATTAAGGTATCTTCTAAGACCTCTTTTAAAAGTATATTTCTAAGCCACAGAAGAAGGTTCTAGGAAGGCTTGTGGTTATTATGTGACTCACATCCTTCATCATATTTGAGCAGGAAGGGAGTAGAAAAACTGTTATGCACACAGGCAAACATACACACAAATACACACACACTCAATTTAAAATGGTACTACAGATTCCATGAGGAAATGGTACCAGTGTATTTATAACCCATATGTAGTATAGTGCTCAATAAATAATAGGCATTTAATGAACAGTGTTTGAACTACCTAGGCATTTTAGAAGGAGGTACAGCACAAGCCGGTATAAAACAATGGAGTAGGAGTGTGTGGGCTCTGTGTTGGAACATCAAGTAGTAGCTGCATGATGGATGGATGGCAGAATTGGTGAATGGGAGGAGAAAGATAAGAGAGTCCAACTTCCAGATGCTACCACCTTAATAAAGGAATTGGGAATTATAAACCGTGGACTACAACATTTTAAAGTGTGAAAGATTTCTTAACCTCTGTTACTTCTCCACATTTGCTATCAAGCTGTGTCTGTATTATAAATTCCATAAAATGCAAAAGACCTGTGTTCTTGTGGTCAGAAACATTTAGAAAGGGAAGAACCTAGACCATGTCCTATCTGCTACTACTCTTTGAGGTAGTGGGGGGAAAAGTCATATAAGAGAGAGTGAAAAGGAACAGATAAAAAAGAAAATAGAGTAGGCTAAACCCCTATGACTAGTGAAAATAAAGGCCGAGCTTGAAGACTCCTGGGCCTGAAAAGTCATCCTGGGACTTGAGAACATGAAGGCCCTTTTTGGGTAGGGTCAGTGGATGGAATTACTGGTCAGGAATCTCTGAAGCACAAGAAGTCTAGATTTAAAGTTACCTATTCTACTGTGGAAGTGGAAGAGACCCCAAGCAATACGGATAAAGAGAGAAAATGAAGAAAAGTGGGCTGAGACAGAACCTATACTCAGGATGTTGGCAAATATGAAAAGCAACACACACACACACACAAACTCACACAGAGCCACCTTCAGAAATAGGAGAAGCTATGCAGGCACAGGAGCCAAGGGCAAAGAATTTTCTAGGATGGAAGAAATGGTCAAGTATCAAAGAATGCCACAGAAAAGTAAGGGAGGACAAGGAGACAAGAACCAAGAATGTTCAAGGTGAAGGTCATTGGTATGACCCTGTCTGTCTCTGGCACAAGAAGAAAGTCAGTGAGAGGAAGAATGGGTGGAGTAAGGTTCAGGTTTTATGAGAAACCACAGATCTTGCACAGAGAGACACAGTTCTCTGGGCTTCTTGAGGGATATGGATAAATATAGGCAAGAACCTTAATTCATGCCAGAAATGTTTAGTGGCTCCCTGGTAATCATGGAGCTGAAGTACCTTATCTTAAACCTGATCTATAAGGCCCTTTACAAGGGGACCCCAATTTTGCCCTTCTTAGTGTTACGTTCTTCACTCTTACAGGAACTCTTGACTCCATCCAAAAGGAACTACTCACTTTTTTGAAAAGTTACTTGTACTTTCCTACCCCAGTGATCTCACTGACCTATCCAAAAGGTCTTCCATTTCAACTCCACTCGTCCTCTAAAGTTTCACTTTAACTCATCCCCTTCAAGAGGTATTTGGCATAAAAACTAAGAACACGTGGGCTGCATAGGCCATGCTAACTGCCCTCCATGCTGGTTCCACTGCTTACTAGATGCATGACCTTGATCAAGTTGCTTCACATGTGCTCCAGTTTCTTCATGTGTAAGATGGGAAAAATAGCACCTTCCTCTTAGGGTGATTGTAAGGTTTATATGAGATAAAATGTGTAAAGCACTTAGAACAGTGCCTAGAATATCATAAGCTTTCAATAAATGTTAGCTCTTGTTAATCATGAAACCTTTTTAATCATTCTATATGTAAGTTATCTCACCTGCCTTTTTGGTTCTTTTAAGCAATATGGTCTGGTCTGTTTACTCGGTCTTTAGGTTTTATTTTCAGTTATCATTCCATTTTCAGTTATCATTCCATTTGCCTGTGTTTGCTTTCTCTTTCAGTTGGGTTATAAGCTACTTGAGAAGAGAGGCCATGTCTCATACTCCTTCTTACCTCTTAGTATCTAGAATATCCCTTTGCAATACATGAATGCTTAAAAATATTTAGATGATATATTTCTATCAAAGTCATCTGTAGAATCCAAACAGAGACTTTATTAGGGAATTACTTATATAATTCTCTATATACAAAAACTCTCAAATGTCTAGAAACATTATGCAAATATTCATATAGTTAACATATTAACCACAAAACTAAAAACAAATGGAACCTATATGTATGCGTGTGTGTGTATATGTATGTGTGTGTACATGTATATATATATGCGTGTGTGTGTGTGTGTGTGTGTATATATATATATATACACACACATATAAAATCAGATCATTGAACCACTAGGAGCTGACCACAGCCCAGAAAATTAGAGAAACAAGCTTTAAATCTTATTTTCCTCTTGACTACTTCTTATAAGTACTACTTGAATTAATCTTTATCGACTGGGAAAGGCAATATATTTTAGCAGGGTTTATTCCATCATTGAAATGTCATGAGGGAAAACAGTAATTTCATAGGAGATCAGTTGGGACATAAAGATATTGTTGGGTGCTATCCTATTTAAGTCATTTTGTTTCCAAAGCTGGCACAGGGCTGGGTGTGGGAGGGAAATGGTGAGCAGCCTGTCTGATCCTCTCCCGTGATCAGGACACCTGAGGGTCTGAAGGATCAGGAATGGTTAGAAGACTTGAGGGTCTGAAGTTCTATTTCCACATGGAGAAGAAAGTCCAGAGCCCCAGTAGTTGCTTTTCCTCTTTATCTCCCAATGCAGTAGTTCAAATCTTCAGAGAAACTCTACAAATTATAGAGATTAATAAACTGAGGCTGAGAGTTAAGTAATATGCCTAAACACGTCTTAGTTTAGGTTGTACCTAAAATCATCAGACTCCAAATGCACTCCATTTCCCCTGAACAATCACACTGTGCTCCCCTAAAATCATGGGCTTTTATAATGCTAAACATCACTAGTAGCATTTCAAATAGGGGAAGCTTGAGTTATCAAAGTTTGGATATGCCTCCATCATGTCCTTGTGAAATATTAACTAAATTGAAGGTGATTATGATAATAAAATCCAGTCTTGGCATCCACATGCCTGGCATTGAGTATGGTTAGAAGTGCTGTTCACACTTTAAGGACATTGTCTAATTAATCCTCATAATCCGTGAGGAAAGTATATATTACCTCTATTTTATAGATGAGGAAGTTCAGACTTGCAGGTAGAAGATAGAGAGCCAGAAATTGCTCTGTAGTCTGCTGGTCTCACAAGCTGTGTTTTTAACCGAAGCTATTCCGCAAACACCGTCAGGAAAATCTGTACAGTGTCTGCAAAACAGAAGAATTTCTATCCTTCTCTTAATGTGAAATTCCCTGTTGTGATAGGACTAGTTCCACAAATGTTTCTAATTCTCTGAGTTACACGTCTAATGGTTAATCTCAAAGAATTACCTTTTTTCCTGCCTTTGAAGAGAGCTTCTAGTTTTCCAAAGATGTTCAAACAAAGAAAAAAATAGTAATCCAAGCTGAGTTCTGGATAAATGTGATCTGAGTAGCTAAAGAAAAGTCCCATGGGTAGAAAGTGCTACAGACCTTGGCTATTTCCTGGCCAGGGTCTAAAAGTTCTGTGCAGGTCAGCACTTCAAGTTAAATATCAAGGCAAGCATCAGGACCCAAAGTCAAGAAACAAGCTGACAGGAAGGCCCACGTCTACATGAGATCCTCTTTACAGCAAGGATTTCCTTTGCATTGTCCAGAAGTTTATACTCAGACCCAGTAGTGTTTTCTGCTTTACTCAATTTCCTAACTATTGCATTTATAATAGCTATACTAGTGCAATTACTGGGTGACAGCTCCCTAGAAACATAGCCGCAGAGGAAAATTCTTCCTGGATATTCTGGATATTGCTGGGAAGTAATTAAAACCTTATGCCTTTGTACACATAAAGTACCCAGACACTAGGAGACATTCCATACACGGAGAGTACAACATGCAAACCTCAAAATAAATTTACTAGTAATAAATAAATTAACTGAATGATCAAATATAACATCACCAATTATGGGACAAACTGACATAAGGTGCCTTTTGATGTCATGCTCTGAGGACACAGCGTCACCTACATAGTAGCTCCTGAACAAAATGCAAACCAAATGTAAGCCTGACTCTCATTATGAACAAACAATCATACTAATGCAAACTGAAGGACATACTGCAAAACAACTGGCCTGGACTCAAAAGAGTGTCAATATTTGAAAGATGAAAATAAATAGGTAGATAAATAACGACTAGGGAACTCTTCTAGTTTAAAAGAGATTAAAGAGAAATGATAACTAAATACAATATATGATTCTTGACTGGATCCTAGATTTTTTAACAAAAGGTGAAATCTGAATATGGGCTGTATATTAGATAAGGGTGTTATATCAAAATTTAATTTCCTGAATATGATAATTGAAATTTATTTATGTAGGTGACTATTCTAAGGAGATAAATGCTGATACATACACACATACACATACATATTGGAGGGAAAGTGGCAAAAATAAGTTTATTAACTTCAACTAGAGCAGTTGAAATTCTAATGCTAATGGATGAATGAGCAACCCCAGTCAGTTGTGTTGGGATAATGTATTTCATTCAACTCGTTTATTCAGTAAACTATTGAGTGTCCATCTTATATCAGGTACTGTGCTAGAGAGAAAATTTTAAAAATTAATAAAATATTAATCCTGCCCTCAAGTTGCTTACTTTCTAGTTCTTTTTATAGGACGTCCACCTCTAACACCATGCTTCTTTATAGTACGTTCTGTTGTAATTTTAAATTGTCACATTTTCTCATGAGGCAAAATTTGAATGAGACCCAATTCTAAGATTGAAAGACGTGTTGGCAGTACTCAAATATGTCCTTGGCATCCGTCTCTCTCCTTTCTTTTTCATGAGCTTTGCCCTAAGGGAAAGAACACTACAATCCTCATTCCTCAGACATTCTTATAGCTGGAGCTATAAATGCAAATTAATTTCTGTTACTTACATGGGCTCTCATGAGATCTGGAAGGTGGAAGAGAAATAGAGAGCAGTTCTTGTTAACTAGTGCTGGCGATCGTGGTCATGGCGACAACGGCGGCTGTGGAGGCTCTACTCAGCTTCCCAGGGTCAGGTCATTGGCTTTACCTTAGTCGAGTGACAGTTGTGGCAGTGCGGTGGGAGGGCTGCAGCATCTTCCTGACTCCTGAATTGCAGCTCTGGTGGTATATCCTTAATCTCTACGGTTGTGTTAATCACTAATCCCTGACTCACACTCCTCCAACTTTTCCAACAATTTTGTAAGTTTCTAATACCCTATATTATATCCCTTACTATTTGAAATACAATAATGTTCTATTTTATGAACTAAACTTTGATTGATAAACATTATTTGTCTCTAGATATAGCCCTGATCAGTAAATTCTTAGCCTCCTGAGTTCGACTGAAAACAATGTTTCAAGCCTTTTTTTTTTTTTTTTTTTCATTTGGGACAGAAGATTAAATGGGCTTAATTCAATCTTCTTGTATTGTCCACTGAGCTCCAAAATGTTTGGGAAAAAAAGTTGGAGGTAGGCAAGGCTTTAAAGCCACTTTAAATGCGAACTTCATTTTATTAAATACAACAGTTATTTATAAATTATATTTCAATTTACGAAATTACATCTTTTCCATCAACCATCATTTCAAAATGGTGAACTGTATTCTCAATGGAGGGGAAAATGGAATCAGCTGATATGGAAATTCTAAAAATCACACATTTAAAGGAAAAGTAGATATGCTGATAAATATTAACACCATTTAAAATAAATCACAAAACTTAGCTATAACTTTAAACAATGTAGCAGAAACTCTTTACTAGCACTGTTAGATTTACACAAAGGAAGCACATCCTAGTGTGTTGGTAAACATTGCAACTCGTTTGGTGATCTCTACATCCAGATAAACAAGACAAAACTTCCATTAATCAGCATCCAATCTGATAGAGTTCTCAAATAGGTGGGATGCAGTGCCATCCATGAGCTGGTGTGTATTTACTTGTCCTGCTTCACTTCCCATGGCTCCAACCTACAACCCTTAAATGTTATACCCCTACAATATTTTTTAAAAATACTACCTTTCATAAGCCTTGTTACATTTGCACTTGGGTTTACTATACCTAAAATCGCTCCTGCCTGCTGGTCAACTAGGTAAATTCCTAACAGTTCTTCAACTCTGAGTCCAGATGTGAACTTCTTGTCTGACACCTCCTCCAAATAGCTTCAGCACACTTCAGTGGCCCTTCACTGGACATTCACCGCACATGTACATTCCTCCATCCCGCCAATGACAAAAGTATGTCACAATTACTTGTTCACCTGTCTCTTCACCAAGTGCAAGTTTCTTAAAGACAGGGACTGTGCTTTTTCTTTATGGCATATTAATATTGCTACTTATTGACTACACAGTCTGTAATAACAACAAAAAAATAATAAGATTGAGGTGACCGAAACCATACAACTAATAATTAGCCAGGATTAGAGGCCAAGTTTACTGATTCCATAGCCTATGTTGTGCTATCTTATTCAAAGAGTGAATGAATGAATGAATGAATGAAATCAGTGTCACTCAAAGAGGGAAAATGGAATGATGAAATTTATTTTCTAGTTTTCTTTGATTTAAATATGACTTTATTAATCAGAAAATCATCCATCAAATGAGAAAATCAGAGGCACACAACCAGGTCAAAATATGGGTTATTTTAGACATTAAATTCATTAATGAAAAAGTAAGAATACTGTAGGAGCACAGTTTCTCATTTAACCTGTATCAATTATTTTAAAGCTATTATGTAAATTATGTAAAGCTCCTGTATCAATTATTTTACATTAACTTGTTCTAAAGAAAATTGTTCATTAAATAGAAACATTCAAGTCTTCCATTATTTATTAGTTTTATTTTTAAATACTGGTTATAATTTTCATGCTATAAAAGGAACTCATTTTAACTACACGATTAAATGAGTTTTGACAAATTAATAACCCATTTAACCACTATAACAATCAAGATGTACAGTATTTTCATCATCCCAAAAGTTCTTCTATGTTCCATTTGCAGGTAACGTTCTACCAACTCTGACCTCATGCAACATTTGATCTATTTTCTTGTTGATATATTAGTTTTGTCTGCTCTAAAATATCATACAAATAAAATTTAGAGTATATATTTTTTCTGTCTAGCTTATTTTACTCAGCATATTATTTTAGAGATTCACCTATGTTGTTGCATGCATCAATAGTTCATTCCTTTAGCCCTGAGTAGTATTCTATTGGATGAATAAAACACAATTTGTTCATCATTCACCAGTTTATATACCTTTGGTTCAGTTCCAGCCTGTGGCCACTATGAATGTTTATCCTAAATGAAGATGACATCTATGAACATCTGTGTTAAAGTCGTTGTGAGGTACATGCTTCATTTCTCTTGTGTAAATAATGAGGAGCAAATTTCTTGAGTTATACAGTAAGAGTATGTTTATAAGATCATTGTTGTACCATTTTACATTCACACAACATACAAGAGTTTCAATTCTTTGTGCTATTGTCATACATTTTGCTTTTACATATGCTATAAAATCCCACAAAATATTATTAGTCTAAATAGTCAATTTTTTAATTAAAAACAAGAAAAAATGTCTTTTTTGTTACCTCAAATATTCACCATTTCCAGGGTTCTTAATTTCTTTTTTTTAGATCCAAGTTCCCATTTTATATTATCTTTTCTTACACTTGAAAACTTAACATATTTTCATAGTTTAGAGCAGCTGGCAATTAAATTCGCTCAGATTTTGTTTATCTGAAATATTTTTACCTCTCCTTTGTTTCTAATGGATATTTTTGCTATAAGTAAAATTCTAGGTTCTCAGGGTTTTTTCTTTCAGAACTTTCATTGTATTGTCTTCCAGTCTGCATTATTTCTAATGAGAAGCCAGCAGTCATTATTAGAATATGGAACCTTGTTCCACTGTATATTTTTCTTTTAAAACTATTTTTATTGATTGTTTTTTAGTTATTTTATCATGTCCTGGTGTGTATTTTTTATAATTATCTTGCTTGGAATTCATTGGAGCTTCCTGGATCTACACATTTATAGTTTTTACCATATTTGTAAAATTTGGAATCATTACTTAATTTTTTCTGCATATTCCAACCCCCTTTCTGAGATTCCACCTCATATATGTTAGATGTCTTCATGTTGTCCCAGAGATCATTAGGCTCTGTTCAGATTTTTTCAGTCTTTTTTTTTTTCTGTATGCTTAAGTTTGAATAGTTTCTATTGCTATGTATTCAAGTTCATGGATGTTTTCTTCTACAATGCTTAATTTTTTGGTATGCTTATTCGATTAATTTTTCAACAAAGACAAAGTTATTTTTGATCTCTAAAATTTCCTGTTTTTAAATCTTCCATTTTTCTCATTATGTTCACAGCTTTCCCTTAAATCCATGAACATATTAATAATAGCTATTTTTAAGTCATTGTTTGCTAATAACAATGTCTTTGTCACTTCTGTATCTATTTCAGCTCACTGATTTTTCTTCTGGTTATGGGTCATGTTTTTTTGCTTCATTTTATGGCAGGTGAACTTGGATGGAAAGCTGGGTATTGGAAATGTTACTTTGTTGCATATGTTTTCTTTTTTGTTTTCTTCTTTTTAAGAGTTTGGATTAAGAGTGTTTAATAGGCAGTTCGGTTACATTGATCAGCTTGATCCTTCTGAAGCTTGTTTTTAAGTTTTGCTAGGGCATGTCTAGAGCAACCTTTACTCTAGGGGGTTTAGCCCTGCTTTTAAGGAATGATCATGTTGCAGGAAAAATGGGGTCTGAGAGGATGGTCATGTCCTAGGTCTCAGGTGAGTCCCTGGGATTGGCTGACAACTGAGCGTCCTTGGCTTTGCACAGGAAAGAATTCAAGAGTGAACCATAGTAAAGTGAAGGCAGATTTATTCAGGGAGATGCACACTCCATAGACAGAGTGTGGGCTATCTCAGAAGGTGAGAGGTGGTGGGGTGGTTAGTTTTTATAGGCTGGGTAATTTCATAGGCTAATGAGTAGGAAGAATATTCTAACTATCTTGGAGAAGGGGGTGGGGATTCCCAGGATTTGGGACACCACCCACTTTTTGGCCTTTTATGGTGAGTCTGGGAACTGTCCTGGCACCTGTGTGTGTGTCATGTAACATATGCTAATATACTACAATGAGCATATAATGAGACTCAAGGTCAACTGGAAGTCAAATCTTCCACCATCTTGGGCCGAGTAGGTTCTAACCAGTTTTTGTGGCATCCTGTTCTTCTTAACGGTTTTGTCATTCTTTTAATGGTTGTGCTCTGCCCCCTTTCTTCCTGTCTCAATCCTTCTGGGTTCACTACTGAATGTTTCAGGTGTTCAGAGAGAAACTGTACTAAGCTATTCAGAGGCTGAACATTTCCCAGCCTTGTTTGAGGTCTGAGAATTATTTGTTTTATGGTGCTTGTAGTTCTTTGCTTATTCGTGTAGTATTGTATCATATGACATGCACTTTAGTAGTCAAGTAAAGGCACAGTGGATTCCTATGGAGATTTCTGGAGCTTCTTACCCTAGATAACCCTCTCCTGTATGCTGACCCACAAATTCTAACTGCTTCAGCCTCCCTGAGCTTGATCTCTGATGCCACAACTCAGTGACATCTCTGTGCTCTGTTTAAGTTCACCTTCCTTTTGTCACCATAGGGAAAGAATAACTAGGCAGAAATCTAGGACAATTGTTGGGATAATCTCATCTGTTTTCCTTTTCTTGAGGGGCACAGTCCTGCTATACCTGTTATCCAGTGTCTGAAAACTGTTGTTCAGTACATTTTGTCCAGTGTTCTAGTTATTTACAGTGGACAAGCATTTCAAGCACTAGTTATTTTGTCATGGCTAGAAAGAGAAGTAGTTGAAATTTTTAAAGAGAAAACCTTATGAATTTTTAAAATAAAAAAGCTTTTGGGAGTAAGCTTCCTTAAACCCAGTTTCCTTCACCTTATCGAACTCAATGAGAATTCATATTCAGAATGATGGTCCAGAAGCACTATAATATTCTAAATTATCAAACAATGTACATTAAGAGTATTATAGCTATTTTTTAAGAGTAAATAAAATTACATTAAAAAATTTGTGAGGGCTAAACCAATCATTTTTTGCTTGTTCAAGTTGACTAGAAAACTATATTCATGCGCCCATTCCGTTACCTGAATATTCTGGTAAATTAAGTGTTTATTACATTATATCATTACTAACATTTTGATCATTTATGTTTTCCATGCTTATCATGTATATGTTTTACTTTTCATTTACCTAGGGCTGAGTGTGAATATTAAAATATATTTTTCACTTTTGGTAAGGTGTTTTGAGAGCAAGTTCTGATTTATCTTTCTTCAAAGCAGAACAAGGAACACCATTAAAAAGAGTCTCATTTATTGCCCCAAGTAGATAATTGTCCATACTGAATTTCCTGAAAAAGAGTTGTACCCGGACATAGAAAGAAGAAACCTCAAATCATGCCAAAATGAACAATTGAATCAGTCTCCGAGTAGGCAAAAAATGGCCTTCTCAGACCTCAATACAGCACTTGGCCTACTTTTTTCCTTAAGATTTTGTTTCTGGCTCCCAGTTTATCATTTTTGTAATGGGCTTTTAAATGACTTTTTTCTTCAGGAAGGTAGCATTTATCATGATGGTAGAAAGAGCCCTGGGATGCAACTTGGGAGAACTAGGTTATGGTCTTTCTGGTTCTATGCATCTATGAGCTATGTGATTTGTGGAAAATTATTTACCTTGTCTGAGGTTTGGAATAGAACTAGGAGTTTTTTCATTCTAAGTTTTTTTGTTTTGCTTTGTTTTGTGGCTTGTTTGCTTTAGCAGTGGTTTTTAAGCTGGCGAATATTATATCTAAAATATTATTTCATAAAAGTGCAAGTGTAAAAGAGCTGAAACTAGATCTTCCCTGATCAGTGGGAATGCTCGAAGGCTCTCCAGCTCATCCTCTCCTGCTGACCCCTGAAAGTTCCTCAAGGGAGCCCAGAGCTCCCAGGAGAAGAGTGTGAATAAGTTTCTGCGACCTTTACTCCATTCCATACAACTCAACCATGATAGCTCAGAGGAAAATTTTCTCCTCTAAAGAAGGCATTGCCAACATCACAGAAAAAAACAAAAGATTTGAGTAAAGTCTTGTCTCCTCTTAGCTGAAGGATCTTGAATAAGGTCTTTATTCCCCCTTTATTTTTCTTTTTTTCCAGTTTTATTGACATATAATTGACGGCACTATACAAGTTTAAGATGTACAGCATAATGATTTGTCCTCACGTATCATGAAATATTACAAGTTTAGTTAATATCTATCATCTCATATAGATACAAAATAAAAGAAAAAGAAAAAATATTTTTCTTGTGATAAGAACTCTTACGATTTACTCTCTTAACTTTCGTATATATCATAGAGCAGTGTTAAGAATAGCCATCGTGTTGTATGTTACAGTCCCAGTACTTGTTTCTCTGATAACTGAAATTTGTACCTTTTGACCACCTTTATCCAATGTCCCCTCCCACCACTTCCTGTCCTTGATAACCACAAATCTGATCACTTTTTCTATGAGTTTGGTTTGTTTTAGAGTTCAGATATAAGTGAAATCATTCAGTATTTGTCTTTTTCTGTCTGACTTATCTCACTTAATATAATGCCCTCAAAAATCCATCCATGTTGTAACAAATGTCAGGATTTTCTCATTTTTTATGGCTGAATAATATTCCATTATATATATATATACCACAACTTCTTTATCCATTCATCTGTCAGTGAACACTTTGGTCGTTTCCATATCTTGGCTATTATAAATAATGCTGCTATGAACATAGGGCACAAATATCTCTTCAACATACTGATTTAATTTCCTCTGAATATTTTCCCAGGAGTGGGATTGCTGAATCATGTGTAGTTCTAGTTTTAATATTTGAGGAAGCTCCATACCATTTTCTATAATGGCTTTACCAACTTACAATCCCACCAATAGTATATAAGGGTTTCCTTTTCTCCATATTCTTGTCAGCATTTGTTATATCTTGTCTCTTTTATGCTAGCCATTCTACCAGGTATTTTACTGTGTTTTTGATTTGCATTTCCCTAATAATTAATGATGTTGAGCATCTTTTCATGCATCTGTTGGCCATTCATATATCTTCTTTGGAAAAGTGTATATTCAGGTCCTTTGCCCATTTTTTAATTGGGTTAATTGGTTTTTTGCTATTGAATTGTGTGAGTTTCCTATATGTTTTAGATATTAACTCCTTATTGAATATTTGGTTTGCAAACATTTTTTCCCATTCCATAAGTTGTCTTTTCATTTTACTGATTATTTCTTTTGCTGTGCAGAAGCTTTTTAGTTTGACGTAGTCCCACTTATTTATTTTTGATTTTGTTGCTTATGTTTTAATTGTCACATCCAAAAAAATCATCGCCAAGACATATCAGGGAGTTTTTTTCCTGTTTTCTTCTGGGTGTTTTATGGTTTCTTGTCTTACATTTAAGTTTTTATTCCATTTTTTAGTTAATATTTGTGAGTTGAGTAGGGTAGGAGCCTAGTATCATTCTATTACATGTGGCTATCCAATTTTCCCAGGACCATTTATTGAAGAGACTGTCTTCTCTCCATTGAGTATTCTTGGTTCCTTCATCAAATATTAGTTGACGGTATATGCTTGGATTTATCTCTGGGCTCTTGAATTGGTTCCATTGGCCTATGTGTCTGTTTTAATGCCAGAACCATACTGTTTTGATTACTATAGCTTTATAGAATAGTTGGAAATCAGGAAGTATAATGCCTTTTGTTGTTCTTCCTCATGATATTTTTGTTCTTCTTCCTTAGGATTGCTTTGGTTATTCAGGGTATTTTTTGGTTCCATATAAATTTTAGGATCATTTTTTCTACTTCTGTAGAAATTGCCATTGGAATCTTGATAGGGCTTGCATTGAATATATAGATGGCTTTTAATAGTATTGACATATTAACAATATTAATTTTTCCAATCCATAAACATGAGATACTTTTCCATTTATTTGTTTTCTTTCATCACTGTCTTGTAGTTTTCAGAGTAGAGATCTTTTACCTCCTTGGTTTCATTTACTCCTAAGTTTATTGCTTTTGATGCTACTGTAAATGGGATTGTTTTATTTCATTTTAAGATAATTCATTGTAAGTGTATAGAAATGTTACTGATTTTTTGTGTATTAATTTTGTTTCCTGTAACTTGACTGAATGTGTTTATTAGACCTAAATTGTTTGGGGTGGCATATTTAGGATTTTCTATATATAAAATTATTTAGTCTGCAAGTAGAGGCAATTTTACTTCCTTTTAAATTCTGATGCCTTTTATTTCTTTTTCTCACCTCATTGCTTTGGCTAGGACTTCCAGTATGATGTTGAAAAGGAGTGGTAAGAGTGCATATACTTGTCTTGTTCCTGATCTTAGAGGAAAAGCTTTCAAACTTTTCTTTTGTATGATGTTGGCTGTGGGCCTGTCATATATGGTCTTTATTATGTTGATATACATTCTTTCAATCCTTAATTTGTTAAGAGTTTTTAGCACAAACTGATGTTGAATTTTATCAAATGCTTTTTTTTTGGCATCTACTGAGATGATGATATGATTTTTTTCTTTTATTTTATTAATGTGATGTATCACATTAATTGATTTGCATATGTTGAACCATCCTTGCATCCCGGGGATAAATCCCACTTGACCATGGTGAATGATCCTTATTAATGTTCTCCTGAGCTTGATTTGCTGTATTTTATGTCATTTATATTCATCTGGGATATTGGCCTGTAGTTTTCTTTTCCTGTAGTGTCTTTTTCTGGCTTTGGTATCAGGGTAATGCTGGCCTTGTAACAAGAGTTTGTAAAAAGAGTTTCTTCCTCTTGAATTTTTTGAAAGAGTTTGAGAAGAATTAGCATTAATTCTTCTTTAAATGTTTAGTAAAATTCACCCATGAAGCAACTGGCCCTGGGCTTTTTTCATTGGGAGATTTTTTTATTGCTGATTCAATTCCTTACTAGTATTTGGTCTGTTCAGATTATCTATTTCTTCCTGATTCAGTCTTGGTAGGTTGTATTTTTTTAAAAGAATTTTCCATTTCTTCTGAATTGTCCAGTTTGTTGGTGTTCTGATAGTCTCTTATGATCCTTTGTATTTCTATGGTATCAGGTGTAATGTCTCCTTTTTCACTTATAATTTTGTTGATTTGGGTCTCCTCCCTTTTTTCCATGATAAATCTAGCTAAATGTTTGTAAATTTTATTAATTTTCTTTAAAGAGCCAACTCTTAATCTGGTTAATGTTTTGTACTGTTTTCCTGTTCTTTATTTATTTCTGCTCTAATCTATATTATTTCTTTCCCTCTGCTAATTTTGGACCAGATTCTTTCTTATTCTTCTAGTTCCATAAAGTGTAGAGTTAGGTTGTTTCTTTGCGAGCTTTCTTGTTTCTTAATGTAGGTGCTTATTGATATGAACTTCCCTCTTAGAACTGCTTTTGCTGCATCCTATAAGTTTTGGTATGTTGTGTTTCCATTTTTGTTTATCTTAAAATACTTTTTAAAATTTCCCCTTTGATCCATTAGTTGTTGAAGAGAGTGTTGTTTAGTTTCCATGTATTTGTGAATTTTTCGGTTTTCCTCCTGTTACTGATTTTTTAGTTTTATACCATTGTGATCAAAGAAGATACTTGGTATGGTTTCAGTCTTCCTGAATTTGCTAAGACATGTTTTGTGGCCTAACATGTTGTCTATCCTAGAAAATGTTCCATGTGCCCTTGAGAAGAATGTGTATTATGCTGTTGTTGGATAGAATGTTCAGTAAATGTCTGTTTAGTCTACAGTGTTGTTCAAATCTGCTATTTCCTTATTGATTCTCTCTATGGATAATCTGTCCATTACTGAGAATGGGGTATTGAAGTCCCTAACTATGATTTTATTGCTATTTGTTTCTCCTTTTAGCTCTGTTAGTTTTTGCTTTATATATATTTTAGTTGTTCTGATGTTGGGTGCATAAATATTTACAATTGTTGTATCTTTTTACTGGATTGACCCATTTATCATTATAGAATAACCTTCTTTGTATCTTTTTACCATTTTTAGTTTAAAGTCTATTTTGTCTAATATAAGTATAGCTACCTCTGCTTTTTTTGGTTTCCATTTACTTGAAATACCTTTCTCCATTCCTTCTCCCACTCTGTGTCTTTAAAACTAAAGGAAGCATATCACTGGATATTGTATTTGTATCCACTCAACCATTATATGTCCTTTTTTTATGTGTTATTTGTATTGTAATTTATTTTTATTGAGTTACAGTTGATTTACAATATTACATTAGTTTTAGATGTAGAACAAAGTAATTCAAAATTTTTATAGATCATACTCCATTTAAAGTTATTATAAAATGTTGGCTATATTCCCTGTGTTGTACAATATATCCTTGTAGCTTATTTATTTTATATATAGTAGTTTGTACCTGTTAATCCCCTACCCTATCTTGCCCCTCCCCCTTCCTTCTCCCCACTGGTAACCACTAGTTTGTTCTCTATATCTGTGTCTATTTTTGTTTTGTTATATCCATTTGTTTGTTTTATTTTTTACATTCCACATATAAGTGATAACACACAATATTTGTCTATGTCTGACTTATTTCACTTTAGCATAATACCCTCCAGGTCCATCTGCGTTGTTGCAAATGGCAAAATTGCATTCTTTTTTATAGCCGAGTAGTATTCTATTGTGTGTGTGTGTGTGTATGCATGTATGTATGTGGTATGTGTGTGTGGGTGTATGTATGTACATATACATATATATATACATATATATATATACATATATATATACATATATATATATATATATATATATATATATATATATATATATATATACACACATCTTACAGAAAAACCCAAATGAACTTTTTGGCCAACCCAATGTGTGTGTGTGTGTATGTGTGTGTGTATATACACACACACACATATCCCACATCTTCTTTAAACATTTATCTGTTTATGAACACTTAGGTTGTT
This sequence comes from Balaenoptera musculus, assembly GCF_009873245.2. Taxonomy (NCBI): domain Eukaryota; kingdom Metazoa; phylum Chordata; class Mammalia; order Artiodactyla; family Balaenopteridae; genus Balaenoptera; species Balaenoptera musculus. Next base: position 85,265,255 of record NC_045785.1, on the reverse strand, counting down.
TCCATATCTTGACTATTGTAAATAATGCTGCTATGAACATTGGGGTGCATGCATCTTTTTGAATTAGTGTTTTCTTTTTTTCTGGATATATACCCAGGAGTAGAATTGCTAGATTACATGGTAATTCTATTTTTAGTTATGTGACAAGCCTCCATAATGTTTTCCACAGTGGCTGCATCAATTTATATTCCCACCAACAGTGTGCAAGGGTTTCCTTTTCTCCACATCCTTGCCAACATTTGTTATTTATGTCTTTTTGATGATAGCCATTTTGAAAGGTATGAGGTGATATCTCATTATGGTTTTGGTTAGCATTTCTCTAATAATTTGCATTGTTGAGCATCTTTTCATGTAGCTGTTGGCCATCTGTATTTCTTCTCTGGAAAAATATCTATTCAGGTCTTCTACTCATTTTTAAATTGGGTTGTTTGGGGTTTTTTTGATATTGAGTTGTATGAACTGATACATATGTTTTGGATATTAACCCCTTATTGGTCATATCATTTATAAATATTTTCTCCCATTCAGTAGGTTGTATTTTTCATTTTGTCAATGGTTTTCTTTGCTGTACGAAAACCTTTAAGTTTAATTAGGTTCCATTTGTTTATTTTTGCATTTGTTTCCTTTATCTTAAGAGACAGATCCAAAAATATATTGCTACAATTTATGTCAATGAGTGTTCCTATGTTTTCTTCTTGGATTTTTATGGTTTCTGGTCTTAGATTTAAGTCTTTAGTAAATTTTGGGTTTATTTTTACACATGGTGTGAGAAAATGTTCTAATTTTTTTTTTTTTGCATATAGCCATCTGAAGTCCCAGCACCAATTATTGAAGAGACTGTCTTTCCCCCATTGTATATTCATGTGTTCTTTGTCATAGATTAATTGGCCATAAGTGTGTGGGTTTATTCTGGGCTCTCTATTCTGTTCCGTTGATCTATGTGTCTGTTTTTGTGCCATTATCATACTGTTTTGATGATTGTAGCTTTGTAGTATAGTCTGAAGTCTGGGAGCATGATACCTCCAGCTCTGTTTTTCTTTCTCAAGATTGATTTGGCTATTTGGGGTCTTTCATGTTTCAAACAATTTTAGAATTATTTGTCCTACTTCTGTGAAAAGTGTCATTGGTATTTTGATAGGAATTGCATTGAATCTGTAGATTGCCTTGGGTCATTTAAACAATATTAATTCTTCCAATCCATGAACATGGTATATTTTTCCATCTGTTTGTGTCTTCAATTTCTTTCATCAGCATCTTGCAGTATAGGTATTTACCTCCTTTGTTAGATTTACTCCTAGGTATTTTATTCTTTTTGATGTAATGGTAAATGGGATAGTTTCTTAATTTCTCTTTCTGATAGTTTGTAGTTAGTGTATAGAAATGCAACAGATTTCTTTGTATTAATTTTGTGTCCTACAATTTTACCAAATTCATTGATGAGCTATAGTAGTTTTTTAGTGGTTTCTTTAGGATTTTCTATGTATAGTATCATGTCATCTGCAAACATTGACAATTGTACTTCTTCCTTTCCAATTTTGATTTTTATTTCTTCTTCTTGTCTGATTGCTGTGGTTAGGACTAGGATACTATGTTGAATAAAAGGTGAGAGTGGGCATCCTTGTCTTGTTCCTAATCTTAGAGGAAATACTTTCAGCTTTTCACCATTGAGTATGATATTAGATATGGGCTTACCATATATGGCCTTTATTATGTTGAGGTATATGCCCTCTATACCCACTTTGTGGAGAGTTTTTATGATAAATGGATGTTGAATTTTGTCAAAACTTTTTGTATCTATTGAGACAATCATAAGATCTTTATTCTTCAGTTTGTTAAAGTGATGTATCACATTGATTGATTTACGGATATTGAACCATCTTACATCACTGGGATAAATCCAACTTCATCAAGGTGTATGATCCTTTTTATATACTGTTGGATTTGGTTTTCTAATATTTTTTTGAGGCTTTTTACATCTATGCTCATCAGTGATATTGGCCTGTAATTTTCTTTTTTTGTGTGATATCTTTGTCTGGTTTAGATATCAGGGCGATTCTTGGCTCATAGAATGAGTTTAGAAGCAATCCTTCCTCTGCACGTTTTTGGAATAGTTTCAGAAGGATAGGTGTTAACTCTTCTCTAAATGTTTGGTAGAATTCACCTGTAAAGCCATGTGTCCTTGACTTTTGTTTTGAGGAGTTTTGGGTTTTTTTAAATTACTGATTCAATTTAATTACTGGTAATTGGTCTGTTCATATTCTCTGTTTCTTACTAGTTCAGTCTTGGGAGATGGTACATTTCTAGGAATTTGTCCATTTCTTCTAGGTTATCCATTTTATTGGCATATAGCTGTTCATAGTAATCTCTGTGATCCTTTATATTTCTGTCGTATTGGTTGTAACTTCTCCTCTTTTATTTCTGATTATATTGATTTGACCCCCCTTTTTTGATGATTCTCACTAAAGATTTATCAATTTCGTTTGTCTTTTCAAAACACCAGCTCTTAGTTTTATTGATCTTGTCTTTGTTTTTAGTCTCTTTTTCATTCATTTCTGCTCTGGTCTTTATGATTTCTTTCCTTCTACTAACTTTGCTATTTGTTTGTTCTTCCTTTTCTAGTTCCTTTAGGTGTAAAGTTAGATTGTTTAAGTTTTTTCTTGTTTCCTGAGGTAGGCTTGTATCACTATAAACTTCCATCTTAGAACTTCTTTTGCTTCATTTCATAGATTTTGGATGATAGTGGTTTTTGTTTTCATTTACTCCAGGTATTTTTAAAAATTTCTTCTTTGATTCCTTCAGTGATCCATTGATTGTTTAGTAGCATATTGTTTAGTGTCTATGTGTGTTTTTGCAGTTTTTTTCTTCTGGTTGATTTCTAGTCTCATAGTGTTGTGGTTGAAAAAGATGATTGACACAATTTCCATTTTCTTAAATTTACTGAGGCTTGTTTTGTGGCCTAGCATGTGATCTATCCTGGGGGAAGTGTTCCATGTGAACTTGAAAATAATGTGTATTCTGCAGCTTTTGGATACAATGTTCTATATATATCTATTAAGTCCATTTGGTTTAATGTGTCATTTAAGGCCTGTGTTCCCTTATTGATTTTCTGTCTGGATGATCTGTCCACTGATGTAAGTAGGGTGTTAAAGTCCCCTACTATTATTGTGTTACTGTCAATTTCTCCCTTTATGTTTGTTAATATTTGCTTTATGTATTTTAGGTGCTCCTATGCTGGGTGTGTATATATTTACAATTGTTATATCTTCTTTTTGAATTGGTCCCTTGATCATTATGTAGTGTGCTTTTTTTCTCTTATAGCGTCTGTATTTTAAAGTCTATTTTATCTAAGTATTGTACGCCAGCTTTCTTTTTATTTCCATTTGCATAGAATACCTTTTTCTATCCCCTCACTTTCAGTCTGTGTGTGTCTTTAGATCTGAAGTGAGTCTCTTGTAGGCAGCATACATATGGTTTTGTTTTTGTATCCGTTCAGCCACTCTGTGTCTTTTGACTTGTGCAGTTAGTCCATTTACATTTAAGGTAGTTATTGATATGTGTGTTGTTACTGCCATTTTGTTAATTGTTGTTTTTGCAGGTCTTTTTTGCTCATTTCTTCTTCTGTTCACTTCCCTTGTGATTTGATGACTATCTTCAGTGTTGAGTTTTGATTCCCTTCTATTTTGTGTGTGTGTATCATTTATATATCATATATATATGATTGTTTTAAGTTGCTAATCTCTTGATTTCAAATGCATTTTTACAACCCTGAATTTTTACTCTCCTCCCTCCATGATTACTTTTTGACATCATATTTTACATCTTCTTGTTTTGTGTATCCTTTAACTACTTATTGCAGATATAAATGATCTTACTACTTTTGTCTTCTAACCTTCCTACTAACTTTGAACTTGGTTGATCTACTACCTTTACTGTATATTTGCCTTTACCAATGAGCTTTTTCCTTTCAGAATTTTCATGTTTGTAGTTGTGGCCTTTTCTTTTTCACTTAGAGATGTCCCTTTAACATTTCTTGTAAAGCTGGTTTGGTGGTGCTGAATTCTTTTAACTTTTGCTTTTCTTTAAAACTTTTTATCTCTCTATCAAATCTGAATGAAACCCTTGCCAGGTAGAATATTCTTGATTGTAGGTTTTCCCCTTTCATTGCTTTAAGTATGCCATGCCATTCCCTTCTGACTTACAGAGTTTCAGCTGAAAAGTCAGCTGATAGCCTTATGGGAGTTCCCTTGTACATAACGTGTTGCTTCTCCCTTGCTGCTTTTACCTTTCTCTCTATATCTTTAATTTTTGCCATTTAAATTACAGTGTGTCTTGGTGTGTTCCTCTTTGGATTGATCCTGCTTAGGACTCTCTCTGCTTTCCAGACCTGGATGTCTGTTTCTTTTCCCAGGCTAAGAAAGTTTTCAGCTATTATGTCTTCAAATATGTTCTCTGCCCCTTTCTCTCTTCTTCTGGGACCCCTATAATGTGAATGTTAGTACTCTTGATATTGTCTCAGAGGTCTGTTAAATACTCCTCATTTCTTTTCATTCTCTTCTCTTTTTTTCTGTTCAGCTTCAATGATTTCCACTGCTCTGTTTTCCAGCTTGCTGATCCAGTCCTTTGTATCATATAATCTACTTACTTTTGATTCCTTCTAGTGTGTTCTTCATTTCAGTTATTGTATTCTTCATCTCTGCTTCTTTTTTTTTTAATTGGGATATAGTTGTTTTACCATGTTGTGTTAGTTTCTACTGTACAGCAAAGTGGAGTTCCCTGTGCTATACAGCAGGTTCTTATTAGTTATCTATTTTATACATATTAGTGTATATATGTCAATCCCAATCTCCCAATTGGTTCTTCTGGTTCTTCTTTGTATTTTCTCTTTGAATAAAACTTCTAAATTCTCATTTTGTTCATCCATTCTTCTCCCGACTTTTTGATCATCTTTACAGTCATTCCCTTGAACTCTTTATCAGGAAGATTGTTTATCTCCACTTCACTTAGTTCTTCTTCTAGGGTTTTATTTTGTTCCTTTATTTGAAACATGTTCCTCTATCACCATATTTTTGCCTAATTTGCTGGGTTTACTCCTATGTATCTAGTAGTTTGGTTATAGTTCCTGACCTTGAAGAAGTGGCCTTTTGCAGGAGATATTCTCTGCATCCGAGTAGCACACTTTCCTTTGACCACCAGAGCTATAAACTCTAGGGATGCCCCCATGCAGGTTGTGTGAGTCCTTCTATTGTGGTAGGCTTACTACTGTTGGAGGTCTGGTAGGTGTGGCTGGCCCTCGGCCTGGTTGGTTGCTAGGTTATGACTTTGCAGAGGCTGCTGGCCACTGGTTGGTGGGGCTGGGTCATGAGGTGATCGGCTGTAGAACCCCAGGGGGGTCCCAGGGCTAGTGTTGGCTCACTGGTGGGCAGAAGGCAGAACCAAGTTCTGGGGTGTATGGTTGCAGGGCTGGGGTTTCCAGATCTAGTGTTGTCCTGCTGGTGGGCAAGGCCAGGGCCCAGGTGTTCCCAGGGTTAGTGCCAGCTCACTGGTGGGTGCACATGGATCCTAGAATCTCTGGCTACAGGGCCCCCTGGTGGGTGGGACCAGTGCCTGACACTTCTGGCTACAGGTTCTGGGGTGTCCTGAATCTTGTGTGAGTCTACTGTTTTGTTGACTGGATCCCAGGGCTGCTGGCTGAGGGGCCTTAGGTGTATCAGAGCTGGTGCTGCCCTGCTGGTGGTCTGAGTCTTGCCATTCCAAGCTGCAAGGCTGCAGTGGTCCTGGGGATGATATTGGCCCACTGGTGGCAGAGTTCAGTCCCAGGCTCTCAGGCTACAGGACCCTGGGTGTGCCAGAGCTAGTGCATGCACACTGGTGTGTGGGGCAGGATCCTGGGCCCTCTAGTAAACAGTGTGTCCCAGGGCAGCTTTGGGCTCACTCAGAGGGGCAGGCTGATTGCTGGTCAGTGAGGCTGTGTCCCCACCAATATAATTGCTCGGCCTGAGGCATCCCAGTACTGGTACCAACAGGCTGGTGGGTGGATGAGGGTCCAAGTGCTAATAAGCTAGAGGAAGGATTCCAAAATGGGGCTTGCCAGCACCAGTGTCCTCATGGTAGAACAAGCTCCCAAAAATAGCTGCCATCAGTGTCTACATCATCCCAACTGGATGAGCTCCAGGTGCCTCCTGCCTCTCTGGGAGACTCTCCGAGAACACCAGGTAGGTCTGACCCAGGGTCCTTTAAAATTACTTCTTCTACACTGGGTCCCAGCGCATGTGAGATTTTGTGTGCACCCTTTAAGAATGTAGTCTCTATTTATCATAACTCTTTGGGTCTCCTGAAAGTAAGCCCCCTGGCCTTCAAAGCCAAATGTTCTGGGGGCTCATCTTTCTGGTGCAGGACCCCTGGGCTGGGGAGCTCGATGTGGAGCTCAGACCCATTCCTCCTTGGGGAAAATTTCTGCAATTGTAATTAATCTCCCATTTGTGGGTTGCCTACTCAGGGGTATGGATCTTGATTATACAGTGACTCCACCCCTACCTGTCTCATGATTCCTTCTTTATATCTTCAGTTGTAGACCTTTTCTGCTAGATTCTGGTCTTTCTCATCAATAGATGCTCTGTAAACAGCTGTGATTTTGGTGTGCCTGTGAGAGGAGGTGAGCTCAGGGTTTTCCTATCTGACATCTTGGCCCAAGTCTCCATTCTGTCTTTTGACTAGAATACTTAATCCACTTACATTTAAGGTAATTATTTATAGGTAAGGACTACAATTATCATTTTGTTAATTGTTTTCTGGCTGTTTTGTAGACCCATTGTTCCTTGTTTCTTATCTTGCTATCTTTTTTTGTGTTTTGATGTCTTTGGTCAGTATGTTTGACTTCTTTACTATGTACTTTTGTGTGATTACCACAGGTTTTTCCCTTGTGGTTACCATGAGGCTTACATAAAGCATTTGAAAATTGTAACACCCTATTTTAAGCTGATAACAACTTAACTTCAAGGCATTCCCAAACTATACAGTTTTACTCCTCCTCTCCCTCACAAGTTTATGTCACAGTTTACCTATTTTTTATACTGGGTAACCATACAGATAATTATAGTTATTTTTACCACTTTTTTTTTTTAACTTTTAGAGTTGTAAATGTATTATGTGCCACTATTACCATATAACAGAATCTGACTATATATTTATCATAACCAGTGAGTTTTACACTACCTTCTTGTGGTATTATGATGTTAATTAGTGTCCTTTTATTTCCACTTAAAGAACTCCCTTTAGCATTCCTTGTAAGACAGGTCTAGTGGTGATGAACTCCCTCTGTTTTTATTTGTCTGAGAAAGTCTTTACTTTTCCTTCATTTTTGAAGGACAGCTTTGCTGGGTATAGAATTCTTGGTTGACAGTTTTTTCTTCCAATATTTTGAATGTATCATCCCATTCTCTCCTGGTGTGAAAAGTTTCTGTTGAGAAATCCATTGATAATCTTATGGAGTTTCTTAGTATATAAATTCTCTCTTTTCTCTTGCTGCTTTCAGAATTATTTCTTTGTCTTTGACTTTTGACAATTTAATTAGAATCTGTCTCGATGTAGCCCTATTCAGATTCAACCTTTTTGGGGTCTTTTGGGCCTCTCTTTTAAGATTTGGGAAATTTTCAGCCTTTATTGCTTTAAATATACTTTTTGTCCCTTTCTCTTTCTATTCTTCTGGAATTCCCATAATGCAGATATCATTTGTTTTGATTGTGTCCCATAAATCCTTTCTTTACTCTTTTTTATTCTTTTATTTTTTTTTTGCTTTCTTTACTCTTTTTAATTTTTTTTGCTTTTGCTCCTCTGATGGGATAATTTCAAATATCCTGTCTTCTAGGTCACTGATTCTTTCTTCTGCATAGTTGAGTCTGCTTTTGAAGCTGTCTATTGAATTCTTCAATTCAGTTATTGTATTTTTCAGTTCTAGGATTTCTTTTTTTGTTTTTTGTTTTTTGTGGGGTTTTTTTGGAGGGTTTCTATTTCTCTTTGTTGAAATTCTTATTTTGTTCACACATTGTTTTCCTAATTTTGTTTACTTGCCTGGGTGTTCTTGTAGTTCACTAAACTTTTTTAAGAGAGCTATTCTAAATTCCTTGTCTGACAGTTCATAGTCCTCCATTTCTTTACGGTTAGCTGTTGGCGCTTTATTAGTTTTCTTTGGTGGTATCATGTTTACCTGATTTTTATGATCCTTGATTCCTTACATTGGTGTCTCTGCATTTGAGTCCTCTTCCAGACTTTATAGGTTCACTTTGGCAGAGATAGTTCTTCACCAGTCAGCTCAGTTTGAGTGTCTGGACATATCTTCTGGTAATGTCCTAGACTGATATGTCTTGCTATCAGGGTCTATTTTTGTGCAAGGCCACTGTCTGAGCTCTGGTGTCAGGGAGGAGATTTGGGGAGCTGCTGCTGGCTGAGAACAGTTGGATAGGACTGCTGGCTTGGTTCTCTGCCCAAGCAAGGGTGTAGGATGAGCTGATGACCTACACATTTGCCTGGATTCTCTGGTCAGGCTGACTAGACAGTCAGAACTGGGTACTATACTCATCAGTAGATGGCGCTATGAATTAACTTCTCTGCACTGGCAGGGCAGCAGGATGGGCCTCAGGGCCTGCACAGCTTGTTGTTTGGGAATCTGAATTGGGCAAGACTGTGCACTGAATTCCCCAGCCACATGAGGCCATTAGTTTACTCTACAGAAGGGGAAAGCCACAGGCTGTGTTCTCTGTTCAAGTGCCACTGTAAGCAGGGCTGTTGAATGGGATACACAGCTTCCCATGGGCTCTGTTTATGTTCCCCAGTTGGGTGGGCTGAAGGCTGTATCCAGCAATGAGCAGGGCTATGAATTCTCTTCCCTGCCCAGGAGAGCATAAGAACTGTCTTCAAGCCTGGCAAAGCTTTTCATTTGTGGTCTTGACTCAAACCAACTGACACCCCAGGTTCCCTAGCCAAACAGGACCACTGGGTTTGCTCTGCAGATGATCAGCTCTGTCTGCCATACCCTCTGCATGAGCACTGTTAGGCTATGCAGCTTCCAGGTGTTCTGGCCAGCCATTTTGATCAGGCAGGGCTGGGAGCTAATCAGCAGTGGGCTGGGATATGACTCAGCTTCCCTACCTGTGTGGGGGCACCTAGTGGTAGGGCCGGCAAAGCTCTTTGTTTGTGGACCCAAATCAGGCAGACCTGTACTCTGCCAAGTTTCCCGAACAGACTGTGCCACTGTCTTGGCTCTGCAGATGAGCAAAGCCACTGGTTGAGACCATACCTGGGTGCTGCAGGTAGGAACTCATTCTGCCAAAATCCAAGTGCTGATTATTGCAAGCCCCTTCTTCCCTTTCCTGTCACAACCAGATTCCCAGTAGTTGAGTCCTGCAGATACCCTGCAATCCCTGTGAGACAAGATTGGAGTGGAGCTTCTCAACAAGTGACCCACAATGCTGGGTGAGCTGAATGTCCACCCTGGGCTTTCTTTTCTTACTGGAGGAACTGGAGGCTCAAGGGAGACCTCTTGGCATGGTGCTGCCCCAGCCTGGGGGAGGGTCAATGTAGTCAGCATGTTGCCACTCCTCTTATTCTAATATAGGCTCTCTTGGTCTCTAGTTTAAAGTGGTGCTTCAGTCTCTCTCCCATATTCTAGGGTTCTTTCAGTGGTGTCTTGTCCGTGAATAGTGGTTAGTTGTTCTCCTTGTGAGGGAGAGCCAAGTCAGGAACAACCTATGTCACCACATTGGTGACGTCAGTCCTAACATAAGAAACTTTACCTCTCTGAACTTCAGTTTGTTTTCTGCAAAATAGGAATATGAATGAAATCCAGTTTGTAATTAAAATATTATGTGAGAATTCTTGGTAAACCATTAAATTCCATTCAAGTGTTGGCTCTTATTAATAAGTAGGAAAAGCAGGTTAGGCGAAGGGACAAATTTGAGGGTATGATCAGGAGTATTAACTATTGAGGTAAAGAGTGTTGAGTGGAGAAAGTCCTTGGGATACTTCTGGAAAGGCACTAGATACTGAAAAAAATGATATAACATTGTCAATAAGAGCAGTGCTTTGGACCAGACTGTCTGGGTTTGGATCTTGAGTCCACTACTTACTATCAGTGTTACTTCCCTGAGCCCCACTTTCCTCATTTGTAAAGTGAAGAAACTTAGAGTGTTATAATGAGGGTTAAATGAGTTAATATACCTGAAGTTATTTTAAAACACTCAGTAAATATTTGGTATTTGATGATATATTAAATATTATTTATCATAACTCTATAAAAATGATCTTTCTCCAAAGTTTGGTAGTTAAAAGAAAAGTGATATTTTACTACTGAGATGCATGATTATGAAAAATAGTTTTGCTAATAATGCTTCTAAGAGGTATCTAATGTTCTTTTAAAACATATGTTTTATTAACAATTTTAAGGATTTTTTTTCATTTAGCTATAAAATACTATAACCTGAAACACTATAACCTGAAATACTATAACAGACACAATTCACTGTTTTATAGTCTTAAAGATCCAGTGTTACAAATTTCTTATCTTTTTTTTTTTCATTTTTAAAAATTTTATTGAAGTATAGTTGATTTACAATGTTATATTAATTTCTGCTGTATAGCAAAGGGACTCAGTTATACACATATATATACATATTCTTTTTCATATTTTTTGCCATTATGGTTTATCACAGGATACTGAATATAGTTCCCTGTTCTATATAGTAGGACATTGTTGTTTATCCATCTTACATATCACAGTTTGCATCTGCTAATCCCAAACTCCCAATCCATCCATCCCCTGACCCTTTCTCCCCCTTGGCATTTTCCACATGAAGGATTTTTTCCCCTTAGGCTAGATTCCCAGAAATAAAATGACTAGGTTTAAGGTTAAGAATATTAAGCCCCCTGAGACACATTTTCAGGCATCTAGTTTAAGAACAACATCTAAATAGTGAAGCTACCTTAATGGCACACATGCCATCAGGCCTACTGCTGAGTCATCTTATTTGTGCAGGCTCTCTGGGGGCACCACTTTACACTAAAATTAGGTCTTTGCCTCTACACTGAACCCCAAACAATTTCTTATCTTTTTAAACATACCATACAGAACAAAACACCACCCAAAAAAGTTGCAAATATTTGTGTTAAAAACTTTTAAAATCTTAAAAAAAACCACAAATATTTGCTTAAAATATTGGCCACAAAAGCAAATATTTGCCTTAAAACAAAAAAAAAGTATACTCTTTATGTATTATAGCAAAAATGAGGGTATCTCTCTCTCCCTTTTTTCTCTTAATTGACAAGGATAACTTTTCACAGAGGGAGCGTGCTTGAAGAGACCTTCCCAGTGACAGCTACCTTTCAGCCAGGTTGCCCTGCTGTGTGTCACCCATGCTTTAGCTTGGCTAAAGTAGTCTCTTCACTGAGAAGGTGTTGCTTTGGCAAAGGGTTTAGTCTACCTGACAAGTAATGAATTAGAACTCATTCTTCTTTAAAAGCACAGGATCCTGAGGAAACAAACAGGTTGCAGTTATGGTACATTCAAACACACTGAAAAGGGGATGTTAAAAGATTAAAAGCCTAGTGTTATCTGACCCTCGGGAGGAAGCAATACCGCAGTTTACTCGCCAATCTTCATTTCACAGCTTCCCCACAGAGCAACATCTCTGTAGATTAGGGAATTAACCTCAGATCAAAGGCTAGACCTGATTGGTTTGAGTTTAATCCCATCCCTTTGATTGGTTCAGAGCATGTGTGCTAATTCCAACCAATAAGACAAAAGAAAATGTTTGCTAGAATCTTCAGAGACAGTTTTTCTTTACTCTAAAAAGAATACCATCTCTCTCTTCTGCCATTGCTACTGGCAGACATCCAGCTGCCATACTGAGAAGGAGCTAAATCAATTCGAGTTAATTTTATATTACTTACAAAAGTGGACTAACAGATATAGAAAGTATGTTATCAAAACTATATTTCAGGTTACTGGATGTTTTATGGTTAAAGGGATTCTGAAAGAGAAAGCAATGTTATAATAAAAGTATTAGAGTCAGACAAAATTGCATATTAGTTTTGACTCCATCTCTTACAAACTCTGTGACCTTGGGCAAATTACTAAACATCTCTGATTGTCAGTTTCTTCACCTATGAGATATCTACCCTATTTCAAATGAAGATAAATGTGCTTAACTAAAAATAAGGGATACTTATTAAAAGAGAAGTGTAGAGCAATGTAAACAAATTTTGCTTTTTAATGCTTTTCCTACAAACAGTTATCTCTACCCATATTTCAGTCAGAAATTCCCATAAACTTCTGTAAGGTGAAAATCTGTATACCATGCACTAATTGAAATATATTTCTAGCAGAACAAGATTTTGTGAAGGGGCAAGGTGACTTTGAATGGAATGCTGTAGGCACAATGCTCTCTAAATTAGATGGTATGAAAAAGGATATTTCAGAAAAAATAAATCATGTTGGTGGATTTCAATATGTCTCTATAATTAACATTCAAGGGGACTTCATTAGGTGATTACATTATCCTTGTGAAATATTACTTGGTTAAAAATATAATTCTGAAACTGTAATACATAACCTGAATGCTTTGGGCAGATGGAATTACTTTCCTCTAGGACCTCAAGGTGCTTGACAAACATTTATTCACTTCTGCTTTGCCTCTGTAAGTCAGGTCAAGGTTTTTGTTTTAAGGATTAGAAAACTGAGACCCATGGAGTATTTGGGAGACTTGGTTATGACAGTCCATCTGCTTCCAACATTGAAAAGCAGATGATTTTATAAAGTTACTTACTTCCATTTCTTATCAATCCACCATCCTGTGCTTGGTGTAAATATTCCAGTATTATATAGATACCTTTCTAAAGTATCAGAGTTGGGATTCTGTCATGGGCTGAATTGTGTCCCCCTAAAATTCAATATTGAAGTCCTAACTCTCAGTACTTTAGAATATAAGTCTACTGTATTTAAAGACAGGGACTTTGAAAAGGTAATTTAGTTTTTAGCTTCACTTTATGAGGTAATTAGGGTAGATCTTAATCCAATATGATTGGTGTCCTTATAAGAAGAGGAGATTAAGACCCAGACACTTACAGAGGGAAGACCATGTGAAAATATAGAAAGACAGCCATCTACAAGCTAAAGAGAGAGGCCTATGAGAGAAACTAACCCTGCCCACCATTTGATCTCAGACTTCCAGCCTCCAGAGCTGTGAGGAAATAAATTTCTTCTGTTTAAACCACTTAGCCTGTGGTTCTTTGTTATGGCTGCTCTAGCACACTAATACAAATCCCATGGGAGTTTGGATCCTGGAGCAGAGAAGGTTATATATTGCAAATCTTGCCTTCTCCTTAAATTCTTGTAGTCTGAAGGAGTAATTCCTAAGTCCTCAAAACCGCTAGGATTCAGATAGGAGGCTTGCATGTTGGGTCTTCTTTTTGGAACTGAGTAAGACTTAAATGTCTGAACTCACCAATTCTAATTCTAGTCGACTTCCACCTGTTCTTAACCCCCGACTCAGGCTGCACTTTGTGACTTGCAGTTGTAGGAAGTCCCAGGGATGGAGGTTCTACTCTAGGACCTGTCACTAATGAGCTAGATTGTAATAGTAGGTCAGTTGACTATTGGTCTCAGTTTCTTTATCTGTACAACGAGTGAAGTAATTTTAACAACAGCTTAAAGTTCATTCTGGCTCTTAAATTTTGGTTCTAATACACAGATAATGATAGTTTAAGGGAAAGAAAAAAATTTTAGCAAAATATGGTTCATGACCCAAATCCAACCCACTGCTTGTTTTTACACAACTCATGAGCTAAGAATGGTTTTACATTTTTTAGTAGTTGTTTTTAAAAGTTAAAAGAAGGATCATATTTATATCAAGGGCTTTATAATATGTCATGCGCGGTACTAAATCTTTGCATTTTTAAATTTATTTAATCTTTACAACAATCCTATGAAGTAGGTGCTACTTTTCATTTTATAGATGAGCAAACTGAAGTAAGTAATCAAAGGTTACACAACGAATGCATTTCAAATTCTACTGGAATTCACACTCAGAGAGTCTTACCCCAGAGCCTGTGCTCTAAAACTGCCTCCCCACTTTAAAAAGAGTCCAATGCTATGAGGTTAGTATATTGAGTACCAAAACAGAGGTGCTAGCAACACATTCTGGAGCGTTCCCTGGAAAAAAGATCACTGTGTTTCAGAGAAGCAAGAGAAGGCTTTGTAGGAGAATGAGGGAACACTAGATTTCAACCTCAATTAAGCAAAATTCTATCCCCCCCAGAAGAATTCTATTCTTCTCATTAATAGACCCATATTATTTAAAAATGTATTTAATTATTGTTATATTAACTGTTATATTGATGAATAATATTTAATTATTATTTTTAAAATTTGTGGACATTTGTTTTCTCTCTTTTATATAAGTCCTTGTGTAATATCCTAGATTTTGCCTCCTGGTCCAGAAAACCTAAAATATTTACTCTCTGCTACTTTATAGAAAAGTTTGCTGGCCTCTGCTCTAGAATATTAAAGTATAAAAAGAAATTTGGGTGATTGGAAATATGATCGACACCATTCATATTAACCTTTCTCTCCTTTATTAGCAAATTGTTGTCAGTAAAATTAGGTACATTTCAGCTATGATGATGCTAATTATATTTTAATTTTTAATATATCATTTTAAGTTTAAGACGTGATTATTGTTTGAATGGCAGAAATAAAAATGTCTTTTGAATGATGACAAAATGGGAATAAATGTATGCAAAGAAGCATCATACAGTGACTGTTTTAACCAGATATTCATATGTTGTTCCTATCCATGCAATGATAACTGATAACAAATGTTCTAGATATATAAAAAGCAACAATGAGGTAAATCTTAATACAAAGTACCACGAACCTAAGACAGATGTGCTACATCCTCTATTTGGAGTTTAGTTTATTATTTTGCTTATTTATTTATCCATGTACCCCCATATGGAAATTTCCCCACTACACACACTCATGATCTGCATAAAAACATTGCCATTATTTGTGTGAAATTAAATGTGAGTTAGAAACTGAGCATAAGTAATTCCTATTGCTTTCGCTGGGTACTTACGTTTTAAAAAAGAATACATATGGTCCAATGAGCTGAGAATTTTTAGTCCTGAGTTCTTTTTCAGTTTGACCTAGGCCCAACAAAATGTTCAAAATCTGTTCTGCAGAAATGCTAACACATTGCTATTTCTCTAAGTGTTGAAAACTGGATTCAGAATTTTTATACAACTGTACTATTTTAGTGACTCTACCCTCACTATATCCGGTAGTGCATGAAACACCTCAAGAGGCAAATTCTAGCAAAATCAAAACCCTGGGTGTTCTATCATCTCTTCAAACACAACATGGGTGAAAGTCCAAGCACCTTGCCAAGCTAATAAATTATCCTCCTGTCTGCTGTATTTCTGAAAAATAGTACTAAAATTCACTCCAGGGATAAAATCTCATAGTCTTATTTTTTTTCCTCTATGGCTTCAACAACTAATCAGTTACTAAAACTGTAAACCTTTATCATGGACCTACTACAGGTTTTAACATCTGATTACTTCACATATACATATTTCTAATTGTCATCATAATCTTGCAAAGTAGTTTTTATAATTTGATAAAACATCTTAGCCTCAGAGAGATTAAATAAATTGCATGCTTATGTATCTGCTAAATTCTACAGTCTAGATTAAAATCTACTACGTCCGATTGCAAAGCCTTGATCTTCCCAAGTATTAATGATTTTTCATTCACACAAGTTCTCCTATCCTTCTGTTTCTTTCCATTCCTGACAGCCCCCACCAGCTGGCTCAGGTGCCAGTCATGTCCCTCTTACCAACTTCACAAGCTCCATTTTCTCCCCATTCAAGCATCTGCCCACTCCCCCTGTTACTGATCTTTCAATAATATGAATGGGGGAGAGAGCACTTTGAAAACTTCTGTAATCGACTCCAGAACAATATCTGTCCTTTTGAACTTCTATTGTTCTAATATTAGTTTAATATATGAGTCTAATATAAGGATTAATTTGTCCTTGTATGATAACTTTGTCATCTCTTTTCCTATTAGAGTCAAAGATTTTGGCAGGCAGGAATTTATACCCAGTAAATATTGCTGAACATATGAAAATTCAACACTTGTTTTTCTGCTCCCTAAAAGAATACATTTGGTTGTTTGTTTCTTCTTTTCTAAGTAGTTATTTTCCCCTTCCTGAAACTCAACAAGGCATTAAAGGAAATAAAATAACAGAAGGAACTTACCACAAAAAAACTTTTTTATAAATGTGTGTTTGCAAAGGAAGACAATTCAGCTTTTCCTAGGAAGACTTTTACATCAGTTTGAATACCATTCAAATGACTGTCTTTGCTAAATCTTCCATCTTATTGCCGTCTTTGTGAATGTCAGGGCACCAGGGAGTTCAAGGTGAGGTTTTACCCACATTGTGTAAAGCAACACTCTGTCCCCACTTGAATTTTCAAAGATCACTTTATATTGTCTACATATCTCAAAATAGCGCTGCCCTTCTTTGCTGTGGCACTGCACTGTGAACTCCTATTCAATTTGTTATCCACCATCCTCCCCAAATCTCACTCAGCATGACAGTTTCCTGAGTAATACCCCCATAATTTGAATCTGCGCTGAGAGTTATTTTCTCTCAGGTGCATATATTATCTTGCATGTCTCTGTATTAAACCTCATTTCACTTTTGTTCAACCAGTGCCCTGAATTATCTATTTCCTGCTGGGTTTGTAATATGTCATCGTCTTTATCCCCCCTACCTGAAAGCTTTGTGCTGTTTGCAAATTTGGTCAATATCGCATTGACCTTCTTTTCAAGGTCAACTGTAAAAAGGATTGGATGGTAATGATGGGCTCAGGCTCACACCCTAATGGAGCACACAGGACCCACATCCCAATCCTGTGATACCCTGATGATAACCACCCCCTTTGTATCCTCTTTGTAAGCCATTCCAATTTATCCACCAACTCTCATTGTTCTCCAGACAATACTTATCTAATCTCTCAGTGAGTTGTGTGTGATCCGGAGTCAAGTGCCCTGGGAAAAAGAGAAAAGCATCAGGACTATTGTAAGCACCAAGGTGGAAAGGGCAAAGTGGAATACAGTGTCCAAACTTTTTTTTAACCTCTCAAATACAGATATTATAAGGATGAACAGCATTTAGTTAAGAGCTGAGGCTGCTTTAGCCACCATTTCATGTGTAGGGTGTTTTAACCCTACTCGTCTGTTTTTTAACCCAACAACTGTACTTTCTTTTCTTAGAGTCCCTCATAGGACTTACTTGAAGCTGAATATTATTTATATGTCATTTCCAAATGTGTTTACCTGTTGTCACCACTTTACCTCAGGTTTATTTCAAATTGTTTATTAAATTTTCAAACCCGGCCCAAATGCTCCTCCCCTGTTGTGTTTGGACTCGCCTGTTTGTATTTTCGGAGAGTAGCAGCTGATGTGTGATTCGGAATTCCTTGAATGGGAAGCAGAGCTCTAGTCTGGGGTCAGTGGCCCAAGGGGCTAAAGATAATGGGCTGTGATTATGTACTGCTGTGGCCTCAATTCAATTCATCTTTATCCTTACTTCTCCCCTGCCATGGGGACAACTGATGTTATTTGTCATTAAGGTGGATTTTGCAGTATTTTTTACATTTTATTTTTATTTAATTTTATTTTTCCCTTTCTGGCTTATTGAGATATAATTGACATACAGCACTGTATAAGTTTAAGTTGTACAACATAATGAATGACTTGACTTACATATAGGTACAAGAAAATGTTTTTTCTTATGATAAGAACTTTTAGGATTTACTCTCTTAGAAACTTTCAAATATACCATGCAGCAGTGTTAACTAGAGTCATTCTGTTGTTCATCACATCCTCAGTACTTATTTATCTCATAACTGAAAGTTTGTACATTTTGACCACCTTCATCCAATTCCCTCACCTCCTACCTTCTACCTAATGGTAACCACAAATTCGATTGCTTTGTCTATGAGTTTGGTTTTTTTTTTTTGTTTTTTTTTTTGCCAGGGGGCTGGAGGGTTTTATTTTAGATTTCACATATAAGTGAGATCATACAGTATTTGTCTTTCTCTGTCTGACTTATTTCACTCAGCATAATGCTCTCAAGGTCCATTGATGTTGTCCCAAATGGCAAGATTTCCTTTTTTATGACTAAATAGTATCCCATGGTGTGTGTGTGTGTGTGTGTGTGTACACCACATTTTCTTTATGCATTTATCTGTTGATAAACGCTTAGGTTGTTTCCATGCCTTGGCTATTGTTAATAACGCTGCAATGAACATGAGGGGTGCAAATATCTCTTCAACATAGTGATTTCATTTCCTTTGGATATATACATGGAAGTAGAATTTGTAGTTCTATTTTTAACTTTTTGTGCAACTTCCATACTGTTTTCTATAGTGGCTACCCCGATTTACAATCCCACAGGGTTTGTAACACAAGGTTCCCTTTTCTCTACATCCTCATCAGCATTTGTTAATCTCTTGTCTTTATTGATGATAGCCATTCTAATAGGTGTGAGGGTGATGTCTCATTGTGGTTTTGATTTGCATTTCCCAGATGATTAGTGATGTTGAGCACATTTTCACATACCTGTTGTCCATTTGAATATCTTCTTTGGAAAAATGACTATTCAGTTTGTCAGCTCATTTTTTAATTGGATTTTTTTTGTTTTTGCTATACTGACTTTTTAGTACTTTTAGTATTTTGTAGTATTTTAATCTGTATGGATTTTAATATCTTTATAATTTTTGACAAAAGAAATGAAATGGCTCTTAATTCTATCTTTATTCCCCCTTTAATAACTACCTCTCTGGCATCTCCACAAACACTCTTTTTCTTTAGACATTTTAAAGAACTGTTTTAGATAGAACTGCATCCCCAAGTGAAAGCTATCAGTGTACCTGCTATACCCAGAGAAGTTGAGTAATTTCTCAACAGGTGACATAAAATTTCAATCCCTCCTACTCTGGAAACTGGAACACCTGGAATCAGTGTCAGTTCACTATCAGAAAGTTTTCTGCTCCATTTTAGACTCCAGAAATCACAGGGCTAACAACATCAGTCTACCCTCTGAAGCAGTGGTTCTCAACCATGGGGAATTTTTCTTTCCAGGGGACGTGTGGCAATGTCTGCAGGCATTTTTGGTTGTCACGGCTTGAGAGAATGCTAATGGTATCTAGTAGGTAGAGACCAGCAATGCTGCTCAACGTCTTACAACACATACACAGGACAGACCCACATCTCAAAATGTCAATAATGTCAGGGATGAGAAACCCTGGTTTAATATCTTTACAACACCGCACTACAAAAAAAATACTCCAAAAAGAGAAAGCAGCCAGGAAGACAAGTGAAGCGACTCTACACATCACGGCTTCCTGGGTGTCAGTGCCTCGCAGTAAAGTTGAGGTGTTTTCCCCAATACAAGTTTCCCTCTCCATCTGACTCTAGTCGGTCTATAGACCCCTGTTCTGATCTCAGTGGAAACCACTCTACAGGGTCACAATCCTTTCTTAGCACTACAGCCTCATGAAGAGTCCCTTAATTTCCATTTCTCTAGGTGTAGGACCTCTTACGGAAGTCATTTCTTTCCTTCTCTCCCTTCTGGCTCCCATGGAAGGTTTGGGGTTTTTACGTCCTCCTTGGACAAAAGTTCCCTAACCTGTGGCTGCTGTTTGGGGCGGAGGAGGCTGGTTGGTGAGAAAAAGAGGGAGGAGGAAGAGAATGAAGAGAGGGCAGAGGGTGGGGAGAAAAGAAAGAGAAGGACTGCTGGGTCAGACAGAGCATTTCATTTCCTTCTCATTTGGCAATTAATTTACAGAATTTCTTTTTTCTAGCCATGTGCAGTGTGCATCGAGTCACCCCGTTGGTCGTCTCACACCCTCATGGTGGGTCTGTTCCCCGATTAATTTTCGACCTCATGCGGATAGACACTTACCAGGTATCTGATTAGCGGTGGGAGTGTCACTTTCCTTAATGCCGCCGAGCAGTCACAGCCACCGACCTTTCCAGGGAGCCCAGCATCCTGCGCTGATGTCCCAGTGGCACGCCCAGTAGGTAGGGCGACCTGGGATTCAGAGCCAGAAGGCGTGGCTGCTCCCTCCTCATGTGAACTGCAGTCTTCCGTTTCCTTTCTCCTGTAGAAAGACAACTTTTGCTTCCTGTCGTCTTGTAACAGCCCCTGACATCTCCTACTGCGATATAGCCCTGTGTTTCTCAGTGGCCTCTCTAGGTATTATTTTCAAATGTAACCAAATGCCGTAAAGATAAAGAATTTTGATGGGTGTCTAGATCCATGTGTGGACTGAGTAGCACTGAGAGTAATTGTACATTCACTAAGCTTGAATCAAGGCCAAAATTTGCAATGGTCCAAGAGATGAAGATAATTGATCTCATATTCCGGATAATGGTGTCTGATTTCTTTCTTGTTCCCTGCTGTTCAGATTTGAGGAAGCTTGACAATTAACAAGAGTGATCTCTTCCTCTATTCTGTACCATTACTGCATGAATAGGTTATGTACCACTCTACAGATAGAGAAAGAGTGGTATGTAATCTATAAATAAACATATTTCGTATGTGCCAATCTTTTCTATTAACTAGATTGTAGAGCATGGTGCGATTCACTGAGCACATATGAGTGTCTGTTTTGTGCCAGGCACCACCAAACAAAGGTGAACCAGACAAATTAGAATATAATCCATCGAATATTGAGGGCTGTCAATGAATCAGGCACTATGCTGAGCCTTTTATAAACGTGATGTCATCAATCCTTATAATAACCTTGTAAAGAAGGAATTTTTACTTCTGTTTTTAAAAAGAAAGAGCTCCTCCCTTTCCCACGGAGAGTTATCATATGTTTCATAAGAGTGATGTCAAAGCTGAGTTAAGGACTTGTATGAGTTGGAATCTCTGTCTGTAAATTCTGATGTGGAATACATCTGATTTGATTTGATTTTTTCATTCAACTTAGTTTTTATCTTGAATGCCCATTCTGCCAGATGGTGAAATCTTCATCTCAGTCAGTTTGGGGTAGCAGCCATCTTTTAGGAATGTTTGTAATGCCTAGGGGTTGTGAGGCTGGGGGTGCTGGCAGCTATAGGGACATCCATTCTCCTATCTGCTCCAAAGGGCTGGTCCATGCAGGTCACACCCAGCTCATACCTCATATCCAGTAAAAGACCACTTCCAATCTAGCAAATCCCTCCAGCAGCTTTCTTCCTGCTGCTACTGCTGCTATACTTTGGGAAACTATGGTGCTAAAATTCTGTGGCACTTTCATGACATCATTCGAAGATGCCACAGCTCCCTGGACTGGGGCTGCTGCATGGGGCTCCAGGGCTGTCTGCTGACTTGGACGATATCCCGCTCTCTCTCTGTGCATCTCTTCCCAGGGGTGGGGGGGGATATAGCCCCCTGTGCTCTCAGTCACACACACCTCTCAAGATCTGCTTCTCCTGTTCATCTCCCCTGATGCCTTCTCATTCCTCATTTCTGCTCCAACTCCTTCCTCCTCAAATAGTAGAGAATTCATCTCTGGTGGCTTCATCTGTATGGAGGAAAACTGCTTTTATGCTTTATTATTTTCTCAAACCTATGGCCTCTCTTCCCCTGAGGGCCTGAGGCTTTTAAAAATCAAAAGGCAAGGATGGACCTTTTTTGGTCTTTTGTTTTCTGCTTTACCTGAGAAAATAGTGCCTGAGACAACTTATTGCTGAGAATAAATGCCAGCTGACTGAATAAGGAAAAGTCATAGGGTAAAAAGGGGGAGAGGAGAAAGGCTACACTTGCTATTTTAAAAGAATAGGAATTATTCAGGTAGACAAGTTAAGGAAGGGATTCCAGGCCAATGGAACATAATAGAAAATAATTCATCAGAAAAACACATGGCAGGTGGTTTGGAATAGGTGAGGGGCAGCCTGTAAGGTGAGGGATGAAAGCTGGGTTGCGGGGGCAGTGGGGAGGCAGGGAGCGGTGTGTGAAAAGGTTTCTAATTCAAGATGGGAGATACTTCCGAGGACTTTTAAGTGAGGAGGTTGTTACCGACTGAATGTTTGTATCTCCCCAAAATTCTTATCTTGAAGCGCTAAGCCCTTATATGAAGGTATTTAGAGGTGGGGTCTTTGGGAGGTAATTAGGTTTAGATGAGGTCATGAGGGTGGGGGGCCCATGAAGGGATTAGTGCCCTTATAGGAAGAGAACAGAGCTTCCTCTCTCTGCCAGGTGAGGATGAGGCAAGAAGGCAGCTGTCTGCAGGCCAGGAAGAGAGCTCTCACCAGAACCAACCAGGCTGGCCCCTCAGACTGCATGACCTCAGACTTCCAGCCCCCAGAACTGCTGTTTAACCCACCCAGTCTGTGGTATTTTATTCTAGCATCCTGAGCTAAGACAGAGGTAATGAATAAATCTATGTTTAGGAAGCTTGTCCTGGCACCATGAGAACAGAAACCAGGCCTCAGCATCTTCTGGGATCCCCACAGGCTCAAGGCTGAAGCGCAGAGAAGGTGGCCCATAACTACATTAAAGAGAGAAAGAGGAGAGTTTCCAGATTAGAAACACTGCCAGTAAAACAATCCTGATATTTATGTTAACGGGATTGTAACTCGAGCCTGTGGGCTTGAGAGTAACACACCAGAAGGGAAACTTTGATCCCTACTACTTAAAACTCCATGCTGTGTTTATCGTCTTAGCAAATCTTTGTGGTAGTTTTTAGACTCTTTTATTTTAAATGATGATTATTATCCCCAATTTGACTTTTCAAATTAAAGAAATTGAAATGTAGCAAATACCTAATCAGAATATGGTTTATTTAAGCTGAATTTGAGGGCCTAAGCGCTTGGATTAGTCAATGGGAGATTTTTCCCAGTATCGTGCCCTAATTTTTAATTAAGAAACAAAACCCTGATTAGTTGCTTACCACATGTACTTAACCAATTTAGAGACGGTGTAGGTAGAATTACAAAAGAATTGCTGAGGAGGGATCCTAAGTCTCTGTATGGGTTATAGTTGATATAAAGCCTTGATTTTCTTTCTCTTTGAGATTTAGTTTTATTATCCAATTTATAATACTCTTATCTGAAAGAGTTAGTCTGTGAAAATGGGCTGAATCAAACTGTTCTTCCTATAAAGAGGGACAATTTAAAAATTTCAGTGAAATGGACCTTATTAAGAGATTGCTGCAGAGCGGAGAGGAATGACCGATGGAGGCCAGCAAACTCTGAAAACGCCTGGCAGAGGAGGCTGGGAATCAGTGTTGCCTTTCTTGGTAGCTGCCTATTTTCTACGATTTCAAAAAGGTATAACTCCAGACTGAAGCTGCAAACTCTCTGATTTTAAGGCAGGTACTTAAAATGACAACCGTTGAATAGAAGCAATTTTAATTCTACAGTTGAAATAAGGCAGAAAATGCAAACCATATTCCTTTACTGGAAAAACAAAGAACATTGAAATTTATATGACGGTGTTAATGAATTGATGTCTGACCTTTTGATGAGTGTAGATTTTGATAGAAGGAAGGAAAATGGAGCAAAGTTATTGGGTACTTAAAGTAGGATAAGTCCATAGATGAAGGGTTTCGTTGTTTGTTTAAATCTCAAAAACAATTAGCTGAAACATGGAAGACAAAGACTTAACATTTTTCACCAGTCTGCTGGGAACATGTCAATCATTAGAAGCACAAAGGTCTTCAGGAACTGTATTTTCCCCCACATAATAAATCATTTCTGTTGACATTTTAAACTGTTGGCTGTAGCACTGTCTCTAATCCAGTTCTTAGTCCTAGAGTCACAACTCACTTGTGTGATGCAGTTACGAGCTGTTGTAATTTGTCACCTTTAATAAATACCAAGATATAGGGACAATTGGGTTTTTCATAAACATTAGACAAGAATCAAGATTATACCCCTGTAGGGCTTCCCTGGTGGCACAGTGGTTAAGAATCCGCCTGCCAATGCAGGAGACAGGGGTTCAAGTCCTGGTCCGGGAAGATCCCACATGCCGTGGAGCAACTAAGCCCGTGTGCCACAACTACTGAGTCTGCACTCTAGAGCCCATGAGCCACAACTACTGAAGCCCGTGCGCCTAGAGCCCGTGCTCCACAACAAAGAGAAGCCACTGCAATGAGAAGCCTGCGCACCACAATGAAAGAGTAGCCTCCACTCGCCACAACTAGAGAAAGCCCACGCTCAGCAACGAAGACCCAACACAGCCAAAGTAAATAAATAAATAAAAATTTAAAAAAAATTATACCACTGTAATAACATGAATTTCCCTCACAACTCAATGCGTTCTCCTGAGTAAAAAAGAAAAAGATGGACTTAGAACTAGACTGCCAAGAATTGCATGTAAAATGCACCCAGTCTGATCCTTGCCAAACCCTATAATCTGGGGATAACCATGAGAGTGCGGTGCACTTGTAAAAGCCATCTCTAATATGAGACATGGAAAAAATTGGGAAGCCATTGATCTAGTGTCACCCAAATCAAAAACAATCTATACTCAGTCCAGGTTGTTTTTCTCAAGGCAGCCAGACCCCTATCAAGGTCAAACGGAGACCCTCAGGGGCCATGTCCACTTCCTGACCTAGTTAATAAATGTAGAGACAAAGCAAAAGGTGGCATTATACTTAAAACTTCAAAGACCACTTGG
This sequence comes from Balaenoptera musculus, assembly GCF_009873245.2. Classification (NCBI taxonomy): domain Eukaryota; kingdom Metazoa; phylum Chordata; class Mammalia; order Artiodactyla; family Balaenopteridae; genus Balaenoptera; species Balaenoptera musculus. The sequence continues at coordinate 85,240,521 of NC_045785.1, read as the reverse complement.
CTTTTCCTCTGGCTTTGATGAATTGCATAGATATTTTCCTTAATCAGTTCCAGGGTCTGAGAAAAGCAACTTAAAGCAAACAGAATCTGAAGACAGGCTAACAGATTAGTGGAAAGGTTGAAGAGTTGAAAGAGAGTATAGTATGAGATAAAGTGAATAAATAACTAAAGTACCCGCCAGGCTCTCTCTAATAGCCTCCCTAGGACACTGCAAATACATGGGAATTTAATTACACCTGAAGGATGGGCTCTAATGGGCTCTGTTCTGAGAATTTTTAATGTTCTTGTAAATTCTTTGGAATCGTGGTTCTAAAGTCACATATGTTGTTCCCAAATAAATTGGATACACGATGTCTACTGCGTTTTCCTGATGCATCAGTGCTGTGGCTGTATCAAAAAGAGAAGTGGGGGTGAGTTTGGCATGATTCACTCTTCATTAACAAGCTTGATTCCTGTTAATTGTGCTTCCTCTTCTAAGTATTTGTAAGCATGTTTTAAAAAGGGAATTCAGTCTAGAACATTGCCCTCCATTGCCATTACGCTCATCTGCTTGTACAATAGTTTGAAAGACTTAACCCTTCTCCCCCGACCTTTTTTTTGAAAACCAAGACTATTGCTTCAGTTTGGGGTGCCTCTCCAGGACTCCCCATTTCCTCAAAAATCACTAAGCAGCATTTGAGGGTTGTACCCTTAAGTTAAGAGAGTAATCTGAGATGAAGTCCTTCCACACCAGGACACCTCAGCTTTCCCTTCTCTCAGGTCTTAATTCCCTCTTACATATGTCTCATGTAGTATTTTCTGCTAAAGATAATTTTACTTGAGAGGAAAGGAAAATGTGAGTTTAATGGTTCTTCCCTGTATGTCTCTCACAGGTAGACCCAAAGCACTGGCTCCTCTCTTTGCTTTCTTAACCTTTTGAGAGAGAAAGTTGTACAGAACAAGTCAAGGATTTATGTCATCACATTTTCTTTCAATATGTATTTCTTCTTCTAGGCCAGAAGCAACCTAAAGTTTAGACTATACATTGTAATTTCCCTTCCTGTCTCTAAAAGCCATGGTACTTAGCACAGTTCCTGGTACAGAAGAGATTCTCAATAAATGTTAAATTGGTGTATTTTATAGAGTTGAATGTGAGTGCAAAATGTCAAGGGAGATTGTCCTAGTTATTCAGATTCTGATTCCAATTTCTCCCTGACCTTGTCCAGGGGGGTCAAGGATATCACAGGCTACTGAGGATTTCTGGCTCAGAGCGCTGAGGGGAAGAAGGGTAGCTTTTTCCCAGATAAAGTCATCTATTCATGACATGGTTCAGAAAGTATGTGCTTTCTTGATTCTTATTCACACATGAATAAAGTAGGCTCAGAATTAGTGCAGAGAAGGACCTCATAATCCGTAGCACTCTGTATTAGGGGCAGAAGAAATCCTTGTTTGGTCAGTCATTTTTTCTTCTAAGGGTGCACAAAGCTTGCAGCTAAGGTTAGACAAATCTGCAAAATTAGGCTAGATGTTGTTCTCTAAAGGTGCTTCCATTCCTAAAAGTCTACGCATCCATAGGAACCTGTAAAAGTTTGCTGCTGCTCAGGAAATGCTAAGACTCTCTGCTAATGGGAAATTGCCCTGCTAGAGCCTTACTCTGTCTGCAGCTGGGTCTGGGGAACACACAGGCGAGGAAGATGTCATTTCTATCTGGGTGACTTACAGGCACCTCAAAGGCGAAACGTCCAAAACCACACTCATTTCCTCCCCAACAAGCCCAATCCCTCTCCTGTATTCCCATCTTGATGACTGGCACCTTCATCCACCAAGACGCTCAGAAGGGAAATTTGACAGCTATTTCTAATGTTTCCATCTCTCTCGCTACCAACCCCACTTCCTCTCCAAGGCTGTGAGTCATCAGGTCCTGTATATTTTTTCTACTTAATTGCTGTAATCTGTCCACTTGGATGACTTTCTCACCTGATAACTGTAACAGTCTCCTATGTACAGTCTTACCTGCAGTTACCTTTTATCCTCCAAAACTCAGCTTGAGTATCACTTCCTCCAGGCAGGCTTCCTGAACTCAACAGTCTGATTTTGGTGCCCTTTACGGATATATCTGTCAGGGCCCTCACCTTCTGTATTGTGAGTGTTGGCTACCCATGTCTCCTCTACCACCTCCTGAGTTCCTTTGGTGTAGGCATGGTGGCTTTTTAGTCCCAACATCCATGAGAATATTTTTACACTGAAGAAAGGAGGTGTTTCTTGTTTTGCGATTCTTCTTTCTATAGATTCTTGCCAGTAAAGGAAATCTTTTCTGTTCAAAAACCTCCCCTTCCTTTAACGACAAGAGTCTGTGGCCTTAGGGGATGCTAGAACGCTAGTCTGTGAGTCAGCTCCTGGCCTGCAAACTGGGGGCAGCCTATCCACAAGGCACACACTTGAATTCTCAGTGGGAGCAGCAAGGCCACAAAAAAGAGACTCTCTCAAGTGGGAAAAATGAGAGAGTGCACGAGAGTTGGGGAAAAGCCCAGGCCATAAAGGGGGCCCTCGTCCAGCAATCCTCACGAGAGTTGCCTCAAAGAGGAAAGGAAGCGTCCTGGTGGCACCTTTGCCAGGGAGGGCAGGAGGGAGCAGGAAAGCAAAGTTGTCAGTATTAACCCATGGGAATGCAAAAAAAAAAAAAAAGGGCTGGGGAAAAAAAATCACTGGACGGGAAATGGAGTGCACCTAGCCTGCCTCTCTGTACTTAACGGAGGTGATGCAGCTAGTTCCTAACTTGACAGAGAAAGAACTGGATGAGGGGGGAAGGCAAAGCTGACCCCCTCCACCCCCGTTCACACACATACATACACACACACTCTCACACTCAACTGGCATCTTGAGGCTACAGCTAAGGTACACAAGACTGCCAGCAGCTATAGAGACCTCACCTGTGGAAGCAGGGAGCAAAGATGGCCCTTTCTGGAGAAACAGTAGAAGCAGGCACTGGGAGGCCCTAGTTGGCACCTGGCCCCCAGACGGTTACTCTTCTTAACTACAAATCCTTTTCTCAGAGTCGTACCGCCATGTCTGGCTGCCATCAGATAAGCACCCAATCCCTACCAGCCAGGGGATGAGTGCTTCCTTAACGCAAAGTTGATCCCGCCCCCCCCGGGACAAATCCCTTTGATCAGAAATTTTGTTTTGTTTCAGCTCCCGGAGACAGATCACAGTGAGGCTTCTGAGAGTCAATAAGGAAATGTTCATAGATTTACTCTCACTGGGGAGGCCCAGACCAGTGTTTTAATCATCTCGTGGCTGCTTAATTAACATTTGTTGGCATTATTTCTGCTACTGTTAGCAAAATGTAAATATTTAAGTGGCATGTGTTTCTCATGGAGAGGGAGAGCTGTGAGCAGGGAACCTGAGGCAAAGATCTGGTAGCATCTTAACCTCAGCTCTCATCAAGCACCCTCTCCAGCTTTTGGGGAAATGCCTCAACCTCCTGACTTTCCCACCTGGGTTTCTTCACCCATACTAGAGAGAGAATGCAAACACTTCTAAAGGGGGTTATGTAGAGTAATCACCAACCATCCAGAAAAATTCTTTGAAGATGAAAATGGGCAAAGGTAGCATTTCCTCCTCTGAGTGAGACGGCTCAGCAGAGAGAGGACGCGAAGAGACGTGGAATCACACAAGGAAATGTTTCTCCGTCCTTTGCATTCACTCCGTTTTAGCTGCTCAGGAAGCCGCATATTAAGGATAAGCGCCCATAGGCCATGATGAGCCACAGGATATTCAAGAGGATAAGATAGATAACTCTAAAAATAAAGTTGTTCACCGAGAAGCTGTTTATTTCAAACCACAGCAAATGCCCAGATGAATCCATTAAATCTATTCATATCCCAGCTTTTGGGCTTCAACTTCTAGATTCAAACTGTCTATAAGTCAGGTAAAGAGAAACTGCAGAAATAAGGGTTTTAAGTGTCACAGAGCAAGCAGTCCTCAAGGGGAAACGTTATCGTTCCTGTCAGCCTATGAGAAGAGAGTTTTTAACGTCTCAGCCAGACTGCATGGAGACTGGTCCATCTTCAGGGGGTGCTGGCCCTTACTCAGAGCTCATATGATGCAGGAGTTTACGTGAGCAGGGCCCCACGACCAAAAGCTGTGGGAAGGTGAAAGGGGGTGGAGAGTGAAGTCTGGAACTCCCTACACTGTCTTTAATAGTGAAAAATTACCTTCATCCTAAGTCCATTTTCATCCTCTCTTCCAGGTTAAACAAAGCAGCTTCCTGAGGGCTTCCATTTTGAATTTAGCCAAAAAGTAATAGGTTTTAAAAGGGAGGTGGTAGGAGGTGGAAAGACCACTAAAATAGGAATTATATTTCTAGCTCCACCACTGAGGTGGAGCCTCTGTTTCCAAACCCGTGAAACAGGGACCCTATAGAGGCTTATAGCAGAGTGGAGAATGTGCAGGCTTCAGATCTTCTGGGGTGAATTCCCATACAGCTAACATACCTGGGATGAGTTACTGAACTTCTCTCTGTGTTTCCTAACCAGTAAAGCAGGAATGTGATCATCACAGGGGATTCTGTGAGGGTGAAATGATAACAGATATCAATCACTTAGAACTGACAGGGACCCATAGTTAGTGGTCCATTAAAGGTTAGCTGCTCTGATCATCACCATCGTCCTCATCCTCTAGACTACCTTGGGCCTGTGTAAAGCGCAAATGATTGAAGAAATTCATTGCAAACTACAGAGAACCACATGAACGTAAGTTGTAATTATTTTAAATAAAAAGTCCAGACCTGAGAATCTGAGGTATCCCTGACAAGGTAAAAGCCATAGTAAACAGCTCTCAGAGCGACGTAGCACATACCAGACAGAGCTTGGGAGGGATGGGAGCTAGGTGTCAGGAGAGCTCAGCTGCTTATCGCAGCCCTAATGTTGTGTGCTGGGAAATTCTTTCACCAGTCTGTGCCTCGGTCTCCTCTTGTCTCCAGAGTGCCCTGGCTTCAACTGCCTCGCCCACTGGTCTGCACAGGCAAGGAGGCTACTTGTGCCCTGGGAGAGAGGAGTGTTTCCTGTGTAGAAAGCCTGCAGGAAGTTCAGGAAGTGAAGGAGGAGAGTCAGGCATGGTGAAATGTGAAGGAGAAACACGGGGTCTGCAAGCCCAGAGCTGCTTTTCCAGCAGGAGACCTGAGGCAGGTACAATATACCCAGAACAAAGATCAACAGTTGAGGCAATACAGCGAATCCCAAGTAGGAAGGGAAGGAAAGAAAGAAATGGCAGGTTGGCTTTTTTATGGTAGAAGAGGTATAAATCTCAGTCTGTCAACTCAGGTGAGGAAGAAATGCAACTGTACTTTTCTCTTGCTGAACTAATTATTGAGCCCCTATTTTGAAAGTGGTAGAGATGCTGTCAAGCCATCCCCATCCCAGCCTTTGTGACTCTCTCTCACACACACTGCAGGAACTGCTCGAATGAGCCCTTATTAAAGACGCCTCTCCTGATCACATTCTACAGAATAGCACTCACAGCCCTATTCCAATCTCCCTCTACCTTGTTCGGCTTTATTATTTTCTCCATTACACTTGTCACATTTGATTTATACAGAATTTGTTTATTGTCTATCTTCCCCAGCCAGAATGGAAGCCCCATGAGGACTTGGTTGAGAATGGAGGCCACCTGTGGCTATATGACTTCGACGAGTGTAGACCACTTATATCAGCCTGACTTAGTTGTTTGTTACAGAAAACCTTTGCCCAGAAAAGGCATGGCTGTAAGCCAATAAATAACTTCACTGCTTACTTCAGGAAATTCCCTCAGAACAATTTATCAAAGACGATGACCTGCTCACCAGGACAAACATTTTGCTCATCAACCATGGTTTACTTAGCAAGACTCATTTCAAGACTCTCACTTGTCTCTGTTGGCAGGTCCTGACAGATTAGGTCACATTCTCTGTCCAACTCCATTTGAAAGACCCTCCTTAAACTACTCGAGTTCAGACCCCAAAGTCCTATAACATTTTACTTTCGGCTTCTTTCTGGGACACTCTTAACACATTTTTGACCTGAGACGTATTATGGCCACAGGCGTTAGTTTCTGCAAAAATCCCCTGGTCAATAATGTGTTAAGGAGGATTAACCAAGATGGCAGAGTAGAAGGACGTGCTCTCACTCCCTCTTGCGAGAGCACCAGAATCACAACTGGCTGCTGGACAATCATTGACAGGAAGACCCTGGACTTCACCAAGGAGGATACCCCACGTCCAAGGACAGAGGAGAAGCCACAGTGAGACGGTAGGAGGGGCGCAATCAGAGTAAAATCTAATCCCATAACTGCTGGGTGGGTGACTCACAGACTGGCGAACACTTATACCACAGAAGTCCACCCACTGGAGTGAAGGTTCTGAGCCCCACGTCAGGCTTCCCAACCTGGGGATCTGGCAACTGGAGGAGGAATTCCTAGAGAATCAGACTTTGAAGCCTAGTGGGAATTGATTGCAGGACTTCGACAGGACTGGGGGAAACAGAGACCCCACTCTTGGAGGGCACACACAAAGTAGTGTGTGCATCGGGACCCAGGGGAAAGAGCAGTGACTCTGGGGGAGACTGAACCAGACCTACCTGCTGGTGTTGGGGGGTCTCCTGCAGAGGCAGGGGGTGGCTCTGTTTCACTGTGGGGACAAGGACTCTGGCAGCGGAGGTTCTGGGAAGTGCTCCTTGGCGTGAGCCCTCCCAGAGTCTGCCATTAACCCCACCAAAGAGCCCAGGTAGGCTCCAGTGTTGGGTTGCCTCAGGCAAAACAACCAACAGGGAGGGAACCCAGCCCCACCCATCAACAGTCAAGTGGATTAAAGTTTTACTGAGCTCTGACCGCCACAGCAACAGTCAGCTCTACCCACCACCAGAGCCTCCCATCAAGCCTCTTAGATAGCCTCAACCACCAGAGGGCAGACAGCAGAAGCAAGAAAAACTACAATCCTGCAGCCTGTGGACCAAAAACCACAGTTACAGAAAGATAGACAAGATGAAAAGGCAGAGGGCTATGTACCAGATGAAGGAACAAGAAAAAACCCCAGAAAAACAACTAAATGAAGTGGAGACAGGCAACCTTCCAGAAAAAGAATTCAGAATAATGATAGTGAAGATGATCCAGGACCTCGGAATAAGAATGGAGGCAAAGATTGAGAAGATGCAAGAAATGATTAACAAAGACCTAGAAGAATTAAAGAACAAACAAACAGAGATGAACAATACAATAACTGAAATGAAAACTACACTAGAAGGAATCAATAGCAGAATAATTGAGGCAGAAGAACGGATAAGTGACCTGGAAGACAGAATGGTGGAATTCACTGCTGCGGAACAGACTAAAGATAAAAGAATGAAAAGAAATGAAGACAGCCTAAGAGACCTCTGGGACAACATTAAACGCAACAACATTCGCATTATAGGGGTCCCAGAAGGTGAAGAGAGAGAGAAAGGACCCGAGAAAATATTTGAAGAGATTATAGTCGAAAACTTCCCTAACATGGGAAAGGAAATAGCCACCCAAGTCCAGGAAGCGCAGAGAGTCCCATACAGGATAAACCCAAGGAGAAACACGCCGAGACACATAGTAATCAAAGTGGCAAAAATTAAAGACAAAGAAAAATTATTGAAAGCAGCAAGGGAAAAACGACAAATAACATACAAGGGAACTCCCATAAGGTTAACAGCTGATTTCTCAGCAGAAACTCTGCAGGCCAGAAGGGAGTGGCATGATATACTTAAAGTGATGAAAGAGAAGAACCTACAACCAAGATTACTCTACCCAGCAAGGATCTCATTTAGATTTGATGGAGAAATCAAAAGCTTTACAGACAAGCAAAAGCTAAGAGAATTCAGCACCACCAAACCAGCTCTACAACAAATGCTAAAGGAACTTCTCTAAGTGGGAAACACAAGAGAAGAAAAGGACCTACAAAAACAAACCCAAACAATTAAGAAAATGGTCATAGGAACATACATATCGATAATTACCTTAAACGTGAATGGATTAAATGCCCCAACCAAAGACATAGACTGGCTGAATGGATACAAAAACAAGACCCATATATATGCTGTCTACAAGAGACCCACTTTAGACCTAGGGACACATACAGACTGAAAGTGAGGGGATGGAAAAAGATATTCCATGCAAATGGAAATCAAAAGAAAGCTGGAGTAGCTATACTCATATCAGATAAAATAGACTTTAAAATAAAGAATGTTACAAGAGACAAGGAAGGACACTACATAATGATCAAGGGATCAATCCAAGAAGAAGATATAACAATTATAAATATATATGCACCCAACATAGGAACACCTCAATACATAAGGCAACTGCTAACAGCTATAAAAGAGGAAATTGACAGTAACACAATCATAGTGGGGGACTTTAACACCTCACTTACACCAATGGACAGATCATCCAAAATGAAAATAAATAAGGAAAAAGAAGCTTTAAAAGACACAATAGACCAGATAGATTTAATTGATATTTATAGAATATTCCATCCAAAAACAGCAGATTACACGTTCTTCTCAAGTGCGCACGGAACATTCTCCAGGATAGATCACATCTTGGGTCACAAATCAAGCCTCAGTAAATTTAAGAAAATTGAAATCATATCAAGCATCTTTTCTGACCACAACGCTATGAGATTAGAAATGAATTACAGGGAAAAAAACGTAAAAAAACAAACACATGGAGGCTAAACAATACGTTACTAAATAACCAAGAGATCACTGAAGAAATCAAAGAGGAAATAAAAAAATACCTAGAGACAAATGACAATGAAAACACGACAACCCAAAACCTATGGGATGCAGCGAAAGCAGTTCTAAGAGGGAAGTTTATAGCTATACAAGCCTACCTCAAGAAACAAGAAAAATCTCAAGTAAACAATCTAACCTTACACCTAAAGAAACTAGAGAAAGAAGAACAAACAAAACCCAAAGTTAGTAGAAGGAAAGAAATCATAAAGATCAGAGCAGAAATAAATGAAATAGAAACAATGGCAAAGATCAATAAAACTAAAAGTTGGTTCTTTGAGAAGATAAACAAAATTGATAAGCCATTAGCCAGACTCATCAAGAAAAAGAGGGAGAGGGCTCAAATCAATAAAATCAGAAATGAAAAAGGAGAAGTTACAACAGACACCGCAGAAATACAAAGCATCCTAAGAGACTACTACAAGCAACTTTATGCCAATAAAATGGACAACCTGGAAGAAATGGACAAATTTTTAGAAAGGTATAACCTTCCAAGACTGAACCAGGAAGAAACAGAAAATATGAACAGACCAATCACAAGTAATGAAATTGAAACTGTGATTAAAAATCTTCCAACAAACAAAAGTCCAGGACCAGATGGCTTCACAGGTGAATTCTATCAAACATTTAGAGAAGAGCTAACACCTATCCTTCTCAAACTCTTCCAAAAAATTGCAGAGGAAGGAACACTCCCAAACTCATTCTATGAGGCCACCATCACCCTGATACCAAAACCAGACAAAGACACTACAAAAAAAGAAAATTACAGACCAATATCACTGATGAATATACATGCAAAAATCCTCAACAAAATACTAGCAAACTGAATCCAACAACACATTAAAAGGATCATACACCACGATCAAGTGGGATTTATCCCAGGGATGCAAGGATTCTTCAATGTACGCAAATCAATCAATGTGATACACCATATTAACAAATTGAAGAATAAAAACCATATGATCATCTCAATAGATGCAGAAAAAGCTTTTGACAAAATTCAACACCCATTTCTGATAAAAACTCTCCAGAAAGTGGGCATAGAGGGAACCTACCTCAACATAATAAAGGCCATATATGACAAACCCACAGCAAACATCATTCTCAATGGTGAAAAACTGAAAGCATTTCCTCTAAGATCAGGAACGAGACAAGGATGTCCACTCTCACCACTATTATTCAACATAGTTCTGGAAGTCCTAGCCACGGCAATCAGAGAAGAAAAAGAAATAAAAGGAATACAAATTGGAAAAGAAGAAGTAAAACTGTCACTGTTTGCGGATGACATGATACTATACATAGAGAATCCTAAAACTGCCACCAGAAAACTGCTAGAGCTAATTAATGAATATGGTAACGTTGCAAGATACAAAATTAATGCACAGAAATCTCTTGCATTCCTATACACCAATGATGAAAAATCTGAAACAGAAATTATGGAAACACTCCCATTTACCATTGCAACAAAAAGAATAAAATACCTAAAAAAAATAAAAATAAAAAATAATGTGTTAAAACTCCTTCAAGGTGGTGTTCTCCCTTACCTCAGCAAGTTCTAATAAATTTACCTTTGCTTTATTAACAGGTTGTCCGGTGATATTTTTGGGAGAATCAACATTGTTGTTTATTTCTGTGTTTCCCAGGCCTAGATCAATAATAGAAAACGAATAGGTACTCTGTGAGAATTTGTGGAATGGATGAATGAACAAAAGAATGGATGTAGGGTCTCCATCCTCTGGTTCCTGAAGTTTGTTGAGGGGGATTATGCATTGGCACCTGGTCTGTAGTGCAGGTTCACTGTTCAGACTGACATCTGTTACATCAGTCATCCCTTGGGGTCCTTGGCCATTGGGTCCTGAAGGATGCTAATGGGTCATTTCTTTGTTCTTGTCTGTGCTGGCTCCTCCAAGCCCTGATGGCATTCTTGGTTATTTCTGTATAGTCACCATTCTGCTGCTTCCATACCACACAAAAGTTGCAAAAAACTCACTAGGACTGTCTCAGCCTTTTATCCATCTTTTTGCCACTTTGAGTGCATGGGAAACTGTCAGATTTGACTTTTATGTGCCATGCTGGTTGTTTGTTTTAAGCCTATCCGCCTAAGCACGCTAGCCATTCATTGTACTCCCAGACAACACTCCACACTTCTACCTGGGGAACTGGAATTTGCCAATGCCCTAGGCCAAGTGTTGGCAAAAGTTTTCTGTGAAGGACAAGGTAGTAAATATTTTTGGCTATGCAAGCCATAAGGTCTCTGTTGCAATGATTCAGCTCTGCCATTATAACATCAAAGCAGCCATAGGCAGTACATAAATGCATGGGTTTGTATTTATAAAAACAGGCAGCTGGCATGTGGGACAGTCAGAGTTTGCTGACCCTGCCCTCAGCTTCCCTAGAGAATAAAATATAGACCTTTCCTACTCTTGGATTCACAAATTAATCAAAGTTTAATCAGTTCCCCTCAAGTCTCAGCCCACTTTTGGGGGCAGGATATATGACTTCTACTCAGCCCTTCCAACATTCTAAGCTCTTTACTTTTCCTTTAATCATTTCTTTCTCCCAAGATAAAGTCTTGAGGACAAGAAAAAGCTGGCTTTGACAAATGACTTTTTCTTCCAAATCTATTACTTTATTTTTATACCTCAGCTTGAAGAAATGCCAGGAATTTGATTCTCTTACCTATTCTTCTTGAGGAAATGATGTGTTATTTGTCCAGTTGGGAGAAAGTAAAAACATAATAGGATATTCCAGGAGGAAATATCAGCTAATGTTTCAAACTATCATTAGCTTTTTATTATAACATGGTTCCTGGGGAGACAGGGAAGGAAAGGAAAGAAGGCTCAGGCAGCCCCTCAGTGGAGTAGCTGGGGGAGTACACTGTGACAGTGGGGTCCCCAGGAGGTCTTGCTTCACCTGGGCTGAAAGCTCTGTGAACCATGACGTGGAGGCCTTTCACTAACTCAGGTTGGGGCAAACTGGTACGTTTCCTGCCATTCAAACTGAAGAAAGAATTTAGGTGTGGACTACAGACCAGAAGAGGAATTTGACTCTTTCTGGGGGTGGTATCAGAAGAAAAGAGGCAGGTAGAAACTCTAAAATGATATCACCTAGACACTCTGCCCATTTTCTTCACGATTGGAAACTGGATAGTGATGAATTAACAGTTCAGTAAAATCAGCAGAGTGTGGTTTAGCCTGGAAAAAATGATTGTGAATTAAACCATGGCAGAGGGAGTCTTGCCACGGTTCTCAAACAGGTATAACCAAAGTTACATTATACATGTGGCTGAAGATATCACATGAGGTTAATGTTACATATCATAGAGAGTGGCCCCTATTTAGAAATGGGCACAGTAGTTCCTTCTCTAAAAATGATTGGGTTCCTGTCTGGGGGTAAAGAAACTATCTTGCATTTATATAGTGTCTTATTATTTCCGGTGTGCTTCCTTATCTATGCCCCTGCACAAAAGTATCTCAGAATAGGAGACAGAGACACATAAAAATGGGTCAAAGGTCTGGGATGAAAAAAAAAAAAAGGGACTTCCCTGGTGGTCCAGTGATTAAGACTTCCACTGCAGGGCGCATGGGTTCAATCCCTGGTCGAGGAACTAAAATCCCTCATGCCAAGCTGTGTGGCCAAAACAAACAAGCAAACAAAAAACCCCAATATTAAATTGGGTAATATTTTCCCAAATGAATGTTACAGAAGCTGCTTTGGACAGTGGGGGACACTGTAAGAAGAGGAAGCTGGAAAGGGGAACTTTAGAAAGAGGTAACAAAGGAGATGGATTTCAGGGGGATGATGACAGCAAAGGCAAAGGAAAAGTTAACTTGACTCAATCAATAGGACAATTAGAAAAGAAAAAGAATACAATTTTAGATTAAGGAATAAATCCAAACCCTAGAGGAGATAGACATGGGGCTTGCATTTTTATGTGTGAGAATTTACGTATGAGAAATGAGATAGTGACACGTAAAATGGACAATGTGGCTTTTAATCCTACTTCTACTTTGTCCTCATCTTTGATTTTATTTTCCTTCACTTTTCCTTATGCTATCTGTCATGTAATATATCTTTATACTCTGCCTTTAAAACTTTCTGGGGCAAGATGTGGCAAAAATAAACACCATGTGCTCTGTTCTGATAATAACCAATACTCACTGCCTCATTTGCTTTGAATCCTTTTGGAAGTGGGTATACCAGAATTCAGTGCTTCTCACCCTGAGTCCCACAGAGTCCTGGTGGTTATTATAAAAGGTCTGCAAACTTTGAAATTATACAAACATTGTATAGGTGTGTTTGTATAGGTGTATAGGTGTGAAATTATACAAGCATTGTGAGGTGTACTGAAATATTTTTAGTTACATGTGGTTTAAAAAGTAGCAGATCCATTTAAAATCATAGTTTTCTACTACTATGTACTCTATCAATCAAAAGGTACTAACAGTAAGAGTTTTCATGAAATCATGATTGTTTTTTGACACAATGAAAGGTCCTCAAACACAAAAAGACTGGAGAAATTTTATAGAAATAGATAGCCCTGTTAGAATAGCACAGTTTGTTTGGGTTTTTTTTTTTCCTATTTATGGATGTTCAGAGAATAGAATATCGAAATAGATTAGTATATTGAAGGTCTCAGTGGAAATTTCTATAGAAAATAATTTTAGAACTTTAATTTGGTGGGTGGGGTACTCTTTGGTGTATGTGGGACTCAGAAAATAAAGGGAGTGACAAAGGCATCAGTTTTATTAGGATCACATGAGTATAAGATCTTTCAAGGCAGGATATAAACACTCCTGGTGTGCAAAGACTTTCCAGGGGGTAAGGAGCAGGAATGGCCTTAAGGAAATCAGTCTGTGCCCTCATCTTCCATAGTACTCTTTTGCCTAAGGACCTGCCTGGGTTCATAAAAGACCTTCTTCCCTTTACCAAGTAATGCGTACCTCTCCCACACATTAAATATTACTATGATTTATTGCTGGAGGTTTGAAAATCTGTTGCCAAAAAAAGGGGAGACATACCTTTCAATAGTTAATCAAGATGCCATAGGTCCATAAAAATTCTTCTATTTTCCTATCATTATATATTCTACTTGGGATAAGCTTGTGTTAGAAATGTGGAATTTTGGTCCATGTTGGGATATCCTGAATCCAGATATTTGTTTCTTCTGTCTTCCAGTTGTTTTCATAGAAGTGGGGAAGGTCTCAAGGAAGGAAAGCAAAGAGAGTTATTGGTAGAAGTAGTGAAATGTAGATGTGGCAGACAGACCCTAAGGTGAACCCCAATGGTTTTGTTCCTCTTGGTGCCCTGTCCTTTGAGTGTGGGCACCACTTGGGACTACTTCAAACTAACAGATTATGGCAAATGTGGTGGCATGTCACTTCCATGACTACTCACTCCTCCTTAGAAGACAGAGAGAGATTCTCTTTGCTAACATGACACAGTAAGCAGGCATATTGAGGAAACCCACATGGCAAGGAAGTGCAAAAGGCCTCTAGAAGCCATAGGCAGCCTCTAGGACATTCCAGAGGACTCCAGCCCACAAGCAGCAGAAAGCTAGACCCTTTAGTCATAAAGCTGCAAGGAAATAAATTCTGCCAATGATCTGAATGAGCTTGGAAACAGATTCTTCCTCCGCTGAGCTTTCAGATGAGAACCTGTCTCAACCTCAGTTACATCCTTGTGAGAACCTAAACAGAGAACCCAGCTAGGCCAGGCCTGGATTCTTGGTTCACAGAAACTGAGATAATTAATATGGGTTGTTTTAAGCTGCTAATCGTGTGGTAATTTTTTACACAACAATAAAAAATGAATACTGTTGATATTTTCATTTTTATAAATATTTTGGTTGCATATGATGATGTAAGGATAATCAGTAAAAAGGAAAGAAATATTTGGAAAAAGGAATAAAAACTCAAAGTGAGGGAGTAAAAGGAAAAATTTTAATTTTTGAATGTCAAAGAAAAGCTGTTACAAATAGATTTTAGGGACTTCCCTGGCAGTCCAGTGGTTAATACTCCGTGCTGCCAATGCAGGGAGCATGGGTTCAATCCCTGGTCGGGGAGCTAAGATCATACATGCTGTGCAGTGCGGCCAAAAAAATTAAAAAAAAAAAAAAAGTTTTTAGATGGAAGATGGTGGGTATCAAATGATTATGGGTTTTAAATACCATTAGTATTATTTTAAAGAAGCACACAGTTTTATTCTTAAAAAATCATTTATAATATTCTGGAAATCAAATCATTTATTTA
Organism: Balaenoptera musculus; assembly: GCF_009873245.2. Lineage (NCBI taxonomy): Eukaryota > Metazoa > Chordata > Mammalia > Artiodactyla > Balaenopteridae > Balaenoptera > Balaenoptera musculus. The sequence goes on along the minus strand of NC_045785.1, from coordinate 85,225,503 downwards.
AATTTATTATTCAAATTTATAACAAAAATTTTTGATGTCAGTTTAAGGTATACCAAGGGGTACACACATTTTCAAAATTGTTTTAAGAGGTACATGAGCATAAAATACTAATGACCACAGTTACATGTTATAAGCTCTTTTATAGTAAGGGCTATGTATGTCTTATTTGTATACTGTACTCCTAGGATCTAATGCCATGCCTAAGACATAGTATAAGTTTCATATGTTTTTGGAATTAAGGAATATTATTTTTACAGAGTTTCTGCTACTATTTAAAAAAAAAGCAGAAAATACCTTTTTGGTAGAAAAAAATTCATAGAATACAAAAACCATAACACATAAACATAAAGGTGGTAGAATTTCCTTTAGGAAAGCACCTTTTCCCTATTCTTAGTTTATGTGCTCAAGGACTCCAGGGATGGAGCAAGTGATTCAATCTCAGCCAATCAAAGCATCCAATTCCCCTGGCTACCATGATTGGTTCAGAGGTAGGCACACAACCCCAACTTGCCTAGTCAGAGAAATTTTGTAGTGATGATCTCATCAATTGGTATGTGACTCAAACTGATCCTATCAGGCTAACTTTTGAAACTTGAAGAATTATGGGAAGTGGATTTCTTCATCTGCAAAACTGGGATAAGAATATACACTTGATAGGATGTTAGCAAATTAAATGCTGTGACATGTGGAAACTATTTGCTTAGTAAATTGGCAGTTAGAAGGTCATTAATGATGGACATTAATGATTTGATGAGAGAAATTTCTGTGGAATATTGGTGGCAGAAGTCAGACTGCAGTTGACTGGAGTGGATTAAGTCTTGTGAAATAGTAAGTATAGACTACCCCTGTAAAAGTGTGAATGTGAAGGGGAAGTGAGATTAAATAATAGAAGGGGACATGAGATCAGAGGTGTGTGTTTTATGCAATGTGAATATGTTTATAGACTGAGACAGAATCTGTTTTCCCTTATATGTTAAGTTTCAGTTTTAAATCTAAAAATTTTTCATGATAGAATAAACATTTTCTAGATGAAAAAATACAGTTGAACTAAATAAATGTAGTAAATTGGGGGCTACAAACTCTTCACGTTGTATAAATAGACCAGTATAAACAAATGTCTAAATAAATAAATTTTTATTTTTATTTAGGAAGTGTTTATTAACTTATAAGTTCAGTTGATCATTTTTGAACTATATCTTATCTAATCAATTGAAAGAAAAGGCTTAGTTTAATACAACTATCTCTGGGGAAAAATGCACTGCATTTTTACTCTAGGTAGGATCCTTCCAGTTCATCCTTTCTTCCACATTGACTTCAGAAATGAAATGTTCAATTTAATCACTAATATTGTATTATTTCAAACAAGTAGTCTTTTTAGGCCTCAAAAATTCTTGCTAGATCAAATGTAAATGGAATGGAACTAACCTGTACTTCATAAGGAAAGGTTTAGAATTTAGCAAAAAAACTTAGACATGCCTCTAGGTGCAAAAACAACTCAACATTTAGATGAATATGCAAAAAGAAATCCTATATTATTTGCAATATATTGGTGTATATCTTCTGGAATTTTGAAACATGTTAGATTCCAGCTTCCCCCATTTAAGAATAAAATACTTTAAATGTAACGGATATCAGCACACAAATTGTTTATATAATTATGCTTTTTTAAAAAAAGTAGTTATAGTTTGAGAAATTAAAAGAAATGAAGAGTTTTTGTTCCCACAAAAGGGTATTTTTTGAAACAAAACAGTGTATAAGTATTTGAGCTACATGTGAACAGCTTTAAGAGATATGTAATTGTTCTTGTTTTAGTAAATGATTTGTCCTAACTTTTTCATGGATATATCAAGTATTAGATTTGCATCAGTAAATCATGGTTGTTATGAAAATTACAGCAGCCAAAATTACTTCACAGTAAAGTTAATTCCAAAGTGGAAATGATCTTATATAGCACATAGTACAGTCTCTTATCTCTGTTAAATAGATAGCTGAAAATCAGCCATAATCACAGATTTTTTTAGTTAATATGTATTGTACTCAAATCCTTTTACTATCACTACACATCTAAAATCTGTGCTATGTAGAGCATGGTAAGCTTCCTGATGTATGTATAGTTAAATAAATGAAGATACACCCGTGATGAAAGTAGCAATACACAGAGTACTTACCCTCAGAGAATGCTAAATTGAAATTTATATTAAAAAATAAATATAATAGGCAATAAAACTTCTGTGATTGACTGATAGGCATTCCTCAAGAGATATATGAATAAATTTGAACCTCAGAGTCAAAGCAGTATTTTAGCACTGACTTATTTCCTATGATAAAATAGGTTTCCTGAGATTTAACGTGAGAATAAATGAAATTTCTAGCAGCTTCATTACAGCAATGAGACGACTTTAAGACAGTGCTTCTTGAAATTACAATCACGATTGTGAATTTTAAACAAAGCTCAAGTTTGAAATGACTCAATGTCATGACTATATCTTTTCCTTTAAAATACTTTTAAAGAATGGATAAAAACCTGAAAGTCTTGTTTTGGTGCCATAATATATATTTGAAAATATAGCACCCTGGGGAACAAAATAGTGTTGAGTAGGACCAATGCAAAGCTTTCAAATATTTTATAAATCAGATCATTAATAATATCAACTAACACTGTAAGTAGTCAATAGCTATAAGAAATATACAGTTACTGCCCTCTATTACTGGCTTGAAAAGTATAGAGTAATGATGTGAAGTGCTTATTACAGACTTGATAGTTATACAGATTTATATTAAGAACTGGCACAAAAATGATAAACTGAACCACAGAAAAGAGATTTTGAAGCAATTACTAATCAGGAAAAGATTCTAATAAATCAATCAGCATTAAGGTTGCTCTTCATCAGCTAGATTCATGGTATTGCAAATTATTTACATTTTTAAATGGCTCACCTGGCTTAGCAATGATATTCAAATAATTTTCATAATGTTGCCTGACAAGGACATCTTAGAAAATTGCTTATTTAACTCTGAGAATCTAATGGAACAAGGAAGGGGGGCAGGCAGGAGGGAGTAAAGGAGGAGAGGAAAAAAACCTCAACAAGCCAGGTAAATGAAAATATAAAGAAAAAAATGCCAAATTTAATGGAGTAAAATTTTATCAAGTATCAACAAATATAGATTCAGCCTATCTACATAGGGTGTATATGTAGACCTAGAATTGTGTAAATATTCTGTGATAGTGTATCTAAAAGTAACTTATATCATTACGGAATAAGCATTGATATTATAAGCTCTTTTTCATATATTTTGTGAAAACCATACAGTACATAGGCCTATTTGTATGTTGTAGCCTTTCAGATTAGCATATTTTTAAACTTCAAAGCAGAACAATAGAAGTAACAATATATCATTAACATTACTTTCCAAAAAAAAAATAATAACCTTTCTATGTTCTTAAAAAGCCTCTAAGGTGAAACTGTGTCTGGAGTTATATGGCAAGTTCCACAGAACATTCAAATTTTTCCCTATGGTGGTATTTCATTATATTATACACCTCACCAGAAATTACTTTCCAAATTACTCTCTGTGCTGAATTGAACAGAGAGTGCATAAGCAAAGAAGGAAAAGTGCTTTGAAGATAAGAAAGCAAAGAGGGAAAAAAAATTCTTTAGCAAATACTCATTCCTGTTGAAAGTATCATTTTCTTGTGCTGGACTCTTAGAAGCATATAAAATTTGAATCAATCCTAGCCCTCAGGGCTTCCCTGGTGGCGCAGTGGTTGAGAATCTGCCTGCTAATGCAGGGGACACGGGTTCGAGCCCTGGTCTGGGAAGATCCCACATGCCGCGGAGCGGCTGGGCCCGTGAGCCACGGCTGCTGAGCCTGCGCGTCTGGAGCCTGTGCCCCGCAGCGGGAGGGGCCGCGATGGTGAGAGGCCCGCGCGCCGCGATGAAGAGCGGTCCCCGCACCGCGATGAAGAGTGGCCCCCACTTGCCGCAACTGGAGAAAGCCCTCGCGCGAACCGAAGACCCAGCACAGCCATAAATAAATAAATAAATAAATCCTAGCCCTCAATGAGCACACAGTCTACTTGGGCAGAGAGGACTGATAGAATAGGAAATAGATAAAAATAAAAATCTTTATCCACTCTCTATAGATGACCTTACCCACTCCTATTGCTTAAACTATTATCTATATGGTATGGCCCAAAGACTCCCTGGACATTATCTCCACTCCCACCTCTTTTACAATCTAATTGAATGTTCCAACAGTCCTTTAAACTGTTGCTCTAAAACTACACTACAAGAGCTACTTCTTTTTCTACCTTAAAAAAAATAATAATAGCATAACACTCTGGTCATCAAATCTTCCTTTTCCTTCACATCCTCTCATTTAATTAGTTTCCCAGCCCATCTCTGAAATCGTCCTCAAATTTTCTCCCTTTCCACTGCCTGAATTCATAGCATTATCTTTGGCTTGCTCTGTTCCAAGAATTTCCCCAACTAATCTTAATTACTCCAAGGTCTCTTCCTGCATGCAATCCATCCTCATCATTCTTACCAGTTATCTAATACAAATCTGATCACATAGAGCCCTTATTTAAGTATTCACAATTTCTATCTATAGGGAAGACTAAAATCCTCAGCATGACAGACAAGACTTACCAACTTTTTTAGTCTTATCTCTCTGCACTCCCACCTCCCATACTATATTCCATCAATATTGAACTATTCATATGAGCTGAAAATAATGTCTTTCCATTACTCTGTGCCTCTGCGCATATCTTTTATTGCATTAAGATACCTTCCTTATCCATTTCTCTTTCTGGCAAGTGCTTACTTAGCCTTTAGTACTCTAGTCAAATCTCACTTCCTCTGTGGCATTAGTTTATCCTTCCCATGTGCTCTCATAGCACAATTTTATATACATCTCTATTATAACCATGGCAATATGGTTGTTTTATGTTTTCTTTGCTAGACTGTGAGTCATTTTTGCAATTTTTTGCTTGAATTGAATGGATTTGGCAAGTGCAGTGATTCAGATAAACAGTTTGTTAAGGGAGACAATTTACCAAGTCTAGGCTGAGAAATCAGGGAAGGATTCCAGTAACACAATTCACTCTTAAGAATAAGTACAAAACGGCAGGCTAGGAAAGAGAGAAGTAAGAACATTATAGGCAGAAGGACAAACATGTACAAAAAGTAATGTTATGTACATTTATCCCTAAGTATTTGCTAGTGGTAAAGTTGGAAATACGTATATATAGGCTAAGGGAAATATAAAAAGGGAATTGACCTTGGTGCCTAAAATAATTTTAAGATGGTGCGAAGTACTCAGATGAGTTGAGCTAATTTGCAAGGATGTAAGATTTTGTTCAACTGTACTTAGCAATTCAAGCAAAGAACATGGATTTTGATATTGATCTGGGTTGAGATTTGTTGGTCAGGTGTGGCATAAATGACAGATATAAGGGAAATGAAGATTTTAGTGAGAGTGGTTCAGATGACAATTCTTAGCTCCAGACTAGGTAGAAGAACTGGGAAGAATCAAGGAACATAGGCTCTCTGTTTTCAAAAACCAGATATACTGAGATTGAAACATTGGAAGTTGTAATTTATGGATCAAACAGGTCTTTATTAAGCACTTACTATGTGCCAAATACTGTTTTAGGAACTGGGGATACAGCAGAAGAAAAAAGACAAAAATCCCCATAACGTTTGTTGAAGTTCAAATTTTCAGGGGTAAAACAGTTCTGGAAGATACAAAGAGCATACATTGACATGGGAAGGGATGACTGAAGTGTTGTGAAGGTATGGGTCACTGGAGTTTAGAAGAGCAAGAAACTCTAAGGAGAATATATTCCATAAGTCATAAACATGGGTAGGAAATCAGTCAAGACATTTGTCAGCACTTGGGTGATAAGACAAAAAGCCAGGTGCAAAAGTCTTCAATGAATGTGAAGGAGTGAACAGGAGGTTGCTATGTTGTAGAGATGAAACTGGGCGAAGGAAGGTGTGGTCAGATGCAAAAGTATCACTGGAGTAGGAATGTTTACTTGAAAGTAGAGGGAGAGAAGCAGTAGTTGAGAGAAAAAAGCTTGCCCTACCTTCTAATCCCATGGGATATATGTAAAATGAGAAGAATCAGGGTTTAGTTAAGGAAGTGGGAAAGGCATTATGTGAACACTCTAAGGGCTTTGTTCACCATGGAGTGATGAGTGAGGGTTCCACAAACAGTGTGAAAAGGTCAAGGAGAAAGAGTAGCAGTGGGAAGTTTGTTCAGAAAGAGAAAGCACAGAAAATTATGAGGATGAGTATATGGCAGACAATAAAGGACTTGAATTACATTTTGGGCAGCAATCAAGGAGTGAATTTAGTCGACTCAAATGTTACAAAAAAGCATGGGTGCAACAGTTGAGTCCAGATTCTAGAAAGACTTCCTAAGTTAGATTTCCAGCTTTACCACTTATAGACTCTACGACTTTGGAAATTATATACAATACTTCGTGTAGAGCTTGCACATAGCAATTTTAATTATTAGTTATTATTAATGTGCTGAAGCCCAGGGAAGTGTTGGAAGTTGAATGGAGCTGGTTAGTAAGTATAGGCTGACACGCTGGGAAATCAGAGGTCTGATCTGTTGATGTTGAAGCCAGGGCAAGAATAGGTCCTTGGTGGAAATGGAGGCCAGTATATTGAGAAACTCAGAGTGGATTGAGATCTCAGTACATTGATGTCAGTAAAAACAGAAATGCCCAACTTAAAGACTCAAGAGCAAAGAAAACCATCACCTGGTCTCTGATAACACACTCCCACCAGAAATTGAGCCTAGTTTTGTGTTTATTTGCCCCATCACTTGGCTCTAAACCCTAGAGCCTGAGGAAGGCAGTAAGACAGAATAAAGAATAAATGTGTCAAAAGCAAACTACGCATATTTATGGAGGTGTATGATAAAATGTTATCACTAAAGGTCTGTGGGCTGAGATGATAGTGGAAGGATTGGTGTTTAAAACATGGGCTCAGAGGACCTGCAAGATGGCAGAGGAGTAAGACATGGACATCACCTTCCTCCCCACAAATACATCAAAAATACATCTACATGTGGAACAACTCCTACAGAACACCTGCTGAACGCTGGCAGAAGACTTCAGACCTCCCAAAAGGCAAGAAACTCCCCACGTACCTGGGTAGGGCCAAAGAAGAAAGAAAAAACAGGGACAAAAGAATAGGGACGGGACCTGCACCAGCGGGAGGGAGCTGTGAAGGAGGAAAGGTTTCCACACACTAGGAAGCCCCTTCGCGGGCGGAGACTGTGGGTGGCGGAGGGGGGAGCTTTGGAGCCACGGAGGAGAGCGCAGCCACAGGGGTGCGGAGGGCAAAGCGGAGAGATTCCCGCACAGAGGATCGGTGCCGACCAGCACTCACCAGCCCGAGAGGCTTGTCTGCTCACCCGCCGGGGCGGGCTGGGGCTAGTAGCTGAGGCTCGAGCTTCGGAGGTCAGATCCCAGGGAGAGGACTGGGGTTGGCTGCGTGAACACAGCCTGAAGGGGCTAGTGCGCCACAGCTAGCCGGGAGGGAGTCCGGAAAAAAGTCCGGAGCTGCCGAAGAGGCAAGAGACCATTGTTTCTGGGTGCACTAGGAGAAGAGATTCAGAACACCGCCTAAACGAGCCTCACAGACGGGCGTGAGTTGTGGCTGCTACTGCAGCCACCAAGAATCTTGTGTGCAAGCACAGGTCACTATCCACACCTCCCCTCACGGGAACCTGTGCAGCTCGTCACTTCCAGGGTCCCGTGATCCAGGGACGACATTCCTGGGAGAACACACGGTGCATCTCAGGCTGTTGCAATGTCATGTCGGCCTCTGCCTCCACAGGCTCGCCCCGCATTCCGTACCCCTGCCTCCCCCCTGCCTGAGTGAGCCAGAGCCCCCGAATCAGCCTCTCCTTTAACCCCCTCCTGTCTGGGTGAAGAACAGATGCCAGAGGGCGACCTACATGCAGAGGCGGGGCCAAAACCAAAGCTGAACCCCGGGAGCTGTGCGAACAAAGAAGAGAAAGGGGAATCTCTCCCAGCAGCCTCAGGAACAGCAGATTAAATTTCCACAATCAACTTGATAAACCCTGCATCTGTGGAATACCTGAATAGACAATGAATCATCCCAAAATTGAGGCCATGGACTTTGGGAGCAACTGTAGACTAGGGGTTTGCTGTATGCAACAGACTAGTTTCTGATTCTTATGTTTATCTTAGTATAGCTTTTAGCACTTGTTATCATTGGTGGATTTGTTTACTGGTTTGGTTGTCTCTTTTTTTTTTATTACTTTAAAAATTTTTTTATTTTAATATTTTTTTATTTTAATAACTTTATTTTTCTTTCTTTTTTTTTCTCCCTTTTCTTCTGAGCTGTGTGGCTGACAGGGTCTCGGTGCTCTGGCCGGGTGTCAGGCCTGAGCCTCTGAGGTGGGAGAGCCGAGTTCAGGACATTGGACCACCAGAGACCTCCCAGATGCATGTAATATCAATTGGTGAGAGCTCTCCCAGAGATCTCCATCTCAATGCTAAGACCCAGCTCCACTCAATGACCAGCAAGCTCCAGTGTTGGACACCACATGCCAAACAACTAGCAAGATAGGAACAAAACCCCATCCATTAGCAGAGAGGCTGCCTAAAATCATACTAAGTTCACAGACACCTCAAAACACACCACCAGACACGGTTCTGCCCACCAGAAAGATAAAATCCAGCCTCATCCACCAGAACACAGGCACCAGTTCCCTCCACCAGGAAGCCTACACAACCCACTGAACCAACCTTACCCACTGGGGGCAGACACCAAGAACAACGGGAACTATGAACCTGCAGCCTACGAAAAGGAGACCCCAAACACAGTAAGTTAAGGAAAATGAGAAGACAGAGAAACACACAGCAGATGAAGGAGCAAGGTAAAAACCCACCAGACCAAACAAATGAAGAGGAAATAGGCAGTCTACCTGAAAAAGAATTCAGAGTAATGACAGGAAAGTTGATCCAAAATCTTGGAAATAGAATGGAGAAAATACAAGAAACATTTAACAAGGACCTAGAAGAACTGAAGAGCAAACAAACAATGATGAACAGCACAATAAATGAAATTAAAAATTCTCTAGAAGGAATCACTAGCAGAATAACTGAGGCAGAAGAATGGATAAGTGACCTGGAAGATAAAATAATGGAAATAACTACTGCAGAGCAGAAGAAAAGAAAAAGGAATGAAAAGAATTGAGGACAGTCTCAGAGACTTCTGGGACAACATTAAACGTACCAACATTCGAATTATAGGGGTCCCAGAAGAAGAAGAGGAAAAGAAAGGGACTGAGGAAGTATTTGAAGAGATTATAGTTGAAAACTTCCCTAATATGGGAAAGGAAATAGTCAATCAAGTCCAGGAAGCGCAGAGAGTCCCATAGAGGATAAATCCAAGGAGAAACATGCCAAGACACACATTAATCAAACTATCAAAAATTAAATACAGGGCTTCCCTGGTGGTGCAGTGGTTGAGGGTCTGCCTGCCGGTGCGGGGGGCACGGGTTCGGGCCCTGGTCTGGGAGGATCCCACGTGCCGCGGAGCGGCTGGGCCCGTGAGCCACAGCTGCTGAGCCTGCGCGTCTGGAGCCTGTGCTCCGCAACAAGAGAGGCCGCCACGGTGGGAGGCCCGCGCGCCGCGATGAGGAGTGGCCCCCGCTTGCCGCAACTACAGGAAGCCCTCGCACGGAAACGAAGACCCAACATAGACAAAAATAAATAAATAAATAAAAGTAGCCCTCCACCCCCTTAAAAAAAAAAAAATTAAATACAAAGAAAACATATTAAAAGCAGCAAGGGAAAAACAACAAATAACATACAAGGGAATCCCCATAAGGTTAACAGCTGATCTCTCAGCAGAAACTCTGCAAGCCAGAAGGGAGTGGACCATTATATTTAAAGCGATGAAAGGGAAGAACCTACAGCCAAGATTATTCTACCTAGCAAGGATCTCATTCAGATTTGACAGAGAAATCAAAAGCTTTACAGACAAGCAAAAGCTAAGAGAATTCAGCACAACCAAACCAGCTCTACAACAAATGCTAAAGGAACTTCTCTAGGGAGGAAACACCATAGAAGGAAAAGACCTACAATAACAAACCCAAAACAATTAAGAAAATGGTAATAGGAACATACATATCTATAACTACCTTAAATGTAAATGGATTAAATACTCCAACCAAAAGACATAGACTGGCTGAATGGATACAAACACAACACCTGTATATATGCTGTCTACAAGAGACCCACTTCAGAACTAGGGACACATACAGACTGAAAGTGAGGGGATGGAAAAAGATATTCCATGCAAATGGAAATCAAAAGAAAGCTGGAGTAGCAATTCTCATATCAGACAAAATAGACTTTAAAATAAAGACTATTACAAGAGACAAAGAAGGACACTACATAATGATCAAGGGATCAATCCAAGAAGAAGATATAACAATTGTAAATATTTATGCACCCAACGTAGGAGCATCTCAATACATAAGGCAAATGCTAACAGCCACAACAGGGGAAATCAACAGTAACACAATCATAGTAGGGGACTTCAACACCCCACTTTCACCATGGACAGATCAACCAAAATGGAAATAAATAAGGAAACACAAGCTTTAAGTGACACATTAAACAAGATGGACTTAATTGATATTTATAGGACATTCCATCCAAAAACAACAGAATACACTTTCTTCTCAAGTGCTCATGAAACATTCTCCAGGATAGATCATATCTTGGGTCACAAATCAAACCTTGGTAAATTTAAGAAAATTGAAATCATATCAAGTATCTTTTCCGACGACAATGCTATGAGACTAGATATCAATTACAAGAAAAAAGACTGAAAAAAATACAAACACATGGAGGCTAAACAATACACTACTAAATAACCGAGAGATCACTGAAGAAATCAAGAGGAAATCAAAAAATACCTAGATACAAATGACAATGAAAACACGACGACCCAAAGCCTATGGGATGCAGCAAAAGCAGTTCTAAGAGGGAAGTTTATAGCAATATAAACCTACCTCAAGAAACAAGAAAAATCTCAAATAAACAACCTAACCTTACAATGAAAGCAATTAGAGAAAGAAGAACAAAAAAAAAACCCAAAGCTAGCAGAAGGAAAGAAATCATAAAAATCAGATCAGAAATAAATGGAAAAGAAATGAAGGAAACAATAGCAAAGATCAATAAAACTAAGAGCTGGTTCTTTGAGAAGATAAAAAAATTGATAAACCATTAGCCAGACTCATCAAGAAATAAAGGGAAAAGTCTCAAGTCAACAGAATTAGAAATGAAAAAGGAGAAGTAACAACTGACACTGCAGAAATACAAAGGATCATGAGAGATTACTACAAGCAACTATATGCCAATAAAATGGACAACCTGGAAGAAATGGACAAATTCTTAGAAAAGCACAACCTTCTGAGACTGAACCTGGAAGAAATAGAAAATATAAACAGACCAGTCATAAGCACTGAAATTGAAACTGAGATTAAAAATCTTCCAACAAACAAAAGTCCAGGACCAGATGGCTTCACAGGAAAATTCTATAGTTAGAGAAGAGCTAACACCTATCCTTCTCAAACTCTTCCAAAATACAGCAGAGGGAGGAACACTCCCAAACTCATTCTACAAGACCACCATCACCTTGATACCAAAACCAGACAAAGATGTCACAAAAAAAGGAAACTACAGACCAATATCACTGATGAACATAGATGCAAAAACCCTCAACAAAATACTAGGAAACAGAATCCAATAGCACATTAAAAGGATCATACACCATGATCAAGTGGGGTTTATCCCAGGAAGGCAAGGATTCTTCAATATACGCAAATCAATAAATATTATACACCATATTAACAAATTGAAGGATAAAAACCATATGATAATGTCAACAGATGCAGAAAGAGCTTTCGACAAAATTCAACAACCATTTATCATGAAAACCCTCCAGAAGGTAGGCATAGAGGGAACTTACCTCAACATAATAAAGGCCATATATAACAAACCCACAGCCAACATCGTTCTCAATGGTGAAAAACTGAAACCATTTCCACTAAGATCAGGAACAAGACAACCACTCTCATCACTATTATTCAACATACTTTTGGAAGTTTTAGCCACAGCAATCAGAGTAGAAAAAGAAAATGAATCCCAATTGGAAAAGAAGTAAAACTGTCACTGTTTGCAGATGGCATAATACTATACATAGAGAATCATAAAGATGCTACCAGAAAACTATTAGAGCTAATCAATTAATTTGGTAAAATAGCAGGATACAAAACTAATGCAGAGAAATCTCTTGCATTCCTGTACACTAATGATGAAAAATCTGAAAGAGAAATTAAGGAAATACTCCTATTTATCATTGCAACAAAAAGAATAAAATACCTAGGAATAAACCTACTTAAGGAGACAAAAGACCTGTATGCAGAAAACTATAAGACACTGATGAAAGAAATTAAAGATGATACCAACAGATGGAGAGATATACCACGTTCCTGGATTGGAAGAATCAACATTGTGAAAATGAGTATACTACCCAAAGCAATCTACAGATTCAGTGCAATCCCTGTCAAACTACCAATGGCATTTTTCACAGAACTAGAACAAAAAATTTCACAACTTGTATGGAAACACAAAAGACCCCAAACAGCCACAGCAATCTTGAGACAGAAAAACGGAGCTGGAGGAATCAGGCTCCCGGACTTCAGACTATACTACAAAGCTAGAGTAATCAAGACAGTATGGTACTGGCACAAAAACAGAAATATAGATCAATGGAACAGGATAGAAAGTCCAGAAATAAACCCACACACATATGGTCACCTTATCTTTGATAAAGGAGGCAAGAATATACAATGGGGAAAAGACAGCGTCTTCAATAAGTGGTGCTGGGAAAACTGGACAGCTACATGTAAAAGAATGAAATTAGAACACTCCCTAACACCATACACAAAAATAAACTCAAAATGGATTAAAGACCTAAATGTAAGGCCAGACACTATCAAACTCTTAGAGGAAAACATAGAACACTCTATGACATAAATCACAGCAAGATCCTTTTTGACCCACCTCCTAGAGTAATGGAAATAAAAACAAAAATAAACAAATGGGACCTAATGAAACTTAAAGGCTTTTGCACAGCAAAGGAAACCATAAATAAGACAAAAAGACAACCCTCAGAATGGGAGAAAACATTTGCAAACAAAGCAACTGACAAAGGATTAATCTCCAAAATATACAAGCAGCTCATGCAGCTCAATATCAAAAGAACAAACAACCCAATCCAAAAATGGGCAGAAGACCTAAATAGACATTTCTCCAAAGAAGATATACAGATTGCCAACAAACACATGAAAGGATGCTCAACATCACTAATCATTAGAGAAATGCAAATCAAAACTACAATGACGTATCACCTCACACCAGTCAGAATGGCCATCATCAAAAAATCTACAAACAGTAAATGCTGGAGAGGGTGTGGAGAAAAGAGAACCCTCTTGCACTGTTGGTGGGAATGTAAATTGATACAGGCACTATGGAGAATAGTATGGAGGTTCCTTAAAAAGTAAAAATAGAACTACCATATGACCCAGCAATCCCACTACTGGGCATATACCCTGAGAAAACCATAATTCAAAAAGAGTCAGGTACCACAATATTCACTGCAGCACTATTTACAATAACCAGGACATGGAAGCAACCTAAGCGTCCATCGACAGATGAATGGATAAAGAAGGTGTGGCGCATATATACAATGGAATATTACTCAGCCATAAAAAGAAACGAAATTGAGTTATTTGTAGTGAGGTGGATGGACCTAGAGTCTATCATACAGAGTGAAGTAAGTCAGAAAGAGAAAAACAAATACCGTATGCTAACACATATATATGGAATCTAAAAAAAAAAAAAAAAGGTTCTGAAGAACCTAGGGGCAGGACAGGAATAAAGACACAGAAGTAGGGAATGGACTTGAGGACACGGGGAGGAGGAAGGGTAAGCTGGGACGAAGTGAGAGAGTGGCATTGACACATATACACTACCAAATGTAAAATAGCTAGCTAGTGGGAAGCAGCCGCATAGCACAGGGAGATCAGCTCGGTACTTTGTGACCACCTAGAGGGTGGGAGGGAGATGCAAGAGGAAGGGGATATGGGGATATATGTATATGTATAGCTGACTCACTTTGTTATACAGTAGAAAGTAACACACCATTGTAAAGCAATTATACTCCAATAAAGATGTTAAAAAAAAACACAAAACATGGGCTCAGTCTTTGTTGTTTACTGTGTGACTTTGGTAGTAACATCTACTGAGCCTCATTTTCTCTAATATGGAAATAATATATATTTGCCTTATAGTGTTGCCAGAGGAATTAAATGTACAAATATATACAGGGTTCAGCATTGTAAGTATTACTATCAAATACTCTTTAAATTCTATCTCTTACTTACTACAGGACCACAACTGCAAATCCAGACCTACAGCACACGAGATTTGTGTTTCCTGTTGCCACTGCTCCAACATGTGTGTCATTTCCTGAAGTTTTATCAAACCCTCCCCCCCACCTCCATTATCTGAAAAAGGAAAACAGATGTTTTCATGATCATCCTGTAGGAGAAAAAAGACAGCAAAGAGAAAGTTCTGGCTCTCTAGTGCAAAAATGCACTAAAAAGTGAAGATCTTATGATAAAAATGTACAAGATTTATATCCAAAGGACAGAAGAAATGTTATGTAATGTAAAATTGTGTCAGGGATAAAAGGTATATAGATAAGCAACCAGGACCAAGAAGAATCAGATTCAAAACAGATCTTTTCTTCATCTTCCTTTGACTGAAGGGCTACCATGTGGATAGTTTGCTTTTAGTGTTGGTTGTATAGACAAATTAAAAGAGTATGTCTCCTTCTGGCACTACAAATCTAACAAAGCTAGATTAGGTCCATGATTGATTTTGATCATCTTTATGATAGCATGTAAAAGTATAAATTTAGGTTCTTAGAGAACACATAATACTTTTTTCCCCCTGAAGGAAGACAGGGAAAGAAAAGGGTACACTGTGACTACAGATCTCCATACAACAAGTGTTCATTGTTGAGTATAAATACAAAAGAGGAAAAGGACACACTTAACCATGTTTGCGTTCTTTCAGAAATCCTGTTAAATGTTATATGACTCTGCTGCTTTCTGTGCCTTGTTTTATCATCTGAATTGTCTCCTATCACTTGCTTCAACAAATCTACAAAGACCCACATACTTAAGCTCTCCTACCCTAACAGAAGACAACATCCTAACTACTCTTGAAGAAACAAATCAAACTCTCATGTACTAGTATACTAGTACCTGTGTATATCATGTTCACATTTAGAATTTAGCAAAAATAGGTGACAAATGAAAACAAAATTTGGATTAATTTTGCCAATTATTTTGCATTTATTACTCCATAAGTTAGACCAAGATAGTATGATACTTATGCAGTAAATATATTAAATACAGAATGAATGAGAGTTCTTTGATCTCCTTAGGTCAAACACTATTAAACTAACCAAAACTAAATTACATCTGTTTAATAACAATTCATTTAATGTGTCAAAAAATTTGACAGTCTTTGGAGTTTCTAAAGTGGGATCTGACCTAAATTATCAACTCCATACATCATCGCAGTTAAGAATGATGAATAAAGAAGAGAGACACAGAAAGAAAATATACTTAAGGGAGACAATATATTGGTAAGGAACTTCTAGAGTTCTAGGTTAGGTATAGTGATTCAGTGATCAGAAAGAAAGCAAATGCTAACAGAAATATTTTTGGCAGTTCTATTTATCTAATATAAAGCACAGTATTCCCAAAGATATCTTACTTGTCTACTTGATTTCAAGTAATTCTCATTAAACTCAAACACATATGACTTTTGTATACAAAATGATAAGCTAAGGTAGATAGCAAATTTAGAGGCACAGATGGTGAAGAAAAATATGTTGAATTTTCAATCAAACTGCTTTTGAGTGTGGTTGTCAACTCAAGAATATATTGCATGTATAATTCTGCTTGAATTAGCTGAAAGACAAATCATGGTTAACATACTACTTATTAGCAAGTAATAAAGAGTTAAGCTTACTGTGGGACTTGAAACTTTTTTTAAAGGGGTCTTTGCTCAACTACATTGTCTTTTGACTCAACAAAACTGATTATTTCAGATTTAAAATTTCTATATTACTTAAAAATAGGGATTCTAGAATTCTCAAGCCAAAACGGCAGCATGAACAGCTTAGGAGGTTGAGGCAATATTCCTATGGGACTTTGAATCACAGCCTAAAATGGTCCTAAAAGTACAGTGGCTAAAATGGCTTTGAAATTTCATTTTAAATCTTCTGTTGTCACTTACATGCTTTATGTTTTGCATTCTTCTGATATGTCCATGTTTGTTTTAATGGGAAAATATTTTAAAATTACCACAAAAAAAGACAATGCCAAAACCATGCATCATGTTTGTTTCATGGATTTCTCTAATCCTTATCATATAATTAGAAAAGTATGGTCATGGGGTTTAAGTCGTCAGAGGATGATGCAGCATTAGAGTAAGGATCTTCCTTTTAATGGCACTCAACGAGATACTTTTGGAAGTCTTAATTTTATATTCTTTAGGAGAATCTAGTATCAAGTTTTATTTGAGGTTCTTATATACAGATTTAAACAAACTTAATACTTGTGTGATTTTTTTAGAATTAGGAAAAAAAAATCCTCTATATTTAAAAGGGATATTTTAATGAGCAGGGTAAATTTATCAGTTTTGTCACTCCAACCCTGACCCTTCTCTTAAATCCATTTTACCAATACTTGTGTTTAAAAACACGGATCTTAGAATAGAGTCCAAATGTTTTAGCGTGACCCATGATTTGACCTTTTCATACCCAAACACATTTCTCTACTGCTTCCTTGTCTCATAATTGATGACCTAGCCATGTGAAACTTTTAGTTTCTCCAGGGTGCCATAATCTTGACTCAGTACTATTTTTTTTTTTTTAAACAAACTGTTCTGTCTTCAACACTTCCCTTCCTCATCCCTCCGACCCAGCTCTCAACTGTAACTACAGTTGACCCTTGAACAACACAGGTTTGAACTACACGAGTACACCTAAACATGGATTTTTTTTTTCAATAAATACATACGTACTGCAGTACTACAGGATCCTCAGTTGAATCCCCAGATGCAGAACCAAGGGTACAAAGGGAGGACTATAAAGTTATAAGCCCTAACCCCCACGTTGTTCGAGGTTCAACTGTACCTCCAAGAATCCTTTTCTAACGGGTAAAGGTTGAGTATACTACAATAGCGCCCAGTAGTTTCTGCATCAAACTTACCAAACTATACAACTGCTATTATTTCACACCAGACTGAAAGCCCCTTGATAAGAAGGAACTGTGTTTCATGCTGATTCACAGCTTCTAGTTAGCATGTAGTAGTATTTGCTGAATGAAGATGTTAGCGAGTAAGTATAGTTTATGTTTCTAGTTCGTAGAAATCCAGTTTGAGGAGTTAGTGGTTCATTTGAAAGCATAATACTGGATGTTTTATACTGACAGTCTTTTAAAACCGAAATCTACCTCATCAGGTGCTCTCCTGTCATTTTTTTAAACATCTTTATTAGAGTATAATTGCTTTACAATGGTTTCTGCTTTGTAACAAAGCGAATCAGTTATACATATACATGTTCCCATATCTCTTCCCTCTTGCGTCTCCCTCCCTCCCACCCTCCCTATCTCACCCCTCTAGGTGGTCACAAAGCACCAAGTCCATTCTCCAGTAGGTCTGTGTCTCTATTCCCGTCTTGCCTTCTCTGTATCATTCCAATTTTAGTATATGTGCTGCCGAAGCAAGCACTCTCCTGTAAGTTTTATAAATAAATTCAATTATTATCTAACAAAACAAAAATGGAAAGGGAAAAAACTAACCACAAATAATTTATATCATTTTGTTATTGTGGTGTAGAGAGAAAAGAGCCATGGGCTTTGAGGTCGAAAAATACCTCCATTCGTTCAGAAAATTGTTAAAATAATCTCACCTTAAAAAATTGGTTCAAAAGGTGATTCTTTTTTCTATCACTACAGACATTCCCAAACTGTATTTCAACAGCAGTTGATATTTTGTGAAGTGCTTGCATATTTTGTTTGAAACTAAATCATTATTTTGAAAATATTTAAATATTTGCCATTTTTTGTTGCCTATGCTATTAATCTATACATTAATTAGCAATAAATATACTACAATTACATAGAGTGCAATATTTTTAGTAGTCATGACTGGTTGAAATTAATACTATTATCATCTCAGGAAAGGAATAAATACCATGCCCAGATTACAAACTAATGCTCAAGAGATTATGATAAACAAAAACTAGAAAATAACCATCTTGGGCATTACCTTTTTAAGCATGATTCCCGTAATAGCATAAAGATGAAAAGGCCATAGACGAGAAAATGGGCGCAGACTAACATGGCTTGTTCAAGCTGCCATGATCTATAAATGGTGATGCCCAGCCTCAAACCCTGTTTTCTCATGTCCAGCATCACAATTTGCTATATACCTTCTGTCATAATGTGAATTGGCCTAGAAGCTCCTTGAGAGTAGACAACTCTACTCTAACAAAGCATAAGCATTTCCAGACACTGCCACATTATGCAAAATCACACAATAAAAACCACAGGGCTTATGGGACACAACCCTCAAACACTTCATCACACAAAAACAAACAATAAAAAAAATGGCAGCACAGTTTTGTATGTTAAATGTTTAAGAAATATATAAATACTGCTATAAATATGCCTTATTTTAAAAAAGATTGAAAGCTTGCTTGTGGAAGTGGGTGTTGGAAGTGTTGTAGCTTGTGAGTCATCGTGAAGTGTTGGAAGGATTGTATGAAATTGGACGGCAAGTTGTTAACACCAGATGTGGGTAAGTGTGCTCCCTAACACGTGAAGAGCTGAGGTAGGTAGCTGACAGATGTCTGAGGTGTATACGTGTGTGCACCTGGTGTATTTCTAAACAGCCTGGATTAGCTGGGTGCAGTTTTCTGTTTTCCACGTTTCTCGTGATGAAATCGCACATTAAATGCGAAATGCATGTTAACACTTAAATTCTTCCTTAATATATCAAATATGTTGGAACAAATGTGCATTTTCAAAAATCAAAGAAAAGAGCTGAGTGTACTGTGGTGCCATTTATCTTTGAATTCCCTACAATGCAAATAGCAAATTCCAACAAACGTCTTTTGAAAACGTATAAATTAACACTTTTAGGGGAAAAAAACTTCCATAAACGGAATGCCAAGAATCTTCCCCAAGCAAGAGGAGAAAGAAAAACTACCAATGGAATGAATCTGTATTTCACATAATCCTCACAGTGAACATATGAGGCAGGTATTATCTCTATTTTACAGATGAGAAAATTAAGGCTTTGAAAGGTCTCATCACTACTGGGTAGCAGAATAAGGTCTTTGAATACAGTTCAGTCTAATGTCAATGCCTATACTTTTTCCAGAACAAAAAATATTTATAATTTAAAATATACATTATAAAATTCCAAACTCAGGGAAGAGACAACTACTGCAATGTTACTATGGTCTCCCTGGGGCTGTTTTACTTACATCTTTAAAAAAACAGCAGTAATTATTCCTTTGAACATATATATGTACTTTAACTTCTATGAATCATTACTAAATGAATTGGAACCACCTTTTAGAACTTTATAGGTGTCAGCATAAGGAGCTTTTTAACCACAATTCTTTGACTAATTCTCCACTAGCGTTGAACACACTAGTGATAAATACATTAATACTTCAGGTTTCTGGAGCCTTTTAGTGATTTCTACCGTCTGGAATTGTTACAATACCAGAAATTAAGAAAATTTTTAAAAAGGGAGGATTTTAAGCTGAACCAGACAAAAATAGAAAAACATCTGAATATTACAATTTGTACCATCATTTATCAGTTCATTAACCAGTTGAAAGGATTCATCTAACTGGTTGGTTGTGGTTATAAAAATGTAAGTCACAGGAGCAAGAAATTAACTGCAAAGAGAAGATGGATGAAAAGTAAAGAGAAAAACAATTTAAGTGATAGCTAAAGCAGCAACAAGGTTTAGAGACAGCAATGGGAGTGGTAAACAGGAAATACTCAGCAAGACAGGACAACAGAGAAAACTGCTAGCCACAAGAACATGAACAACCATGCTAAGGATATGGGTAATAAGTCACTGAAGGCATAGTATGGCACAGCTAAATCTGTATTTTTATCACAGCCCTAACGCAGAGAGCTATCAGCAGCATCACTAGTAAAGTTTAGGTACTGCAGCTTTAGAACTGTGCTATCCAATTGGAGTTGGGAAAGGAACTGAAGCAGCATTCAGTGAATAGGAAAGCTTTCTATCTACCAAAGTGACCCAAGGGTCATTTTATTATAAAGTATGATGTAACAGAGACAGGGCTTAAGACTGTTAATTTCCAGTCATTTAACAATATCAATTCACGTGGAAGTCCTTTCCCTGTCAGGCTAAACTTGATGTTTATTACTAAAATAACAGAAATCAATACGATTGTTTTATTTAAACAATCGTATTGATTTCTGTTATTAGCTATTTACCTATTATCTTGTACATTAAATTCCAGTAATTTTAATTTATGAATAACAGCAGGCCTCTACTTCCTTTAATTAGTTTAACACATTGCAAGACTGAACTGGAAACCCAGGTACCTGTAATCTAATTACAGGTACGTCAATACAAATATGTTGCTAAACTGTTCATTTGACCTATCTAGAACAGTTTAAAATGAGGTTAAAACTATACATAAGGTCCTTTTCAGCTCTACAGTTATTCCTTAGTGTTAACAGTACATCTCTCGAATAACTTGAAATTACCAAGAAAATGTAACAATGTTCACACTCAGCAAAAAATAAGAAAAAACTTTTAAGCTGATTTTCACTGAACTGAAAAAAAAATTCTACTAGCATAGAACTTGAGTGTCCAAATGGGTCACACCTACCAATCTTGTCAAAATGTAGTTCAGCAGGTCAGAGGCGGAGCTAGAGATTATGAGTTTCTAATAAGCTCCCAGGTGATAACTGCTGTTGGTCTGGGGACTTGACTTTTGAGTAGCAAGGTTCTATGATCTGAACAAACTGTAATGGTGACAAGCTAGGCTAGCCCAGATATCGTTGCAGAATAGTGACTATGACCAGGAATAAAACACTGTAAGGAAAACATTCCAGAAAACCTGATGATGAAATACGTCTGGGAGGTGATAATATGGGAGGAACAAGAAAGATCGTTAAGCTGGTAACTGAAGCGGAATGAGGGAGGTTTGTTATTTTCTAAGCACTAACACCAATTAAGGGGAATACTCTTTCTGTCCACTGAAATGGGAGGGAGGCATTAAGCTGTAGGAACAGTGGCTATAATGTGAAGCTGGAAAGGATATCTTTGTATTTGAGGATCTCACACATAATTTCAGCTTTTAAAATACTAACGATAGCTCCTTGTTTACTTTTTACATCTTTGCCTTAGGAAAAACTTGAGACTCAAACAACATACAGTATTTATTGAAAAGGAATTGATTTAATAACCTTAAAATTGGTTAAATGTCATGAGATTTGATAAGGGGATTATTAATGTCCAGACATCCTAATCTTAACAAAATTTTAAAGTGTGTTGAACAAAATATCATACCATTTAATAAACATCATAAATATTTGCAGTATTTTTTTAGGTACAAAAAGCAACTTAGACTACAGAATACAGACCAAATTCTCTTTGAAAAACCACCACTGAATTTAAAACATACTAAATTCAATGTAACGATTACCTGTGGAGAAGGGATATACAGGGGCTAATATCAGGGAGAGTACATAAAGGAGATCAGTTCAATCTGTAATGTTTTTTTTAAGTCATATATTAAAATTACACAAAGTATGGGAAGTATTAGGTGGTGAAATAGTAAGTGCATAGCTGTTTATGTTCTTTGTATTTTTCTGCGTATCTGAACACTTCATTTTGTCCTTAATGTGGGCAATCTGACACTTAACTTCATTAATACTTTATTTGCAAAATCTAAAACCAAAAAAGATAAAGGGAATAAGTATACTTAGGAGAATAAAGAATAACTCCAAAATTAAGGGTTTTGATAACTGGTACACATATCCTAATACTGTGGCTTAAAATTGAGATTTTCTACTGAATTCTTACCAACAGATTTTCTTGAAACAAATATTTAGCCAAAATAGAAACCTATGTATGTTCAATTTCACTAAACAGTTCCATACCCTTTTCTCCTGAATGAAAAAACATTTTCAGATTTTTGCTCTATTTAAAAATATTAAGGCAGTGAGGAAATCTTGTTTGAAGTCCCAAGCTACTCATGAGAACGTCTTTTCTTTTCATATTCTCCCAAGACTGTGTTAAAATTACCTCTCAGTTTCACAGCAACCTTTAAAGGTATATACACAGAAAATCTCATTTTTAAATGGAGTCCATAATTAAATATGTATCTGTGTTGTGTTACTAGGCTATCAAATAGTTCAAACAGAAAATACAAGGCTAAATCCAGATTCTCCTTTCATTTGGCTTTGGGATGCATTATAGACTTGCTTTCTACATCTTTTTGCTTTAGCAGATGTTAACACTTAAAAACATAAAAAAAAAATCCTCTGTAGCAAAGCGACATCAGGGTATTATTTATTGTAGGTAACTAAGATCTGGCAGACATGAAACTGGCATTGCAACTTTTCCTCCTACATAGCAATTTATCAATTGCATAGCATTTCTGCATTCCTACTATTTGAGTTTCACAGTATCCTGTGAGGTGGGAAGAGCAGTACTGCCTACATTTCCCATACACAAGGGATACTGAGGCTTAGAAACGTAACTTGTCCTTTTCTGCTAACTATATGTTGATCCAAAAATAGAAATAACAAACCAATTACCACAATTTGATTATACTAACCTTATATTTTGAACTTTAAATTTCTCAAGTGTTAATATATCCCTAATGTAACTAAATATGATTCCTTATCATTCCTGGTTAAGCCAGGGTGTTCTTAGCTGCTTTCAAATATTAAATTAGATTTCTAACATTAAATGTAAACTTTATGAATCCATTCCTTAAGTAGGTATTTTGAAACCCATTTTCCAAAATAAATCTGAATGTCAAAAAATCAGTTTCTCTCTCAGTTGTAGGAAAAAATAAAGTTATCTTTCTTAATATTCAAGGTAAGACCTCTATTAACAAGCAGCTGCATCTTACGAACAACACTTCAGTTAGCTAGTTCACCTGAGAGATAAGACTGAGGCATATGGTGGTAATAATAATGATGACAAAGCTATTATTTTCACCTAATTAAACAATTTACTATATGCTGAGGACTGGGTTAAAATAATGTATGAAAATTAAAGCACTCCAAAATGTCAAAATTCTCACTTCACTGACTTGTGCTTTGGAGGGAAGGTTGCACTGGAGTGCACTCTAAAAGACTGAGGAATCTGCCACTCCCTAGGCAGGAAAAACTTGGGTTTCTGGTCACTCCCCCATCAGAAATACTGGGAACTCCTCTTCTTAACTCAGTAATTGGAGCAACCCCAGTTCCCACAGACATCTCAAAACTTCTGTTTCTTCTTCCAAGCCAATCCCAGCCACAAGGAACTACCTGAAAAACACATAGCACCTACTTTCAGATATTTCAACTACCACCCAATACTGAGAAAAACTTCACTTAGAGAAAACTGTTCGATTACTATTCATTCATGTTATGGGTTTTTTACAGACTTTTTAGGCTCATGTGCTGTTGCTAGAGTTCTTCTGTACTACAATGCTATTTTAAGAAAAAAAAAATGTGAGATAACTTTTAGCTTCCAAATCACCCCCATTGTCGACCCAAATGTAAACAATTATTTACTATATTCTTTCTTTCTTGGAAGTGACTGAATTATTAATATAGCACACTTAAATGAACTGCATACTCCTTCATTTGTTTTTAACTTTCCTAATGTATGAGTTTTGCATAATTGTCAGTTATTTTATAACAACAGAACAAACTTAAGGAACATGTATAACTGCAAAGTTATCAGACACCCAAAATGCCTGTATAAAAAAAGGTGACCCCCCAAAAATATTGAGTACAAATAGCACCCTAATCGAAACCCTTTAAAAAGTGAAAATCGTAACATCACAAATTACCCTTAAACTTTTAAATAAATACCTGAATGTGTATCTTCCTTCCCACCCAAGGCAAAAGCAGATGGTATGATACTGTTTCTTCCCAGTAACATCAAGTACCCTTTGTTAAAACTCACAAGGTAGGAAATCTTTAGCAGACACAAAAGATGAAAGATGAAACTGCAGCAAGAGAGCATGGCAAATCCAAAAGATCTATTAGTGCATAAATCTACTGGAAAAAAAACAACAACAACAAAAGAGATAGAAAGAATTAACAAGATACAATAAAAGTTATGTCTTTAAAGCAGTAGATTATAACAGGGTGGGAAATGTTTAATATGTGTCCTCCTGAAAAGCAGTTACCATCTTTCAAATTAAAAAAAAACCAGCTGGTATATTTTCACAGCATCTAGATTTATTTATGGTATAAAGCCATAGAATTGTAGTATTATTATTCCTTTCCCACCCTGGCAGAGAATAAACATGAATTCAGAAGCACAGTGGAGTGAAAACAAAGAAGAGAGAGAAAAGGCAGCAGAGAAAGACAGAAAAGGTGAATACAGAGCTACAGAAGTGTTTATTGAGCATGCTACAGAGGTAAGCAGAGTACACACAAAAGGAAATTAAACAACCATCAAACCTCCCAACTTTGTTAGAAAATTAATTTTTAATTGTGCCGCTTTCAAACTATACTGAATTTTACATTTCTAAAGATGTAAAAACTCAACTAATAGAAAATATACATGACCATTCTGTCTACATAGATAACAGAATCTATGAACCTTGAAACTAAGTACATCAATTTGAAAAAGTATTGGTCATTTAAACAGAATCAACAATTCAGATTGACAAGAACTGTTCAAATTAATTTGACCTGTAGATTCTGAGCCATGTTTTTATTAAAGTCAAAGTCAGATCTATTCCTAAATACAAAATATTTTGAAGATTTATTAAAACTGAATATTACAATGCAAGGTAAATTAAGACTAAAGGCACATAAACTTTGGTCCCACCTGGTTGTCAGTTTTAGAAAACTGCCACAAAATTAATCTTCCTGCAAATTTTCGCAGTACACTTTCTTTTATCTTTGAAAAATACATGCACCAGTTCCTGAACTAGCTAGACCAGTCTGCACATGCTCAGAAATCCACAACCGTATTCCAAATCTTAATTACAAACTAAGGATGGCAATATATATTTAAATGCACATAAATCATGTCAACTTCAAAAACATCTACGAAAAATATTCAGCCACAAACAAGACGTTACTTAGTGCTGACATTTATATGATACGTCCCACAAGAGTGTGTACAAAAAGGTTAAGATTCCACAATGCTTTCCACATAGGGCTCAAACTTACAGAAATCACTTTGTTGTCTTAAGAAATTAATACTCTGCATCTTGTTAATTTTAACTAATGCCTACATTCATAACTGAATCTAGACCAGAACTGTGAGATACAAAAGGCCAATGTTTTTTTCAAAGCAATAAAGCCTAAGGTAGTAAAAACTAAAAAAATGCTGCTTTATTCTTTCAGTATCATGTATCTTATTTGATTAAATATAAAGAAATGTGACAAGCCAATAATTCAAAATAAGTTCCAAGCAGGAGAAACAAAAACTTAACCTTTTTACACACCCCTGCCTAAACATATTGTTAATTCCCATTTAACAATGTGCCCTAGACAACCAATTCCTTTCTTCTAGTAAATGCACAATAGCAACACTAGTTTTCCTTTTTAAGGCACGTATGTCAACTAAGTTGAAAAAGGAAAGTAAAATTAAAATTTTAAACAGACAATAAAAATGGCTTCTCTACAGAACAGATGAAAGAGAGCAGTTAATAACTCTGCCTTTACATATGCCATTTCATTTTATAACCAAGGAATGATAACAGCATGGGAAAAAAGAAGAAAAAAAAAGAAAACAACAAAAAAAATCAAACTCTGGTCCCCACTTTTCTGAACAGTCAATAGGTGTTGACACCAAACAATGTGATTCACCGCCAATCTTCATCTCCCCTTTTTTAAATTGTTGACTTGGAGAAAGACACTCTCAGATGATGGTTTTCACCAAGGTTATAATTATGAAGATCAATCAAGGCCTGAATAGCTTCTTCCACTGTTGCCATCTGAAGAAGAGCCATTTTGTGATCTCTTCTGAAACAAAATTATGAAATTAGATACTTCATAAAAATTAGGAAGGGCTTAAATACTTAACTTTTGCCCATTCCAGAATCAAAGATGTCTAGAAACAAAAAGAACAACTACTTGAAGAAAACTTTTACTTCTATCAAGTCACTAATTTAAAGACAAGAAAGCTTGCTTACTGAAAAAACTTAAATGCTTTCACAGTGCCCCCAGTGTTAGCAAACAGTGTTCGCAGATCCTCTTCTGCTACCGAAGGACTGGGAAAATTAGACGGAAAAAAAGAGTAACAATTAATAAAAAATGTTTATATTTTATTCCTAAAATGTATATCCTTAATAAACTACTCCAGCTTTAATACTTACGGGATATTGGATAGGTGAAGGGTTGCAGAAGGAGGAAAAATGTTCTGAAAATTTTTGGATCCAGGTTTCTTAAAACGATGCAGTGGGGAATTACCAAAATCTTTTGTTAGCCCTTGATCATCAAGTCCCTCTCGAGGTAGTTGTACAGTCTGATGCTTAGACAGAGTAACACGAATAATTTTTCCATACATCTTCTGTCCATTAAGATGATTCATGGCTATAAAGGGGAAGAATGCCTATTAAAAAACAATATCAAGGTTCAAAGCAAAAATAATTCTCATTTTAGAATAGTTGAAATATCTGAATTCTGTTACGATTTTAAAATAAATCATGAATTTACAATAGCCACTGGTGACAAAACAAGTTTATTTGCACTAGACAAGGCGTTGAGGCAAAAAAGCCAGCTTCTTTCATAGAACGAAAATCCAAAATGTGAGTCTCTCTCTTCCTTGACAGTCCTGCTAAATGCCCAAGAAAGAAACTTAGTACTCATCTGTAACATTTTCTCCCTGCTGATCCATATCCTAACTGCCAAGTCCTACCATACCCATCCTCTTAATTACTCTCAAATTCATCTTCTATTTCTACACTTTTCACTGCCATTATTTTTTTATCTGGATAACTCAATCAGTCTCCTAATTTGTCTTGTTGGATTTTTCTCTACTTCTCTCCAATCCATTCTATACAAATCTATGTCACTACCTGCTTAAAAGCCTTAGGGATAAACTCTAAAATTACTCTTTGTTTAACATGGCTTATGCCTTTCTCAGTCTGACCCTACCATCTCTCTCAAGCCTCCCTGAATAAACATTTATTGATGATATACAATACTAACCACTTTGCTAATGCTGAGAATCAAGTGGTAAGACAAGAACCATCCTAGCCCTCCTCATGGAACCTACAGTATCTTAGTACCGTACTCCTTGTACTTAATGTTCCAGGTGTACAAAACATATTTTCTTAAACACTAGTTTTTTTACCTTTAGCCCAGTGTGCATGCTTTTCTATTTATAACAATTTCCTATCTCCTTCACTATCCCTCCTAATCTATTTATCCTTTAGTGTTACTTCCTCAAGAGGGCCTTTTCTTCATCCTCTAGAAAACGTTCAGAACCTCACTAGATATTCCCCCATGCAGTACCCTTTACTTATTTTTATAAATTCATTACATTTTAATTATTTATATCCTCCTTCAGACTGTAAGATACATGAAAGCAGGAACCAGTGTCTCTCCCCACAGCACACAGCACAGTGCCTAAACACAGAACATCACATAGCTACTTCTTGAGGCAGCAGTTGGGTTACTTTTCAACTAAAAGAACTGGTCTGAGATTAGAGAACAGTTATACGTTTTATGTTTTATTCACTAGTCACAACTGAAGAAAACCATGTCATAAGTCAAATAGTTTAGCTAAACTGAAGGTCTATTTGACTACTCAAATCAAAGTATTAGAGTATTAAACAGAGATGTAAAGGCAATATGGAAGAGCAGGGAATTGAGAATAAAATCCTTACTCTCAAATGTTTTTAATTTGATTAGTATACTACAGTACACAGTCTGACACAGGAGATACCCAGAATTTGTTAAATCCATGCATCTTGTCATACTTACTTGTATAGAATAAACCAGTTAAATATAAAACAGGTCTGAAAAGGAAAATGCTATAAAAGTATAAGGTACCATTCCAAAAAATCTTTTTCATTTATAGCTTCCCTAATTTGTAAAAATAAGTTTACTATTCCAGCTATAAGATAAATACTAAGGATGTAGCGTACAACATGATAAATATAATTAACACTGCTGTATGTTATACATGAAAGTTGTTAAGAGAGTAAACCCTAGGAGTTCTCATAACACAAAAAATTTTTCTATTTCTTTAATTTTATAACTCTATGAGATGATGGATGTTCACTAAACTTACTGTGATAATCAATTCATGATGTATACAAATCAAATCATTATGCTGTACCTCTTAAACTTACACAGTGCTGTATGTCAATTATATCTCAAAACTGGAAGGAAAAAAAAGTTTACTCTTCCTGATTTACTGCAGTGTTATACATTTGTAATAGTTTTTTCTCAGATTTTCAACTGAGGCTAATAAAAAAAATAAGCTCTCAGGCCTTAACTTTCTTACACTGTATTTCACATACACTTATAAAATCAACTCAATTATCCATAGTGATGGTATGTAAACTCCTTTTATAATAAAGCTTACTTGAATTATAAAATATTTTTAAGGTTCTATTAATTCTGTTGTTTTAAGTGAACAGAACTTTGCTTATGATAAAGTGCTATTACCTCATACAAAATGTGTTATAAGGAATGAGTTTTGGGAACAAAGTGGCATAAAGAAGTAGACTAAGGTTGTCATAAGAAAAGGTGTTTTAGTGCAGCTTTGAGAAGTTATAAAAATACTGCACAGTTGAGCTTTGAGATACTGAAGGGCACAAATAACAAAACAACAAGAGGTTCTAAGCATAGTAACTGCACCGAAAGGAGATGGATAATAGAGAAATGGGGTTACAAATAAAGCAAAATAACCAAACAGCTAACTCAGAAAGTAACCAGGTAATAAGGGAGATTCTAGTCAGCTGATTGCTGATAAAAGGATGTGAATAAATTTAAAGTGGATGGGGGTTAAGGAGAGGGGTAATTAGAATACCGGGGCTTTTAAGGGTATTAAAAAATAAAAAGCGTGTCAAAAATGGAGGTATATATATTGATTAAACAAAGCAGAAGGAAATGATTAGAATAATTTTAAATGAATCAAGTTTAAATAACAGGACTCTAATATCTTGAAATCTGTTCCAAGAAATATGGCATCAATGAATAAAGCAATCAATGATCAAGAAGAAAAAAGTCAATGCTGCATAGTGGAAACGTCATTTTTGGTTTAGTATTATTTTCTACCTCTCCCTTTATCTCTGAAGATAGTAATGAACAATGAGAAGTTAAAAGATGGTAAAAAAAAAAAAAAAATACAGGAGTTTACATAATGTGGAACTGGAACTATATCAATAATTATCCCCTTTATAATTAAAAATATTGCCTCTCCCATTTAAAAAAAAATGAATCTTGACATCCACTTGTTTATTAGTCTTGTCAAAGGACCCAACTTTTAGCTTTTTTTTTTCTCTCAACTGTCTTCTATACCATTATTTCTAGATTTCTAGTCTTGTCTTTATTATCTCTTTTCCTTGGGTTTATGCCATATTCTTTTTTTTTTTCTAAATTTTATTTATTTACTTATTGGCTGTGTTGGGTCTTCGTTGCCGTGTGCGGGCTTTCTCAAGTTGCGGCAAGCAGGGGGCTACTCTTTGTTGCGGTGTGCAGGCTTCTCGTTGTGGTGGCTTGTTGCAGAGCATGGACTCTAGGCGTGCAGGCTTCAGTAGTTGTGGCACGTGGGCTCAGTAGTTGTGGCACGTGGGCTCAGCAGTTGTGGCTCACGTGCTCTACAGCGCAGGCTCAGTAGTTGTGGCTCATGGGCTTAGATGCTCCACAGCATGTGGGATCTTCCCGGACCAGGGCTCAAACCCGTGTCCCCTGCATTGGCGGGCGGATTCTTTTTTCTTTCTTTTTTTTTAAAATAAATTTATTTATTTATTTATTTTTGGCTGCATTGGGTCTTTGTTGCTGCGTGCGGGCTTTCTCTAGTTGGAGGGAGCGGGGGCATTATCTTTGCTGCAGTGCACGGGCTTCTCATTGTGGTGGCTTCTCTTGTTGCAGAGCACGGGCTCTAGGGCGAACAGGCTTAGTTGCTCCTCAGCACGTGGGATCTTCCCGGACCAGGGCCTGAACCTGTGTCTCCTGAATTGGCAGGCAGATTCTTAACCACTGCGCCACCAGGTAAGCCCAGGAAGGCGGATTCTTAACCACTGCGCCAGCAGGGAAGTCCCTATACCATTATTCTTAACAGTTAAAACATTCTGTAAAACATCACTTTCACTGTACCACACATACTAATATGTATAGTACTTTTATTATCATTTAGTTTTACATATTTTAAAATTCCCATTAAAATAACTTCTTTGAGACATGACATATTGGAATTATTTTTCAATTTCCAGATACCTGGAGATTTTAAATGTATCTTTCTGTTATTAACTCTTTAACTTAATTGCGCAGTAGTCAGAGAATTTGGTCTGTATGATACTTACTCTTTGAAATTTACCGAAGCTTGCTTTATAGTTTAGTTTGTGATCAATTTCTGTTAAGCATTCCCTGTGTACTTAAAAAGAATGTGCTGGATGTATAACTATTAGATGCCTAATTCTATACATGTGTAATTCTGTTAATGTAATTGTGCTGTATCATTTGCGTCTTGCTGATTTTTTTTTTTTTTTGGGGGGTCTGCCTGACATAATTCAGCAAGGTGTATAAAAACCTCCATTATCGTGGTGAATTTGCTCAATTCTCCCTGCAGTTCTATCCATTTATAATTTACGTATTTTGAAGCTATTTCATTAGGCACACATAAACATAAAACTGTTGTCATCTTGGTGAACTAATAAATCTTTTATCACTAATCTTTATCTGAAATGAATACAGCTACCTAAGTTTTCTTTTGCTTATTACCTGTCAATTATCCTTTTTATATCCCTTTACTTTCAATCTTTCTACATCTTTGCACCTCACATCTCTTGTAAAGAATAGGTGGCTTTTAAAAAATCAAATCTGTCTTCTAATTGATGAATTTATTCCTTTACATCTGTTGTTATTATTGATACATCTGGACTTGATTCTATCATTACTTTCAAATTTCTATTTTCCCCCATTTTCTCCATATCATTTGCCATTTTTCCCTCTTTTCTTTTGACTTTTTTTTTGGGGGGAAAGGTCTATTGAGAGCTCCCTTCTATCAGACCAGCAATACCTCAAAGTGCAACTCAGAGTTCTCCACTACTCACAGTAATGAAGAAGTGAAAGCCAATATATACACATACTTAAAAATTGCTCAAATACCGCAACACCAGAGTTACATGATTCCTACTCCCTTTACAGCACACTTCGCTAGATATAATTTAGTAGTTAAAGAAGAAGTAAGTTTACTTTTGAGATGGCAGCTACATATTAAATAAAAAGTTGAGGCTTTCTTGTAAGTAGTTCTTGAAAATATGAATTGGAGAAACAAGATAATTATTTTAACAAGGAACTACTCTTTGACATTTCCTTAGAATTAATTTACTTTAATTGTTGAAGATCAGTACACTACTTCAAAACATAATTTACAAATTATATTATTCCTAAAATATCCAATTTAAGAAAATTCCAGTATCAATTAAATAGGTTATGGTAGAAACTGAAACATCTTAATGTTTGCAAATTTTAAAACTCTGGTCTAAAATGATTTAACATGGCCTCTAAGATTTGCAACAATCCCATTGACACTTGTATACTACTGACTATATCTTGCCGTTTATTTCTCCCATACTACTTCCTAAGCATAAAAACATCTGCCTATATTATAAAACAATGAGTATTTCCAAACAGAGACCCATGAAAACACAAAAGAATGAGAACAGAGCCCATAAAAAAAGCATACTACATTTTTAAAAATTTCACTTATTTTTTTCAATAGCACACCCTAGTTTTGTATAGGATTTGTGTGTTTGTGTGTGTGCTATAAAGGCATTAAGGGTCCAAGTACGTATTTTTACAGACATATACTTCAAGAAAGCAAAATCTAACCTGGCAGCAATGAGAAATAATAAATTATTTGCCACTACATATAGTTTGAAACCTATAAATCATGCTATTAGTAAGTCAAAGCTTTAGTAAAAAAATCTTATAAAAATTAGGGGTAAAAGATTTATAAATGTACTGTTAGGCACTGAATTGTATTCTCCCAAAAGTGATATACTGAAGCTTTAATCCCTCAATGTGACTACCTGGAGGCAGGGCCTTTAAGGAGGTAATGTAGGTTAAATGAGGTCACATGGGTGAGGCCCTAATCCAGTAAGACTGGTGTCCTTATAAGTACAGGAAGAGAAATCAGAGCCTCAGAGGCTGAGAAAAGGCTCAGAGGAAAGGCCATGTGAGGACATATGGAGAATGGAGCTCTCTGAAAGCCAGGAAGAAAGTTCTCACCAGAAACCAAATCTACTGGCACCTAACTACTGGCCTCCAGAACTATAAGAAAATAAATTTCTGTTGTTTTAGCCACTCAGTCTGTGGTATTTTGTTATGGCAGCCCAAGCAGACTAATACAAGTATAGCAAAAATTAAAGTATCACTTATCTAAATAGTCCTTACATAAAACAAAACCAAAAATATCGTGAAAAATTTGGTTAAATTCTACCTCAGGTACTTCTCAACCGTAATGACTGTGTATCCTTTATTTACATGAGGGTAATGCCACCCACAGCTCACACAAGGAGGAAAAAAACCAAACATTTAAGAATGCTTTGTCAACTATGAAACAAAAACTGTAAAATGCTACTTACAAAGTTTATAAAAACAATGGCAATGACTACACCCACCAAAGTACAGAAGTGTACACAAGCAGAGGAAGAAGAAAAGATTTAATGAGCATCTATGACATAATTAGCACTTTTATATAACTTCCACTAAAGATGGATAATAGCTGATAAGAAACACTGAATTTCAAACTTACTTCTGATTCCAAAGGCTAAAAGGTCTAGTTCATCATGTTCTTAGTTTGTGAGTCTCACTGGATATAACAGCAAAAATACACTAGTTTTTCCACCAAAAATGGCAAATTTCAAAATTAATAATGTGAGTACACCCAGTCTGAAGTACCATCATCCCCGAATCTCAACTAACAGAATTATAAGCTAAGAACATATTGACATTTACAGTCAATCACACCGTGCATATGCAGCTACATTCTAGATTTATGTGATTTGGCTTTGTGCATGAAGTCAAACGAGATGTTAATTAAGTCATCAATTATTTAATAGTATAAGTGTAACTTGTCTGAAGTACATTTTAAGATTTCAAAAAGGAATAACAGTGGGGTATTTGGTATAAGTTTTTCATTCTGTAAGAACCTGGTATCTCTAAAGTATGTTTCCCATGTGACTCTTTCCTTTACTAAGTTTAGTTAAATACTTGCAAATGACTTTAGAAGAATTAAAATAACACGGCGTTAATCAGGATTCCATGGACTATGTGAACTGTTAGCTTTGATTACAAGGAGTATCCAGGAATGAAAAACACTAAGGATCTTTAATATGTATGTCATAATTCTTATGTGAAATTGTTATTGTAATTTTGAAGCCAAAACATTTCTTCCTTAGACTCCACACAAGAAATGGTTAAGAGGACAGCAGAAAAATACAAATATGTTCATCATGTACAACTATTCATGTTAAAATATGAAAATTAACATGACATTTTGAACCCTGGCTATTAATAAATGGCTTCTTACTAATATAAAGACTTTGTTTTTATTCACAGGTTTAGATTATATATTTGAAATCAGATTTGAAGATGTATAGATAACATATAATTTAATCTTACCCAGTTGTGATTGGTTTCCATCAGCCATCTGTATTAGAGCACTGTCTTTCTTATTGTACAAAATCTTCACACGCTGCACATCTCCATAAACACCTTTTTTTGGAGCCACAGAGAGGTAATCCAAAAATGGAATTAATTTTACGTGCAAGTCAGCTAAAGATTATCTTTCTGACATATTAATGAAACATTCAGACATCAACATGATCACTCATTCAAACTCATCATTCTCACAAATGAATAAAGAAGATCAAGATTTTGAACAGTGAATTTTGAAAAGAATAATCTCTGATAAACCCTCAAAGCTATGTGAATGATATTAAATTAAAGACCATGCAAAATAAATCAGCATGCATTAAAACAAATTTTGTGTCTATGGAGTTTTAAATAGCAAAGAAAAATAGCAAAAGATTTACTATTCAACTTTAAGCCAAAGTGCTAGCTACAAATAAGAATTAAGGTGAAACAAAAATCAAATCAATAATAAAAGTATAGTGCTAACAATAACATACCGAAGAGGGTAAACAGACTTTGGGGCGTAACCATCTTTAGAAGGAGAGAAGAGCAAGCAGCGTAAGACAAGAAGAGAGAAGAGTCGAGGAAGAGCGGAGATGAACAGATCATCCATAACGAAGGGTGGTTCCCGCAGAATGGTGAGGTGGTCATGGATCATGGTTCAAGGCGGTTAATTGGGGCAAGTTGGTCCGAGGAACATTTGTTCAAGCACAGAAGCATGAACATAGGGAATGGAGACAGGGGATGAAGACAAGGACAAGGAAAATAAAGGATAAGACAGGGAAGGGAATGGGCATTTGGGAAAAGACAAGGAAAGGGAAGGTGAACACACAGGGAAAAGGATGAAATGGGGAAGGGAAACAGCAATGCAGAAGAAAAAAATAAGGAATTGGGGAACAAAAAAAAAATAAAATATAGGTCAGTACATAGGAAATGCAGGATTTGGTCAGAAAATGGTTGGTTTATGTACTGTACAAGAAAAACTGAGTAAAATGTAGTCATCCAAGACAAATATGGGTAAAGTACATCTATATCAAAGAGTAAATTACAGCATTTCATCTCAACATAGGGAAGGAAAGCATGCACAGGAATTTTAAACTTTGAACTTTAACTGCATAAGCACGGCTGGTTATGAAATGCAGGCAAAATTCTTAAGAGAAAAACAAAGGCACTCTGATTCAAACATTTTAGCATGCAGAACTGTGGATGACAACAGTACTAAATGATAAAATAGCTTAATGTTCGTATTAACAGAGGCCAATTAAAAATGAAACAAATATTCAAATTAGACATCATAAACTGATACATTGAGCTTCCCACATTTCATACCAGCTTCCATAGCAATCAAAATAAAATATACCAGACATAAAATGTACAACTAAAGAAAATAACTCAGCAATAAACTTTATTTAACGGGGTGGGAGGGGTTCAGGGAGGGGTAAAGTTGAAAAATATTTTTAGAAGACAATGACTAATAACTGCAAAGAAAAAATTACTAAGAAAGACTGGAAGAGTGCCTCGTCAAGATCTTTGGAAGAACCTTCAAAGAAAAATGTATTAGAGTAGTTCACATAAAATAAGATTTAAAAAAATGCAATGACACATAAGCATGAAATGAACAAGCAAATAATTAGAAAAGGCAAAGAGCAAAATTGTTTTACAGTTACATCTGCAAATTAGATCACATTTGCCTTTTGAGAACAACAAAAAGATAAAAAGCCAAACTACAGTACTTCACCATATTTTTCTTAGGAAAAATAGGTAGTTAGGTTAAAATATATATATATATATTAAAAGAGATATGACTGTCTACGGAAATAAAGTATTACCTAAACAAGTACATAGATTTTATTCGGAAGTAGAAACACACAGAAAATACTTTGACTAATGAATGTACATAAAAAGAAAGGCAAGTGCAAAACGAAATAAACATGAAAAACTTTCACAAATGAAATGGAGTTAAAAAATAAACACTAGAAAATTATTTTACTAACCTCTTCATTTAAATTGCTAACCAACAGGACTGTATTGCCACCAGCTGAGACTCCAGGCATACCCACTCGGCCAGCAGCAGCTGCAGCAGCTGCTGCAGCAGCGTTTGGAATAGCCAAAGGACTCAGAGCTCCTGGAACAGCTGCAACAGGAAGCCCTAATTTTAAAATAAAGCATATTTTACGAAACACACACAAGTCGTTTACAAAAACCAATTTAAGCACGATGGCTGCACGGCTTAGGGCTGACCGTTCCAAGTGGTTCCTGAAAGTTAATTTTTATAACATTTAGAAACATTAGTTGCTGATAAGTAGTAGATAAAATTAATTGGTTTCAATGAAATCATTAAATATTAGAACTAAGGTACATACCTGTATTATGTTAAAAAAAATTAAATATACAACATTCCATTTCCTATGGAAAAGCAAACACAGCATAAAGAATACACTTCCAAGTCAGAGACTTGAAAAATTCACTTCCATGGTTCATAGTGAGGAGCCAAATCTAAAAAAAAATCATCTTCAACATAACAGTAACTCACTTTTTTATAAAGTGCTATCTTCTTTATAAACGTGCTTGAAATTAGACAAATAATTACAGCTTACAAACCATATATAGTAAGTCCTTCACTTTTAGAGACAAAATCACCCTGAACATCATTATTTAATTCATTCAAGTGACCTAAAGAAAATCTTACCAAAATCTGTTTTCCTTAATTCCACACTCAAGTAGGTATAACACAAGTTTCTCAATTACAACACTTCCCCCATAGAAAGAATGAGAAAAAGTCTCTATATCACACAGGCTTTCTCTTTCAGTATTTTCCTATCCTTTACCTACCAGTTTTAACATTTCCTTCTTATTTCTACTGTTCTACTTTCCAGTCTTACTGTTGTTCTGTCATCTTCAGGATTCTTCATTTATTCCACAGAATTCCCTTTGTCTCAGCATCTTTTATCCATATTTCAATTATCAATAAACTTGGATTCCTTTCATCCCTTAAATTCTTACATACCAGCTTATTTCTCAATAAATATTAGTTCACTAAAGAAATGAGTTATATGTTCTTTTTTTTCCTTCTCATGATAAAGGCGACAAACATTCAACCTACATAAAGTTAATTCATGACATACCTGGGTAGAACTGGCCCATAGTACTGTTGTCCCATAAGTTCATGTTTTATTTCTTCTTTTCTCTTTCCAGCTTTCTTGTACATGTCATAAGGATGTGCTGTTACCTCTGGTTTCAGATGTTACTCTTTTAGCCAAGTTTATCTTTTTACTTTACAGAAACTACTATGACCTTTCATTGGCAGGGTGAAGGGTTCTTGAAGACTGACAATTCTTAACTTCTTTAGTTTTTGACTTATAAAATTTTTCCCTCCCAATCTCCTTTTATCTTTTCTGAGTATCTCCCCCATCAGTAGAATGGTGTTTCTCATTTACGTTCTTGCTCTGTATGAGTTTATTTTACAGTCCCCCACCACCACTCCACATACCATTTTTGGGGATTCCCTCCCCCCACCTTTTTTTCTTATTTCTCCACTTTTATTTTTTAGATTTTACTTTTTGTTTTGGAAAATTTCCAACATATAAAAAAGTAGAGAGACTAGAATAATGAGCCCCATGTATCCACCACAATTGTTTACCAATTATTAACTCATGGCTAATCGTGTTGTATCTACTCACCAATTTTATTTTTAAAGTAAATCCAGAAATAAGGATCTAATTTTAAAATAGAAACTTCTCACGTCTAATAATTAATCATGCATAATAGTCTTTAGTGCCTTTTAGGATCCACCACTTTAACTATCCTATGGTATTACTAACTTCTCAATGTTAAATACCATAGCTCTCATTACATTTGATAGGTTGTTTCCATTTAACAGTCAATGGATATCTTAAAATGCTGCCAATGTAAGATACATTCCTAATTCCTAGGTATGTACTCACAGTCATTTTGATCTTGCATACTCTTATTAGACATGTAGATAGATTCCAAAACTTATAGTTCTAAGTTACTTATCATTTGTCTTTCTCTGTTGATATTTCAAGAAAAATTACTAATTCATGAAACACATATAAAACATCAATACATTTGATATATCAGTCTAAACACAACTTCATTTTTGCAGAAAATGGTTTCTTCTAAAACACATCTCTACCATGCCAATATACAATTAAACAATCATAATACTTCACCAAAATATTCAAAGATGATGAAAAATTTATTCAAAGAAACTTTAAGTCTGGGATTTGTAATGAAGATACCTTGGTAGCACAATATTATTTAAAACATCAAGACATCATGGAAAAATAATCACTGAGAATTAAAATAATTAAAATTAATTTAAAATGGTAATTAAGAATTAAGAGACTAGGCTAAAGCCCTTTTTGAAGTGTGAAAGACTTAAAAAAAACAAGAGGGCTTCCCTGGTGGCGCAGTGGTTGAGGGTCTGCCTGCCAATGCAGGGGACACGGGTTCCAGCCCTGGTCTGGGAAGATCCCACATGCCACGTAGCAACTGGGCCCGTGAGCCACAATTACTGAGCCTGCGCGTCTGGAGCCTGTGCTCCGCAACAAGAGAGGCCACGATAGTGAGAGGCCCGCGCACCGCGATGAAGAGTGGTCCCCACTTGCCGCAACTAGAGAAAGCCCTCGCACAGAAACGAAGACTCAACACAGTCATAAATAAATAAATAAATAAAAGAACGTGAATTTCTTAAAAAAAAAAAACAACAAGAATGCCATATAAACAACATTACACTTCAGTAAAAATAAGACTTAATTTTCTCGTGAAAACGTAAGTGAAATTTTGTGGCTCCAAGTAGATACAATTTATCTCCTTCTAGTAAGGAGATAATGGAAAGCTCAGCAAAATGTGGAATGTAAGCTATGAGGTCCCCACTGTTCTTGCTACTATGCAAATGCTACTTCATAATCTCCCTACTTCTCCATTTATTCTCACCATTCTGGGTCACCAGATGATCTATCCTCTTGCCAAATGACGTTTCTTCATTTTAGGAAGCCCAGAGCATGATGCAAGGTACTTCAAGAGATGAGGGCAGTCACTGTCCTTAGTGCCACTAGCATGTATTTCTCTTCCACTATTTCTTCTCCTAGTCTGGTAACCTAGAAAAACTATTTCAGTCATCTTTCACAGTTCCAAATCACTAGAATAGTCTTGAGGTTTTTATTGGACTTTTAAAGCCTCTAAGGATAGTTTCCACAATTTCCTTCAGTATACTCTTCTCTAAAAAATTATTTTGTCAGTAAGGTAATTTTTTTTTTTTTAGGTTTAATCTCAGTTTTGTCTGCTACACAAAAATATAAAAACCTATGAAGTATTTCATGATGTACTATTTATGCCATAATAATGAATTCTGAAAAGGAATTCTGCACTGTATTTTTCATATTAATGTTAACTGCTAGCTGTGAGAGAAAATACATTTACTATCTTCCCTTTGTAAAAAAACATATAAAACACGTTATGCACATTGGCTCTAATGGATTACTTTTAGCTGTAGAAATAACTTTAATTTTAATGATTTACATCTTCAAGCCAGCAGGTATGCTGTAAAAAACACTATATGCATATTGAGATGGGGGATAAAAACGTCTGTTTTACTTCCAGGATTGTTTTAAGAATCAAATAACGTCAAAGAGCTTCATAAACTGCCACATGAAAAGAAAAGGAAGGTGTCACAGGGATCCCTTCTATGTGAAATGATCTTCATCAGCTGGGCCACCCAGCATTTTGAGTGATTCAGCAATTTTATAAACTTCTTTTATTAGTTCTGACACATTACTAGCCCTTCCTCCCTGAAACTGATGGCCACACTGCCATGTATCTATCTGATAGAGATTCAAAGTCCACAGCGATGAAGTGATGAGAAATTATGCATCTATCTATCCCTCTATCCCTGAGGTCATATTTTGCTGAGGCACACAGACATCCCTAACCTTGTCCATTACAATTGAAGAATTAAACTGTTCTTGATAACTTACCTTAGATCACTGGCAAATTTTATCTATAATTTTTAATAAACTTTTATTTTAGAACAGTTTTAGATTTACAGAAAAATTAAAAATTCTCCAAAGTTCCTATAACCTGGGCACCCCTTTTCCCCCATTATTAATATCTTACTATAGCATGATATAGTTATATATCATATATATTATAAATAGATATATTGTACTATCATACAATAGTATATGTTGCAACTAATCAGCCAGTATTAATATATTATTATTAATTAAGGTCCATAAAGTATTCAGATTTCCTTAATTTGCATGTAATGTCCTTTTTTTGTTTCAGGATGCCGTTATTAGATTTAGTCATACCTCCTTAGGCTCCTCTTGACTATGACAGTTTTATCCATGCTTTTTAGAGATGCAGAATTTGTTTCATCCTTTCATTTCCTATTCTAAAACGTCTATCCAAAGTCAATTACATCATATCTTTTGGTCTTACACTTCTTTCCCCTGTTTTTGGTCTTACACTTCTTTTCCCTGTTCAAGACATCTGGTGGTTGTTATTCTCACATATGACTGAACAGAGGATTGGTGGTGGGACTTTGAGGCCTGTTATAATTCATGTAGTATAGGGTCCTGGGTGAGGGGGGCAGTTTTTACAACATTTTATTTCCTGACTTGAAAATAAAAATTTTACCTTTGACAAGAATGACAGCTGCTATTTTTTCCTCAAACAATCCATTCTTCCTCTTCCACCAACCTTCCCTTCAATTTCTATTTTACCCTCCAGAACCCATTTTTCTTTTCTATCATTAACAATTGCATTTTATTCAATGTGTTCCTTAGAGAAAATTTTTAATTAAAATCTTGCTTGGTCCTAATGAAACTTATCTTATAACCCTCTCAAAAAGTCATTTTTACCTCCCTAAACCCTTCCCCAAAGGAAAGTAAAGGGTGCATTTTTCATCCCA
Source organism: Balaenoptera musculus (assembly GCF_009873245.2). Taxonomy (NCBI): domain Eukaryota; kingdom Metazoa; phylum Chordata; class Mammalia; order Artiodactyla; family Balaenopteridae; genus Balaenoptera; species Balaenoptera musculus. Next base: position 85,184,291 of record NC_045785.1, on the reverse strand, counting down.
CTATCCCACCACCCAATGTTATTTTCAGACTGCTGTTCTGTCGTCACCAATTAGAATGTCTTTGAGGTCGTACCATGCAATCATTTCTCATCAAAACAGCCATCAGCTCACTGGGACATTTTCTCTCATTACATTAAGACTTTGGCACCTGGCTTTATTTCTTCCTTCTATCTCAGCTCTTGTCCTCATCCTGTGATCTGTCTGACACACTGGTCTCACTATTTCTTAAAAACTTCTACTTTGATGATTTTTACTGTATCAGTCTGTTTTACCAACTTCTTTTGCTACATCTTTGATTTTTTTTCCTTTTTTCGCCATTCATTTCTAACATTACATCCCCTTTCCTGACTTCATTCTTCCATCTTATAGATCCTCCTACTCCCATACCAGCCACTGAACCAACCCATTTTTAGCCTATATGATAACCACTTCCCTTTCTATTCTCCCTTGGCTAGACTATACTATGTCTAGAGCATTTTGGCTTGCTTGTTCCTAATCCATTAATGCTCTACAATGTCAGACTTGGATAAATCAAATCTTATATTTTGGATATGCTTTCATCTAGGTTTGTAAAATATTAGAGTGAAAACACACACACACCCTACAACCCCAAACTGATTCCACAAACATTGTTATTTGATGTTAGCCGCATTTCCTATTCTATTTTCAAGAATTCCCTAAAAATCCACTAGACTTAAGTCCTGTACCCTATTCTCAACCTTTATATTCACCAAGTATCTTGTAAGACCGAGATCAGAATTCCCTCAAAATTTTCAATCAACTTCAAAAGTCCTCCCTTCTTTCATGTTCCCCTTTCTTCATAAAGATACAAATGGTGAGAAGAAAGAATATGGACTATCAAAAGCTGATGACTTCAGTTCTGGCTCCAGCTCTGCCCCTAAATCTCTAGGTGAGCTTGATAAAACTTCCTTCCAGTTCTCACAATGGTCCTGAAAAGTATCTCTGTATTTCGTAGGCCCCAACATTTCCACTATATTCTTGATCCAATCTACTACAATCAATTCTAGGACTTAAGCTAGCCTTCAAAACAAATACTAGCTAATATGAAATTAGCATTCATTCTATGCCAGACACTGTGAAAAGTTCTCTGTATGTATTAACACATTTAATCCTCACACTAGCCTTAGAACATGGGGATTACTATCATTATATCCATGACAAATGTGAAAGCTGAGACAGTGAAGCTGACCCAGCTTTTGAACTGAGGATGTCTGGATTTGGACCACATACTCTTAATGATTATGCATACTTCTTCACCGTAAACATTTCCTCTTGGGCCCTGATTTGCTCAACTACCATCCCATTTCTCCTTCCTTCCTAAAGCACTTATTCAAAGAGTAGTAAGTACTTTATCAAATTTACATTCCTAATCCATTATAATTTGATTTATACCCATTCTTATAAGAATAAACTTTATGGTAACTACTAAACTGAATAGGCACTTCTAATTTTAACCCTATTTATTTCATCCCTCAATCCCTTACTTCTTTACTTTCCCACAACATAAATGTGTAGTGCTTAAAGTTTCAATTTCAAGTCTTTAGCCCTCTTGCTCTCTTATACCTGAGAATCTTAAACCAAAGTTTTTTTTTTCTTTCAGTTTTACTGAGATATAATGGACATACAGCACTGTCTACGTTTAAGGTGTGCAGCATAATGATTTGACTTACATCATGAAATGATTATCACAGTAAGTTTAGTGAACATCTGTCATCTCATATAGATACAACATTAAAGAAATAGGAAAAAAAAATTTTCTCATGATGAGAACTCTTAGGATTTACTCTAACAAGTTTCATATATAACATAGAGCGGTGTTCGTTATATGTATCAAGTTACATTATATCCCTAGTACTTATTTATCTTATAACTGGAAGTTTGTACCTGTTGACCACCTTTATCCAATTTCTCCCCACCCCCAAGCCCTGTGTCTGGCAACTACAAATCTGATCTCTCTAAACCAAAGTTTTAAATATCACTCCTCTGGCCTTTCAAATTCTCAACCCCACAGAACTCTTGCCTAAGTCCTAGGCTGAATTTCCTACTATCTAGGTAGACTCCTCCACAAGTTTAATTCTTCACGAGTCATCATATCATAACGTGCCAAGTCCTATTACTTTTACATTTCATTTTTCCCATGTTTCTTTCTTTCCATTCTCATTTCTGTCCCTAGTTTAGATTCACAATTTTACCTTACTTAGACTAATAGTCTCCAGTATACTCCTTGGGATAGCATCAGTTCTAAGATCTTCTCTCAAACTAGTTATTTCTGACATCACTGCCTTTCATGTTTTCCCAATTACCCTATGCCTCTTTCACAACTGAATACTTGTCACTTCCTAAACATGCATGATATATTCTTCATCACATTTCTCATGCTGTGTTTTTTAAATCCTTTATTCTTATCCAAATCAAATGCCTTTGGCCCATAAAGCCCTTCCACATTCTCCTTTGGATAATAAATTACTCACTTCATTATGCTCTAATACTACATTAAACTCTATTATATATTTCAGTTTGCCTCACATTAGAGATATTCAGACGTATGCTGTCTCCACCGGAGTATAAACAAGATTACAAGCACAGAAACCTTGTAATTTTTCTGAGCCCCTACAGTACCCAGCACAGTGCTAAAATGACTGCTGAAAAACGCAATTAATGAATAAAGCAGGATGTCACTGAGGTGAGGTAGAATCCTTCTAGGAATGTGAAAAGCTCACAGCAATTACTTACGGAGGATAAGAAAAATTCAGAAAGTGGGGCAAAAAGGAGAGGTAGATTCAGAGACAGAATACCATTTTTAAATTAAAATCAAGATTAACAGGAAAAAGAAAAAATATAGAAATTAAAAGGAAGAGAAATATGAAGTTAGGAAGAACTCAGAAAAAAAAAAACCACTAAAATTTCCTGTATGTATCTATTGCTTTCTTGGTACATCTTTAGAGACTGAAAACTTCCTGCATAATTTTTACCTCCTTCAGATAGAGGCACATTTTATACTATGGTCACAAATGCATAGTTTTTCTTCTACTAATTGCAGAGGTAGCAGTAATATACTTTAGAAGGCTTTACTTTTAGCCATACCACATACATAACTGTCAACTCTTAAAAATTTTTCAAGATTAAATCTACAGTATAATTTAATTTAAATCTGTCTTCTACATCCAAAGGCTGAAGTTGATTACCACTGAATCAACTTCTGTTGTTTAGCTGTTTAGCTTTAAAAATATGAACACCAGGATAAATATGAGAAAGGTTTTCAAGTATGTGACAGGGTATCATGGAAAAGGAGGAGGTAAACTTAGGATTAATAAAAGAAATTTCTTAAAGCTATAGCTGAGAACAATAGAATGGATGACCATAACAAATCAGTTTAGGACTATAAAATCAACCATTAAGAACTCTGAATGAAAATGTGTACCCTGAATAGTTAAAAAGCAGCCTACGAATAACATTTTAGCCCTACAGTTATAAGCTTATTCCATTTGAGAAGGCTGGTAAATAAGTAAATATGAACTGATGTAATAATGTATTTCTCCTAATGTTTATGGCACGTTGTACCTCCAAAGTATGAAGTATGCAATTACCACCAACTATTTCCTTTGCTGAGAAGACAAAAAAATTTCCAGATTTAAAACATATTAATTCAAATATTATATAAAATGTACTTGGAGTTAAATAAACTCTTTAAAGGTTATTGCTTCAAGTTAATTCATGATTCACAAGTAAAAATGTTATCCAAATTTTAAAATGAACAATTCTACCCCAGCTCTTGCAACTTCCTCTTTAAAAGAGACATTTTAAAGACAGAAAGTGGTTAAGACTCCGTGCTCCCAATGCAGGGGGCCCGGGTTCGATCCCTGGTCAGGGAACTTAGAGCCCGTAGGCCGCAACTAAAGATCCCGCACGCCGCAACTAAGACCCGACACAGCCAAATAAATATTTTTTAAAAATGAATACATAAATATGAATACACAAGAACACGTGATCTTAAAAAAAAAAAAAAAAAGATGACACTATAAGGAAATAAATAGCCAGACCAATCCAGACTGTGGCATTTTCTAAAAGAATATAACTAGGTTTCCACAATAAGTCAATGGAACTGAGGGCTGGGGCAGAGGGAGAGGACTTTAACAGAGTAATAGACATTCAGGAGACATAACTACCAAATGCCATGTGTGGCCCCTGAGAAGATCCTATTCTGAACAAACCAATGCTTAAAAAACATTTTTTGAGACAACTGGGGAAATGCAAGATTGACTGGTATTCAACAACATTAAGAAATCATCATCAATTTTGATAGGTATGATAATCAGGTTTTAATCAATTTTGATCAGGTATGCTTGGTAAGAAAATGTCATTATTTTAGAGAAATTATGGTAATGTTTGAGATGACATGATGTTAAGGATTTGCTTCAAAATACAAAAGAAAAAATGAACAGATAAAACAAGTGTGGGAACTAGTGAACTGAGATAATGGATATGATAACTGAAGTCTTTGATAATAAAAACTTAAAAAAAAACACCATGTAAATAACCCATTCAAAAGTAACAAAAACAAAAGCTTTCAGAAGTCATTTAAAAATAAATTTTAAAATATTAAGTTTAAAGTAAGTTTTAAAAAATATATTTAAAAAAAGTTTACTTGTTAATTTTATGCATCATAAACACATAGAAAAGAAAACCAAATTCAATTTAACAGCTAAACAGTATCAGTGGAATTGTACCTGATACCAAGACAGATTTACATGGCATGAATAAAGAAAAGTATTAGAATACTGGCTCAATAGGTATAAAGTATGTTTTTATGAGAACACTAATAACTTCACTAAAAAACTACAAACTTTCCTCTATAGCAGTAATTCTCAACTCCCACTACATCTTGGAATCCTGGAATCTTAAAAAATTAGAAACCCACTAATCATTAGGGATTCTCAGTCTAGGGTAAGACCTGGTGATTTTGATGTGCAGGAAAGTTTGAGAAACACTGATCTACAAGAACTACATATTTACCCTTATGAATAAATGGTTGTTATATCTGTTCTCAATTACCAATTATTTTCACCTCAGAAGATATCCTATACAAAGTTTGCTTTGCTTTTCTGTTAAAACCTTATGATGAGAACGGCTGCTACTTATTAACTCAAACTACACAGAAGGCTCTAAAATAAGTATTCTTTGTACGTATTATCTGCATTAATTTTTAAAATGTAGACAACATGATCATGAAAAATTAATTACTTCTAGCAGTTTTTCTAAACGTGACCCACCCCTTAATAAATTAACTACACTTCTTAAACATGATAAAATGGTCATTATAATGACATCTCAATTTATAATCTCAAGGATTTTTGATCACCTTGTTCTTTGATGTAGAATATGTGAATAACTAATAGTCTGCCAAGTTTGTGATTATGTATTTAAATGTCAGATTTCTAACTAATTACAAAGCACTCAGTCTCCATTCTTGAATAAATTACATTTTTTGGAGACACTGTGGTCCCTAGCACTAAAAAAAGGAAGCCGAGAATGCTAGTCTTAAAAAATTACTGTGTAAAATAAACCAATTAAAATTTATAATACTGATTCCAAATTAATTAAATTTAGTCAAGTGCTAGGATATAATATAAAAATCATACAAAGTAAAGTGAATCCCCCTAAATATTTAGCAGAAAAGAATTATCACCTAGTATCTGTGTTCTTACAGAATCCTTGAAATAAAAGGATACCGAGCAATTATTTCATTTTGGACAAGTACTCTTTGAGGAAGACTCAAGCAGGAAATGGATCCTATCAATATTAGTTTGTTGTACTTTGAAGTCACCTGACTTATTAAATATCACTAGAAGCAAATAAACAGAGAAAAAAATGTAGTCACCATTCCAGAAGGCATGACCTCACTAACGCAACAGTGTATGTCACTATTAAGAGTGTTTCATGACTACTTTAAAAAGCAAAACAGTAAGTGGTTCCTCATAAAGATAACAATACCCACCAAAGGTGTGGCGGGTAAAAAAAAGTTACCTTAATGTCCTGTAAATGGAAACGTTTGGATTGTGATGAATTATTTTAAAATATTTTCCCGTAACTAGCCAGTCTAAAATATAAGTATAAAGTTGAATGCTTAGCTCATACCAAATATGAACATAATATCCTTAATATACATTTTACGTTTTGTACATCCTAATAGAAAGAATCCAGACAACCAATTCAGAGACTTGTAAGTACCTAATAAGCATTGAAAAATTATAAACTAGTTCATAAAATAATAACAATTATAATAAGCTGGTAGAGGAAGAAGTACAATAGCCAGCCTCATATACCATTCATGTTAGTTTAAATTAACATCAACATTCTAGAAAGAAATTTGCAACAAGATTCAGAAGGCTTTAACATTTTCTTTGACCCACTGATTCTAGTTCTAGGAATCTAGACTAAGTAAATAAGAGACAAAAAATTATGTACAGGTGTTTTGTCACAGCACCATTTATACTAATGAAAAGTATGAAAGTAGACTAAATGTCACAGCACCATTTATACTAATGAAAAGTATGAAAGTAGACTAAATGTCCAACATACTTCCAAAAGTATTATATATCCACTAGAATGTTATGAAGCTATTATAATTATCATTTTTCCAAAAAATTCTCAGTAGAATAATTCAAATAAAACACAAAACTGCAAATAGTGTGATTTTAATTTTGTACAAAATATGTATTTACATAGAAAGAAAAAAATATCAAAATATAAGTAATCTCATAAATTATAAATTCCATTATTTGATTTTTAAAACTTGTAACTCACCCACTTTCAAAAACTACTTGCAGACATTTAAAATAAAAAACCCCAGTTTTAAGATGTAAAACCATTATAACAGGTAAACGATGAAGTCATTTAGTAAAGGAAGGTAAATTCACATATTTTCACTACAAAATATTTTCCTTGTTCTTATCAGGCAGAGCACAGAAACAAAAATACAGACATACCTTGGAGATACTGCAGCTTTGGTTCCAGACCACCACAATAAAGCAAGTATTGCAATAAAGTGAGTCACACAAATTTTATGGTTTTCCTGTGCATATAAAAGCTATGTTTACAGTATACCGTAGTCTATTAGGTGTGTAAACATCATTATGTCTAAAAAAAATGTATATACCTTAATTACAAAATACTTTATTGCTAAAAAATGCTAACCATCATCTGACAATGCAGGGTTGCCACAAACCTTCAATTTGTTTTTAAAAAACAAAAACAAAACAGTATCTGTGAAGCACAATGAAACGAGGTATGCCAGCATATTATATTAAAATATTCAAGACAGAGCTGGAAGAAGACACCAGACGAATTTATTTACTAAGAACTGAGCAACTTTACTCATATTCTTTTAATGCAAAAATGTAGAACACTTGAAAAATGATAAAAGCACTGAATAAGACAGAAGTTAGTTATGGCATAACTTCATAATCTTTTATGAGGAAGACATTATTATTACTTTAAAAAAATTCCATCAAAGCCATGAGATTACAAGGAAAATGATGATGAATTCCCTCTAACCATGACTCCACCCAGAATCAAAAACACATACGAACTCATCTAACTACACCCAAATGAGCAAACACACATAGCTCTTAGGGTCCAAGAAAGTGATTATTATGGTCATATGTTTGACGCTAGCTGAAGTTTCTTGGTATTTTACCCTTGTTTCTTTAATGAGTTGCATGTAATATTTTAAATTTCTTAGAAACTACTATAAAAAATCTTGTTGTCATCTTCTACTTTGGTTATTTTAAGGATAAAATAATGTATCTGCTAAGTGACTTGCAGAATGCCTATGACATAGAAGCTCTTCAATAAATGTTGATTTTTGTCTTTTCTATAAAATAATTTCTATCAGTTAAAAAAATGTAAAAAAAAAAAAAATGTAAGAATTCACAGTAACAATTACAAGCAAAGGCCATGTATCACTCATTAGTGTCTCACTCTTGACTTGAAAAAATGGTACACCATGTAATAGTCAATATTATCTACTTACAAGCCAAGTTGAGGGAATAAAGCCTTAAATTATCCCCACACAGTGATAGAGATTCTCTCAAGAAAGAATGTTGTCAACCTAAAGAATCTATTATGGTCATGATAAACTGCTATGACTTGTGCTTAGATGTATTAGACAATTAGAATAAAGGGTCAGTTTTGTCTAAAATTACCAGAATTAATTTCACATATCAAATGCTCCTCTTGTGCATTAGTGTGTGTCGGTTCATAGATGTATCACTTATATTACATATTTATAAATGGATAACACATGCTACATATTCACAGTAAGTAAATATTTCCAAAAATTACTTCATTCTAATGCTTTTCCTTTTTTAATTGATGAACATAAACTAAACTGTAAGAACTAGTTTGTGACTCATCAATCTTGGGTTCCATATGTATAGAAACACTCATTTAAAGATAATCTTACAAACTTCAGAAACCAAGAATTTCCTGAATACATCAAATAAAACTGTAAAATTTCATCTTAAATTATAAATCACTTATTTTACTTACAAAATAACATTTTCCTTTATTTTTTCTTCATCTTGACTCTGTCAACTATTAGTTGCAAATTTTTGTTTTGTTTTGTTTTTTGATTAGGTGGGTCAAATCCATTGTAGAATGAGGTGAAATACAATGATTAAGACAAAATGCAAATACTGATAAATACCAAAATAAATTTTATATAAAGTTCTTTCTAGTTAAAATTGTTTAAAAGAGAGTATAATATGCTTTGAAAAAATCTATACACCTACTCCCATTATATGTTGCATCTGTTAACTTTTCATTGTTTGTGCAGTGCTAAATTGAAACAATTAGATTGGCCCTAAAGAATATGCACAAGGGCCCCTAGACAGCATGACTTCAATTTAAAGTGTAAATATTTTATTAAGAACTCAACAGTATTTCTTCATTAGAGCTTTTCCTCTTCTATTCTGGGAGAGAAGATGAGAGTGGTGAAAAAGAATATAACTGATATAATTTTCATTATACTTATGAATTTAGGGTTTTCTTCCAACAGCATTCACATGCTTTCTTACCTGATGGGGGGAGAAACCTAATTTCTTAAATTCCAAAATGGGAGATTTCATTATACTTACTGGAGTTTAACAGGCACTTTCCCATTTGGCAAAATGGGAGAAAAGTGGTATAGACAATAAAAATCATACCTAAGAGAGATGTCTCCTTGGCAAATGCTGCAGCAATAGCTGGGTCCAATGCAGGTTGTCCATCCCCAGATGGAAGATCAGGTCGAGTATAATCCCTACTTTTATCATTGTTGTATTTTACATTCAAATTCACAAGTTTGGAAAAATCAATCCTTAGGGTACAGCAAGCATTATAAATATTCTGACCATCTAGGGCCTGTAAAAGTGAACAAAATACATCAGCAATCTTAAGAAATAAAAATTAGAAAAAGTATGACTTTGACAATAAAACTCAACAATGAAAAACTGCACATAAAAGCCGCCAGGAAAGGGATCAAATTCCATACCCTGTTCTTTACTATCCCAGCTGTACATATATTGGTTTCCACAAATACTATCTTCTTTAAATAGAAAAGTGTTACCTAAATCTAAAATACAACCAGTTAAACATATGTGCTAATACTTTTAATTTTAAAAATCTGCAGATATTTTAATTTAAAAAAATTAACAAGGGTCACAAATATAGTCAGTCCTGCCAAAGTAGTACGATTACAGTCTGCACAATACTTTAAAGTTAATTTTATTATACACATATCTTTTGCTGGATGGTAACACTTACAAAAATTGGTATAGGTATAAGGTAACTTCTGTTTGATGCCACATTAAATGAGGTGCCTCAAGACAAATAAATATCACTATGATGCATAATAGCAACTACCATGAAATGAGCAAAAACTCTTGGGTTGGCCAATAAGTTCGTCTGGGTTTTCCATAACATATTAAGGAAAACCCCAACAAACATTTTGGCCAATCCAATATTATCTTCCTTAACCTAGGTTGTTCAACCTGAATCAGAATAACTTGCTGAATAAGCAAATTCAACGTCATCCCAGGAAAGTTCTGGAATAGAAGGAGTACAAACTCTAGAGTTGAACGGTCATCTTGAACAAGTTATTTAACCTTTCTGAATCTCAGAATCTTTCTGAACCTGGAAAACAGAGATGACAATGGCTGCCATGTTTCCTTGCAGGATTATGAGGATTAGATAAAAGATCACATATGTAAAAGCATATCATGAATTATAAAGGACTGTGCTGCTGTTTTGATGATTATGTTTTTTTCTGTTCCTATATAATCACCAATGCTACTCCAGCTGGATAGAAACCTGGAACGAACTAGAGAACAGGGGAACACACTGTTAATTTTTCATTAGAAGAATGAACATTTACTGTATAAAATAACAGTCCAGAAATGAAGAACATGTTTAGCTCTATAATTCACCTCAAAAATGAAAACAATTCTTCTGATAACAATACATAAATAGATCACGCAGACCAAGATCTATTAAGTGTGTAAAACCAGAACTATATTAATAGTAGACCAACATATTTTTCACATTTGATGTTTGAAAGAGAATTTTTGTATTACCTCAGTATGACTATTTTAATTGTCACATTGTTGAAGAAGGAAAGTAACTGAAACAGACTTAAATATAATCAAGAGTGCCCTGTTACGGAAAAAGTAAACCTCTAGAGCTCCTTATGTATATAAAGCTTATAATTAAAATATTCCCACTCTAACAAAAGAAAACCCGTTCCTTTAATATACAAAATTAAGATTTATCCAAGGGGGAAAGTGTTGGGGGTGGTGGGATGAATTGGGAGATTGGGATTGACATGTATACACTAATATGTATAAAACAGATAATAAGAACCTGCTGTATAAAAAAATAAATAAAATAAAACTCAAAAAAAAGTTAAGATTTATGTGAATATATTTACCAAGCTAAAAACTAACCTAAAAACACAATTCAACCCAAGTTCACCAATTTCAATACATTACTGGTGAAAACTCACTTAAAGGGACTACATACACATCAGGATTTGAATTATATTTGAATTAGGCAATGTACCTATCATCACATGAGAATGAAAGCCAAGTATCAACTCTCTCAGCCAGAATAATATAAGTATTAATTCAATACTCTGCTGTAAAGGCAAACAAAGCATTGAAAATAGGTCTTCATTTACTCATTCCTATAGGGGAAATGTTGAGCCAAGTAATAGAATCTGTATCTCTCCCCAATATATGAACGTCAAAAGATGAACAGCAAAATTCACTCTTAGGTGACTATTTCAATAACATCATACAAAAAATCTGATATCTTGTAAGAAAAGACCTGGCTTTGGGTCATATTATCTAAATTAATGCAAAAAGTAATGTACTGACACAAAATCACTAACTTCACAATAAGCAGAGTTTCTTTGGGGCTGAGTTCTTTCAATGAGGTTGACTGCCAAATACCTACAATGAATATGCTAACTGCTAGAAAGCCCTCTAGAAGCCTTTGACATTCTTCCTTTAATTAAAAAAAAAAATCTTTATGTAGATGGAAGATACACAAGTATACCTAAGATACAAAAGCTAGAGAAATCAGGAAACAATATGTAAATTAAAATCACCTGTTAGCAACATACGAGAGGAACAAGAGCTGAGGATACATGAGAATAGAAATCCAGGCACTTTCAATAGCTGGCTGAGGTAAGATGACTACAAATGAGGTAAGGAGAAAAATCAAATTAAACTATATATGCAAGCTCACTTCAAGCTCATGTGTTTGCAAAATTCCAGGAAATAATGGCAGCACACCAGTCAGTCTGTGTTCAGCAGTCGGGATTGCAGTGATCTTGCTAGAGCAAAGATTTCTGACAGTAAAAGCTCAAGTTAATTTGCAGAAAGGCCTCTCAAATGTGTCTATGCAAAGGGAAGGTTTGGAGTACACAAAAACAATCAGGAAAAAGTATTTTCATATGAAGTATAAGATTTATGGCAAAAACATGGTAAACTCAGTAAAAACGTTAAATACAGAATGTATAATTAACAACACAATAAAACATTGCATATGGATTAAAAACAGGAAAAGCCACCAATGAAACTAATGAAATACACTCTCCTGGAAGGAATCATTAATGAGAAACAATCCACTTGCATATTAAAACAGAGTGACCATATTAAAGGATTTCCAAAAGACACAGTGTCACTGTCCAGTGTCAACTGTACACATTCCTAATAGAAATAGATAACACACCTGAAAAGGTGTCTCTAATAACATAAAAACAAAAACAGCTATTTTCTACCATGTGTGTTATAATTTCAGGGTTGTATAAAACAATTTTTAAAAGTCCAGGTGAAAAGGAGATTACTTCTATTTCTCGAAAATATAGAAACCAACTAGAAAGCCACAGTAAGTGATATCTTTGCCCAGTACACTGCTTGACAATAAACAAGATTTTTGAAAAATGCATTAGGGCATTTTCTTTAATAAATGTGAAGATCATTTAAAACAATTTACTTTTTACTTGACAATTATGATTGTTACAATGACTTGTGATTACCACCCTAAATGTCAACCCTCAATATACATTACCTTTTCTGTTGACTTAAGAGGTTTTTAAAGCCAACCTCAGGACAAATTTAGGAGATGGTTACGTTTTTCCCCTCCAACCCTTACTAATAAAACTCCACTGTTAATATGTTTTTTTCCGAGTTGCTCTTCTCTTATAAAGCAAAATGCTAGGGGGAAAGAATTCCAATTAACTGAAAATAATTGCCAAAGATCATAACTAATATATGGAAAGTTTGGTTGGCTCTGTCACTCAAGCTGCCTTTACATAGCAGGGATTCCCAGGGCATTCAAAACAAAACAGAGTAGTGGGCTCCCAACCCCAAAGATTAGAACTGTTAGTTCAGGATAGCCAAAGAGTCCCATTCTGTATAAGCAATCTATATGATAAGAATGTATCTGGACCACAGTCTGATAAGAATGGGCTCTGGACCATACTTTAAAGAATACTATAATTCTCTTGCCCCAAACCTAAAAGTACACTATGCCTGCTAAATGAATTCCCAGGGCGTAAGCAATATTTTGTCATTCTCTCATTCATTTGAACAACAATCATTATAGAAGTGGAGAAGCAGGCTTGAGATTCTCTTCCCAAATTCTTATTCCTTACCTATAAATTTTACATGATCTCTACTGTTTTAACAAGCATAAAAATACAGCAAACTGAATTACAAAGTTTAGAACCAACTCATTTTATAATATACCGAGATGTACATGGATGGTTGAAAGGTTGGAAGGATCTACAGCACTCCAGATGCTGGGAAAGTTGTGACACAGGTTGAAAAAGCCCTAATACCTGTAATACACCATACACTATGCTAGGTTCTAAAAATGTAGCAGGGAACAAAGTAGACATGATACTCACTCATATATAACTTATAGTCCAACAGATAATACACTTAAGTAATTATAAGTTTGGTGTGCAGTGGTGAGAACTAAGAAAGGAAGGGATCCAATCTAGTTGAAAGGTTATGAAAGACCTCTCTGAGAAGAGACTTCTAAACTGATACTTGAAAGAGAGGTAGAAGTTGGGCATAAAGAGATGGAGAGAACAGTTTCAGCAAACAGAACAGCAAGCTGTAAGCCCAGAGATCAGAGAATATATAGCATATGCAAGCATTTAAAGAAGTCCAATATGGTTAAAGAGGTGGAAGATGAGACTGGAGAGGCAAGATTTAGTTTTATAAGCTATGTTAAAGAAGGAGAATTTTATATTAAGGACAAAAATCAGTCACTGAAGGGCACTGAGAAAGGAAGAAATGACTTTGAGGTCATTCTTAAAACTCAAAGTGGTGAGTTTTGTCAGAAGGCCAATGAAGCACAGATTTAAGAGATGATGGCTTAGATCAGTGCTACTCAAACTGTGGTTCTTGGACTAGCAACCCAAGTCACTCTGCATGAAGAGAAGCTTGTGTCCAAACTTATTATCAACACTGACACTAAACAAACTATAGCTAAAAGTATGCTGATTTGTATTTTGGCACAAGCTCCTTGTAGCATCAAAGACCAACACTTCGAATGACACTAGCTTAGACTATGGTGATGGCAAGAGAGTTGGAGACAAAAGGATAGATTCAACAGAAATTTAGGATCTAGAATCAGTACTATTTGGTATTAAGCTGAAAGGAAGAGGAATAAAGGAAGATTCAATGTTTTCTGGCTTGTTTCTTAGATTCATAGTACCTTGACCTTTATTGACATAGAAAATACAGGCTTTCATATTTTTGGTGGTGAGGGGTGGTGGTGACAGGAGTTAATTGAACACGCTAAGTTTGAAGGTGCCCCATGGTCCATGGGTTCCTAATCTGGGTCTCTTAGAAGAGGTCTGAGCTAGAAAAAGTGATGTGAGTACTGTCAGAATCACAAAGGTGTAACTGAGCTGTGTGTAACAGCTGAAGTCCCCGTGGTGGAAGGGGAGGGATATAACAAGGAAGGGACAGAGAGGTGGGATATATATAGGTGAGAAGTGTCAGAGACCACGAGAAAAGAGGATTTTAAGAAAGGGAAAGAAAGGTTCAATGTCAAATGTTACCTAAGGTTAGTTAAGATAAGGATTGAATAATTCTGTTGAGATTTAGCTACTCTAGTGATCATTGGTGACACGAGGGAGAAAAATATGGATAAATAGGGGCTGAAACCAAATTACTCTAAGTAGAGAAATAAGAAGAGGATAATAAGTATTAACAGCAAATAAAGACAGCTTATTTAAGAAGTCTAGTTATAAATGAAAAAAGGGAAGAGAGACAAGGTGTTAGATGGACAGATATATGGAATACAGAATTAAGGGTAAATTCATTTAAAAAATGAGAGAACACTTAAGCACACTTGAAACACTGGTGAGAAGTAACCAACAAAGAGAAAAATACAAGAGAAAGAGGGGATGAAAATGCAAAGGCTCTTAAGAGGCAGAAGAGGATGGTATCTGGTGTTTACTGGTCTTAGAAATACCTATGCCTTTTATTTAGAAGAGACAGATATGTGTGGGTATAAGTAGATTTTGTGAGAAATACTGATGGAGTTTCCATCTGATAGTTTCTATTTTTTCTGAGAAGCAGCAGGCAAGGTCATAAGAAAGAGTGAAGAGAGACTTGGTGGAAAGAGAAATTTCAATCCGATATAGTCATTGTGGAAAATGGGAGAACAGACTGAAGAAATGTGGTAAGATTTTGCAAGCAGAGGGCCTATTTGTAGTTGATGCTGAAGAATTTAAACTGGTACCAATTGGTTAGATTATGTGATATTCTCTAGGTACAGTCCACAGTCCAGATAAAGGCATCAAGAAAAATGACTGGAGTCATCAAAAGTATATGTTTAAACCAGGAATCTGGATTAAAAGAAATTGGGACAAGCAAGTTTAGGAAACAAACTCCTTTTTCCTTCTCCAATAAGTGAAATATAGTTGAGTTCAGACACCAGAATAAAAGCTTAATTATTACCTACTTTCTTAGAATTACAATTGTAGATCTTTGCAGAGAAGAACTGAGTGTATATAAACATTCACAAACACCAAGTGTAATGCTTATTTTCTGTGCACAGAAGACTGGTTAAATGAAAACCTATCAAATACTGAAAGATATATATAAACTACTTTCCCCATTGAGTTGTAGAGCCCAAATGCAGTATTAATTCTGAATCAAATTCCATTTCACTGGTCCTTTACCAAATACTCCTCCTCTGGATCAGAAGGGAATGACAAAGAAAATATTCCATATTAAGAAAAATGCACACTATATTTAAATTTGTTTGAAGCTGTGAAAAGTGCCATCGAGAACATGGCTTCTAGATTGTCTGCTATTCATCAAACCTCATACCACAATGATTTTGGTAACTCTTTAAATATAAAATAGCTCCAAAGTTGGAGGGCTGGGGCATGTTAGGAAAGACAATTATTTTTTTTTAAAGAACTCTAATTGCTGAAAAGGGAAACATAATATGATTAGATCATGCAATTGGGAACCAGTGAGTAGCAACACACTGGAGAAAAGTAGACTAAAAAAATGTCAACTTTACAGATAGGGTACATTATAAGTAATTTACTTCTTTAAATCTTAGCATCCCCTTGTAACACAGGAAAAATTCCTGTTCTGTTTATAACACGGAGTAGTCAGAAAAAAATGAGACAACAGCACTTGGTAAACCATTTCAATTATGCTATTATTACTAGTAAAGCCTTTCTGCTACCTGAAGCTATTTGTGCTCCCCAAATGAGATTCTAAGGATGAA
Organism: Balaenoptera musculus; assembly: GCF_009873245.2. NCBI lineage: Eukaryota > Metazoa > Chordata > Mammalia > Artiodactyla > Balaenopteridae > Balaenoptera > Balaenoptera musculus. The sequence goes on along the minus strand of NC_045785.1, from coordinate 85,167,959 downwards.
ATGCAATGAAACAATAATTAAAAATGGCCTGGTTCCATACAAGCTATCTTGATCTGGAGGAAGTATTGAAGTAATAGACCATAATTAGTCTGAAAGTAAAAGTGTGAAAGGGAGAAAAAAGGTAAGACAAATATAAGTAGAGACAGTTGATTTAATGGTTTAATAATAAATATTTAATGTTTTAATAATGGAATAAAAATGAGATACTACAGCACAAGAAGTTAAAGAGACAGACAAAGGTAGATTTAAATAAGATACACAAACAGAAGATTAGGCATTTAGAAACAAAGATATGGTATGCAGTTTTCAGTGGTAGCTATGACAGGGGTAGATTTTACTGCTTTGAACAGTTTCTTACCGTCCATATAAAATAACAACAACAACAACAAAAAGGTAAGTAATGTGAATAAAAGGGAGACTAAGAACTTATTCAAAAAACCTATCTTTTAAAAAAATACTTAAAAAGAATACTGGAAATAGACTGAGAGCCTATCATAGTATTGAGCCACACGTCTATTGATGTATTTCAGCCAAACTATCTTATAGCTAAATTAATTACTTTGAAACTCCCACTGGAAAATGTAAAATCTTATACAGGTATGCATGCACAATACAATCCTGCTATATCCTCAAGAGCACAAAACTTCTGGACCTAAATCAAACAAAAATGCAAAATATAAGCCTATATTACAGATAACTACAAATATGAGTAATGTTAAAAATAAACATTTTTTTTATCATAAATACTAAGCTTTTCTAATACTATCTTAATGACAATAATGTGTGCCATCTAAAATGCTATATGGTATTGCTAAGTTATGTCAGTATTAATAACATTAGCTACACATATATATGTGTATATACATATACATTATCTGCCACTGAAAATTACAAACACAAAATCTGCCACTCTCTCAAAAAAAAGCTAGACTTACTAGTTTTGCTTGCTGAGCATTTACTGGATCGCCATACTGGAGAAGAGCTTGAAACTGGTTATTTTTTGTAAATGTGATTATCTTCAATACAGCACCAAACTTAGAAAATATCTGTTAAAACATTAAAATCAAAACAAATTTTATCTACTGTGTTATTATTTCTCAATTTTATAGATAAACATGCAAATTAAACTAAACTTACTTGGTGAAGAACATCAAGTGTTACAGGGTAATACATATTGTCAATAATTATTCTAAGCACTGGACTCTGGGCTGGAGTCACTGCACTCTCACTAACTGTGGTGCCACTAAGAGGAGTATTTGCTGTCTGGACAGCTGTCACAGCTTGAAGAACTGCTTGAGCACGCTAAAAAATGAAAGATAAGCACTTTAGAAACATTCCTGGTATTTTCACCTATACTTTGCTACACGTTACAATATTAAATTCTTTTCTAGAACACATATAGATTAAATAAAATTTAATACTCAATAAATACTTTTGAGCACCTGCCATGAGCCAGGGATTATAATTCAAGTATTATACTAGTATTTACTTCAAAACAATTATCTAGGGTTTGGGACCAATGTGGAACAAGAAAGACAGTCAGTGTAATTTATTCTCAAAACAACAAGATGTAGTCTGACAGATTCAGAAAATGTTTTAAACAGAAACTTCTAGAGAACAATGAAACTTTAACATTATTCATTCCATAAAAAAGGCACATAGTAAACCTTAACAAGGGGATTACTAGATTATCCAAAAGAACTCCCATAAACCTTATTATTTCCAATAAATCCGAGAAGAAGAATATTCAGTTACAAATTAAGTCTTTTTTTCATACTAGCATAACTTCTGAAACCAAAATTTTTAGAACAGAAATTGATGTATACCATACTACAAAGCTATAAAATTTTCAGGAATACTTCAAAATAAAATATGAAGAATATTTTCCATACATGTTATGGTATCTAATACACTATTATTTTACATAGGACTAGTAAGATATTGATAATTAAACCATGACAGATCAACTATTATAAGACACATCTTGATTTCTGAGATTTTAAAATGTGAAAAAATATATATATGGAACTGAAAAAATACAGTATTTTTAGAAAATCTGTCAACTAAATCATATGTTAAATGCTCCAAAAAGACTGCCTTTATTACTATTATGCCTTTCCTATTATTACTGACAGATTCACTGATAAGGAATAATTTCTTTCTACCTTATCTGGGGTCAGAAAACCTATATAAAGGCAAATAACTGTTAGATATAATAATGACAAATACCTCTACACTGCTTTATAGTTTGAAAAAGTTGTATTGGCAGATAACAGGAATATAAACAGAGCACAGTGATGAATGAAAAGGAAGGTGGACACAAAAGAATGAGAACACTTATGATAATAAGGAATGATCAGTGTTCCCTTCAGCAGCACATATACTAAAATTGGAACAACACAGAGATTAGCATGGCCCTATGCAAATATGACCTCAAAATCATGAAGTGTCACATTTTTTCTGGACCTATTAACTAATGTGGTGGTGGTAATCATTTTGCAAAATATAAATATATCACATCACCTTAAAACTCAAACAATGTGTATGTGAATTATATCTCAATAAAGGTGGGAGGATGGTCATTTCACTGAAATATTATATAACCAGGAAATCATATAGCTTGGTACTCAAAGAGATCACACACTCATCTAGTCAAACTTCATCATCTAAATGCTAATTAAGTAAAATATGACCTATAAATTTATGTTAAAGTGACTTGTTAATTCAAATCCAACATTTTGAAACATACAATAAATATTTAATACAATGGGCACATTTATACTACTATAAAGAATAGTTATAAAAAAAGAGGGATAAAAAGATTTCTAGAACAATGTTTGTTAATTTAAACATCTGAACATATTTAACCCAATATATATTTAACTAAAGTATTTTAAGTAGCTCACTGCAAGTAGCTCACTGTTCACTTTCTTCATTAGTGAACATGTCTTTATATACATTTATTAAAATAAGCATGGAAATATCACAACTTAGAACAACTCTAACATCTGCTATTTTAAACAATGGAACGTCTTCTTAAAATAGGAATCACATGATCATGGTGTACTATCCAAACAGTATTAAAAAGTTAAGGTTCCTCTGCAACCCAGTTACCCTGTCTGCTTTCCCTACATACACAAGCATATATGTATATATGTACGCCATACAAACATGTTAAGTACTCATCTACTGCATACTTTTCTTTCCCATACTATTCACTGTTCTCCATCTTCCTTTTTCACTTTAACAATTACATTCTCTATTATCATTAACAAGTAACATCATACATTTTTTTTTGTCTCATTTATGTGTAGCTTTTTTTTTTTAACATCTTTATTGGAGTATAATTGCTTTACAATGGTGTGTTAGTTTCTGATTTATAACAAAGTGAATCAGCTATACATATATCCCCACATCTCCTCCCTCTTGCATCTCCCTCCCCCATTTTTTTAAAATAAATAAATTTACTTATTTATTTATTTATTTTTGGCTGCATTGCGTCTTCGTTGCTGTGTGCGGGCTTTCTCTAGTTGTGGCGAGTACGGGCTACTCTTCGTTGCGGTGCGCAGGCTTCTCATTGCGGTGGCTTCTCTTGTTGCAGAGCACGGGCTCTAGGCGCGTGGGTTTCAGTAGTTGTGGCATGTGGGCTCAGTAGTTGTGGTTTGCAGGCTCTAGAGAGCAGGCTCAGTAGTGTGGTGCACGGGCTTAGTTGCTCTGCAGCATGTGGGATCTTCCTGGACCAGGGCTCGAACCCGTGTCTCCTGCACTGGCAGGCGGATTCTTAACCACTGCGCCACCAGGGAAGCCTCTTCATACGTTTTTAAAAAAAATTCATGGAGCAGAGTTGGCTTGCCAACCTAGATTTTAATTAAACTTCATATTGAAACAATCATATACACATAAAAGGACACAAATCATAAGTATATACACCTCAATAAAACTTCACAAATAGAACATATCTGTGAAAGGACTATCTACATAAAAAACAGAACATTACCAACACTCCAGAAGCCACACACATGCTTTCTCCCAGTTATATAAATGGAACCATATAGTATGTGTTCTACTTTGATCTGGCTTCTTCCAATAAACGTAATTTTTATGATGTTCATCCAATTTCTAGAGGCACCAGTAGCTTGTTCATTCTTTTTGCCAGTCAGTATTCCAACGAATAAATATACCACAACACATTCTACAGCTGCTGAACGTGTGGATCATTTCCAGCTCTGGGCTATTACATACAGTGTGCCATGAACTTTCTTATACGTATCTTTTCATGCACATATGTATGTATTTTCTCAGATACGTGACTAGTAAAAATTACTACGTCAAAGAATATGTATATGCTCAGCTTTGGTAGATATTTCAAGGTTTTAAAAATGATTCTACCAATTTACATTCTCATCACTTATTTACGGAAGTTCAAGCTTCTCTACATTGTTCCAATACTTGGTACTACCGGTCTTAATTTTATCCAGTATGGTATACATGGCAGTATCTCACTGTGAGCTTCATTTGTATTAAGGGTTCTTAATCCAAACCTAATCCACTCTGTGGATCAGAGGATGGCTTTCAAGGAAACTAACTAATGGGAAACCTGAAGATGTCTAACAAGTGGCCATGTGAAGTAAGGGATGGAAAGGTGGTGCAAAGGCAGGCAGGCCACAATATTCCAGGTAAAAGGGACAGCACAGAAACACAATGGCCTCCAAAGACAAAATAAGAGAAAGCATGCCAGGTTATAGGCGCTACACTTACTACTGGGATAGAAGCACAGGAAAATAGGGTGGGAGTAGCCGTAAGACAGAAACAGTACTCATCTCAGAAAGGGCCTTTACCCTGAGCATGAAAAGGATTTGCTGTAGGGGAGTAACTTAGTCAGATTTGGCATTTTAGAAAGAGATACACTCATACACACACACACGCGCAGCTGTACTAGGGAGAAAGAATTGAAGATGAAAATGAAGAAAGATAGTAAAAGAAAGCTATTAGGTAATATAGCCAAGAGATGATTGTGTCTGAGCAAATGAAGTAGCAAGAAAGAAGAAAACTGGGCAGATATTGAAAAGAGTGAATTCACAGGACTTACTGATTTGATGAAAGGTTATGGAAGAATTCATGATTGACACACACATTCATTTGTCTCTCTTCTATTAGAAAACACTATTAAAATGACTATAAATAAGTACAAAATGGAATAAATGCAGATACTGCAGAGAGAAGGTAATCACTAGCTCAGAATAGTTTGATCAAATTCCCAGAACTCAGAAAATGCATGGACAGAAGACACAGTGAACACATAGCAAACAGGGTTTGCACTGGTAGCAGCCATAGGAATCAAATTAGAAACTGGAAGGTACACAGGAGGGAGGAGAACGTGAAAATAAAAGGGCTAACAGAACGTATGGCTAACAAATATCCTCCTCCTCCTCACCATCAACCAACTTATAATTAAATAATAAAAACAAAAGCAACAACAACTAAACACTCCCTTAAAAGAACAGAGACTCTAAAAGGAGTTTTGAAGGCCAAGAATAAAGACCTCTGGCATTTGGGGGGATCCCAGGTTAGAATCCAAGTCCTCATTACCTTACTCTAGAGGAAAGCATGCAAGTCCAATAAAACCTAAATTGTCCATTCTGAAATATAAACAGACAATGAGGGTGGGTGGGAGGAAGAGAAGAATGGAGAGAACAAGATAAACATAACAGCTAATACTAAAGAAAGTAAAAGATACAGTCAAATATTTTAAAATACCATTAATTAGTAACTGTAAAGAATGACCAATTGCAAGGTAAAAAGGGTATCAAAGAAGAAGAACTTTTGAAAATCAAAAATATGGCTGTCAAAAAAATTTTTTTCAACATAAGGAACATTGCACTGACTGCTCCCTATGTCTGGAATATAACCAAGACTGCAGTAAGTGCCTTATTCTCTAATCACTTTGAAGTTTGTCACTCAAATGTCACTTGTTGGTTGGGCTTCCACTGGTTATCCTATTTGAAATTACAAATCCCCCTCCCCTACATATATATATCTATCTATAGATGCCTTATCTTTATTCTTTCCACATCATTTTCATTTGAATCTTTTTAAATGAGAATGCATTCACTAATTACTGAAAATACTAACATGTAAAATAAAATTGGGATATTAAATGCCATTTTAAACTCTAAGTAAAAAGAATAGAGAATAGATATTTTCTTGTGGCATATTTCCTCATAATCAATTCTGAGAAGTACAACTTCTGGTTCAAAAGAAATGAAAATTATCAAATTAAAAAAACAACTGAAAATTTTAGCCTTATCTCTTAGGCAAAAAGTTTTACAAGCTTATTTTTCATGAACTATCAAAATGATCTTAAATTATTTTTTACAAAGGTTAAAATCTATGAGGAATTGTTTTCCATTTAATTTTTGATAAGAGCCACAGTTTAGATTTTACTAAAACAGATATAATTAGCTAAAAACTACATTTGAAGAGCTGAAATTTTTAGACCAGTTTTTATTGCAATCCTATGTATTTAGATCTAAAACCATTCTTACACTTTTTCTAAATAAATAATTTTAGATAATTAATATCTTCTACATCACATTTTTAAAAGATCAACACATTCATATATTCTCAATTGTTACATTTTTCCCCCAGGAAAACCATTAACAGATCCTCAATAGGAGTTTTTCCATAATTAAGACCTATAAAAAGTCAAATAGGGCTTCCCTGGTGGCGCAGTGGTTGAGAGTCTGCCTGCCAATGAAGGGGGCACGGGTTCGAGCCCTGGTCTGGGAAGATCCCACATGCCGCGGAGCAGCTGGGCCCGTGAGCCACAATTACTGAGCCTGCGCGTCTGGAGCCTGTGCTCCGCAGCAAGAGAGGCCGCGACAGTGAGAGGCCCGCGCACCGCGATGAGGAGTGGCCCCCGCTTGCCACAACTAGAGAAAGCCCTCGCACAGAAACGAAGACCCAACACAGCCAAAAATAAATAAATAAAAATAAATAAATTAAAAAAAAAAAAAAAGTCAAATAACCAAAGGGACTGAACTTCGTACACTGAAGTCTAAGCAGCAGAGTTGCATAAACAGTTTATGCTTAAGTCCTACCTCAGACAGTTTCTATACAAAAACTTTAATTTGCACAAAGAAAAAGAACACTTTGACCAGAACCTTAAAAGCACTGAAAAAATGCTATTTAACTAATTTATCCAGTATTAATTTAAAATATGAAAATAATAGACCACACATACTTTCTGTAAATTAACATAATGGTTAATACTTTAATATGCTACAAGAAAACACCACAAAAAAACCAAAAAACAAAAAACAAGAAAATGCTCATAGAAAAATCTTCTGAATGGTTAAAAAAATTTTTTTCTGCTAATATGTTTATGATATTCTTAATAGGTTCTAGGCCATTTTATTTATGTACCTACACATACTCACTTGGTTCAATGTATTATCTGTTTTTAGTTCTTTGTGATTGGAGTACTGAATATAAATTGGTTGGTTACGAAGGTGAGGTGTCACAGCAGAATAGTAATTAACCATAGTAATAGCTGCTTCCTCTGTTGCTAGTTCCAAAAATGCCTGAAAATTTAAATAGCAAAAATCTTAATATTATGAATCAAATTCAAATAAACTTCAATATCTGTGTAATCTATTTGGCTCATTAGAAAAATCAGTATCTAGAATATAACCTTTCAAGTTACATTTAGATGCTCTAGTAGGTAGAATTAGAAATCCCTTACTGAAGTTTAGAGATACAATTAAAGCTAAACTCAGAAGAAAGCTCTTAGAATATAAAGTACTTCCACCTCTGATTTTCCATACACTACAAATGTACCCACTCCAACAAAGGCTAGAGAAAATAAAATCTAAACATTTTCCAGCACCAGAATTTTACCACTCCTAACCTAGGAAACATAAGAGAACTCCAAGTCATTTTAAAAGCATTTACAATTTAACAAAGAAAAAAATTAAATGTCATATTATTAGTGATATTAACTATATTTAAGAGAACATTAAATTTCTCTAAATTCTTCTAAATGGTATCATTAGAAACTTCAAAACAAAATTTGATTTTTAATATACCTGGACCCTACTGCCACAGGTATAACTATTCAATATAGAATACCTGGGACTAATGACTATCTTTTTCTAATGTTATCAGATAAATATTTCCCTGGGATAAGCCTAAAGGATAAGATGCTGCTAGTGTCCTTACTGATTTCCGATATTACAAAGAGCAAAGCCACAATAAAAGAAGTATTTCATCTGTATTTCCCACAATCTCATTGACCAATAGTTCAATTAGAGTCTTAAAGGGAATTTAAAAGGCAAAATTTGAAAACTACGGTGACTTATTCCTTTTAGCTCCCTAGCATTAGCTTCCCAAACACAGCTACAAGGAAAAGTCAGAGTAAGACTTCTGTCATGTTCTTTAAGAAAAGTAACCTACTATATACCATCCTTTCATCAGGCGACAGCTAATTCACACCTGCTGCATAGCTGGGGCTTAACATTTTGTAAGTCCTGAAAGAAATATACCTGATTTTTTCCTTTCAGCATAAGGATGTTGGTCACCTTACCAAAAGGTAAGCCTAAAGCAATAACTTCAGTTTCTGTCACTTCACCCGGTAATTTTCGAATATGAAGTACACGAGAAGGAGCACCATCCATTTTATCTTCTCCTTTAAATTTTTTACTATCATTACCATTGGCTGAAAGACATTAAAGAAACAGTCTTTAGTATATTGATTTTCCTTATTTGCATAAAAAAATCACAAAACAAACTTTAATAAAGAACTTAAAAACAGAGCTGAGCATACTTGGGATACTTCCTAAAAATTCAAAAACCAGGTTTGCAAAGTAACAGAGAAAATCATATCCACCAATTACTACTAAATGAAATCATCAATTAAGATTACTATTGGGTAAATATATTTCTGGATAGCATATATAAAGAGTAGCAAGTGATAATCAAAAACATTAAGATGCAATTTCATAAAGAAAGGGTCAATGGCTATAGAACACAATTATCTTACAATTCAATCGTCTTATTAGAGACTAATAAGGAGTCTAAGACTTAGTCTAAGACTAAGGAAAATACAAAAAAGTGAAAATTTTGACTTACCAAAAATTAGATTATAATTTTACCTGAGAAATTCTAAATTGTTCAATTTGAAAAATGTGCTAAAAAATGGAATCAAAGAAGGCAATGCTGTAAAAATTATTATGCAGTCAATCCACACTACGGGTCACATTCCTCTACCTAAATGTTTTGTCACTATCAAAATCTACTATAAATCACTCATGGACTTGATTATCTTATTCTGTTACTCTGAGCTTTAAAGTGATATATTTTAAACAACAAATTAGTTGCCTGCTTTTATTCCAAAGCTTTACCAAAACACAAAAAATAAACAAAAAACAAAACAAAAACCAAACTTACTAAAGGTGCAATAAAATAGGTGTTTTGGTGGTTCTTAATCTTCTAAGAACTCAAGGATATTTCTGAGACTCTAACTAACCTGAAGAATCCTTACACAGTGAGAAATATGCATGTATACTCCATTTTGATACAATTTTTGGTACTTTACAGTACACCCCCAGAAAACATTCAATACTATCTGTAAAATTCTAAGATCATCGGGATCTTCTAAGTGCCTTCAAAATTTATTCAAACATTAATTCTTTAAACATTATTTAACATATTTATTTAATAATTATTATTTAATAATTAACATAATTATTTAAACATATTCTTGAGTGTCAAGAATATGTCTGGCACTTTTTTAGGTTCTGGGGGTACAGCAGTGAACAGTAAGCAGTAAGATCCCTGATGCTCTCCTGTAGTCTAGTGGGAGAGATGTACTACCCAGTACATGAACCAGATAATTTATTATAGTGATTAAGTGCTATGGAGAAAGTAAAGCACAGTAATGTGATTACAAGTGACTTAGCAGAGGACTGGAAGAGGGTGATGTGGTAGTGATTTTACTGGATGATCAGAGATAATATGTGAATTCACCTGGTAAGTATAACTTAAAGTGTCAATTAAGTCATAGTTTAACAGTTTCACTCAAGTTTATATACATCAACGAACAGCCAATGCATTTAAAAATTCCCCTAAGTTGACTCTGTACAGAAGAGTAGTAAGCTCTGGCTTCTGAATATATTACCAGAAAAATCTTGCTGGTTAGCTCTTCATCATTCCAAAAATAAGAACTACAAAAAGCTCTCCACACTTCCTTCCATAAGTAAGGAAAACATGTATGTGCACAGGCACCTGAACCTATCAGAAACAGGCTGAATTTCCTATTTTGCGGCATCTTATTTTAACAAAATCATCATTGGGTCTGTTAAATGATACTTTAAGTTAAAGCAGGGAATCAAAAAATACACATATACCTTAAAACATATAATTGACATACAAATGCATATTCTTCTAAGGCCTTTTCTTGGCAAAGCAATCTGACAGATTGTGTTCTTGTTCATTCATTTGTTTGAATAACAAGAACAAATACTTCACAGTCCAACCTATAGTCCCATGAGTTATAGGTTATGATATCAGGAAACTCAAACAGCAAATTTGTTTTTCCTTTAGGGAAAAAGGCAAGAAAAAAAAAATCACAATAAAGATACTACCCATCACTACACATATAGGGAGAAAAAAACGCTTCCCTTTTCAAATGATTCTTAGAATATGATTCCCAAAAGGCAAAAACCTGCCTAAACCTATTATTAAAAGAATAGAAGAGTTTATTGTTTTGAATTTGTGTTGGATGATTTCTTGACAGTGGATGGTGAGTAAAACAACTGAGTAAAAAGGTAGCTGGGACAGTTTTCACAGTTAAAGAAGAAGATAAATAACTTGTTTGTTTGTTTCATATTTATAGAAAAGAAGGTACTTTTCCCTTGCATTGATATTTAACATTCACTGACAGTAACCTACATGCCAGGCACTTTACAACTCTTAAGACTGCTATTATAACCCATCAATCCCATTTATAAATGAGAGGTACTTAAGCTGCCCAAGGTCAGAGTTACTAAGTGGTAAAGACAGGAAATGGCAGGAAAAGGATTAAAACTCAGCAGTATGACTCCATAGTCTGTAGTCTCAACCCACTACTACAGGAGGACCCTAAAGACAAACTTCAGGTAATATATAATGGCCTAGAGAAGATCTGTTCTTTTCTGCCAAATACCATGTAACTAACAACATTTACACTCTGTCTTTACACTACTTGATACTCCTCTCAGTTAATAGCTTCAGAAAGGGTGGCTATTAGATATTCATATTTTAGTGCTAAATATTATGAAAGTCTCAATTTTAAATAATGATACTATGAGAATGTAAAATTGAGAAATGATGATTTCTTTAAATATAACTAAGCTGACTTTCATATATAAAAATACCCCAACCCTGGAAAAGAGAAAGGACGCTAAATGTGTGGCCTTGGGGCTTCCCTGGTGGCGCAGTGGTTTAGAATCCGCCTGCCAATGCAGGGGACACGGGTTCGAGCCCTGGTCCGGGAGATCCCACATGCCACAGAGCAGCTAAGCCTTGCGTCACAACTACTGAACCTGCACACTAGAGCTCGCGAGCCACAACTACTGAGCCCACATGCCACAGCTACTGAAGCCCGTGCACCTAGAGCCCATGCTCCACAAAAAGAGAAGCCGTCCAATGAGAAGCCTGTGTACTGCAACAAAGAGTAGCCCCTGCTCGCCGCAACTAGAGAAAGCCCACGTGCAGCAATGAAGATCCAACGCAGCCAAAAATAAATAAATAAATCAAAGTGTGGCCTCAACTTATGAAACATGTAGGCCATTTATGACCCTATTAGAGAAGTAAGGAAGATGGGGTCTCTCTGGGTTACAGATCTATGATTCTTCAGAAGACAAAGTACTATAATTTGGACTTCTTTCCACAATCCTTTCCCTTACACTTCCCAGGTAATTCCAGACAGAAACTTTGGTTTAGGTATGTAAAACTAAAGAATTTTAAAGACTGTTTTTTCAACAACAGATGATCTTATGAAGATGATTTTACTCATGCATGTAAGCTGCATATAGACTGTAGAAATCTTTATACTATTTTCCATATATGTCTTCTTAAAAAAGCCTCTGGCTTATGGAGGATGTTCTTCTACTCACAAATTCAAAACAGGACATAGAAACTGTTTCTAACTGAACATTCCAATATAAACTTAAAAGTTTTCTACCTCAGTTCTAAAGTGAACATCTTCACTTCTGAACAGTCCTAGTCCATCTCTTTTCTCTTTGACTTTTTTCTTCTACTGGCTTTTACCTGTAGTTTTCACACAAAACGGTCTCACCAAGATCCTGGGTAATTTGTTAAATCCACCTGTGGCGGAAGAGCTGTGAGCCCTCTCAACCTTACCAAATCTCTCTGTTCTCACAGCTTCCTTAATAACTTACTTCTAGTTTCCTTACTTCCCTGACTCATTTGATACCTGCTTCGACCCCTCTGCTAACTCATTTACGTCCCAAAATGGTTGGACTGCCCCAATCTGTTCTGGTCTTAAGTCGTTCCCATCTTTACTTGCTCATACAGACACTCCAGTAAGGGGTTTCAAAAATCAACTTCTATTTTATGAGTCTATTATTTTAGTCCCACTCATTCACCAATACTTCTAGTTCTATACTTTCAACTGTATATACCAACTTGAAGTGCATCATCTCAAAACTTTTTACTTCATCTGTCCAGTGAAAACTTATTTAATAAAATATAAGTACATTCTCATTCTCCAAGTCTTCCAGACTCAAGCATTTATAAAAAGCACTCGTAACTTCCTTTATCGAAATATAACTGAGAGGCAAAGCAGTTTTACTCTCAAGCAGTTTTAGTTAGACTTCAGGGCAAAGCACAGTGTTATACAAGCTGCTGGCTTTAGAAAAACAAAAAAATAAAATAAAGTTAATCTAAGAAAAATGAATGCTCATACTCTTTGCATTCTATATGGGAAAACAAATTTCAAAGAACAGTTAAACCAGAAATGTAGGTATATACAGGTAGAGAATACTTCTGTTATTCTACTAGCTTTAGTTAACTCCAACAGTCACCGCACAAAAAAAAAATCTTACTAGGTTTACTGTAAAAGCTGCCTGTAACTCTGCATTTCTGAGTAGCTGCATAGCCTAGTTGCCAAAAGTAACTTATGCATGAGCTGGAAAAATATAGAAGGCTACACTAAATTAGAGGAAGGCTCACGTTACCTCTACACTTCTATGCAAGAAAGAGGACATGCTGTTAGGACCCTCATAAACATTCAAACTGAAACAACGTGCTAGAATAGTCTCAAAGTATTACAAAAAGATGAAATAACATATCAAAAATGTCTGTATGTAAAAATTAATTGGAAATCTAAGAGAATTCTGAATAACATGTAACAGAATCTATAAAATGATTTCAGTTCTTTCACACAGAGAAAAAGTCATACTTTCAGCAATAATAAATACTGATATTAAAGAACAGCAGCAGCACTGGCAGAAACATGTATACCTAACTTAAAGAGGTATTCCACTTCCACACCTATAAAAAAATGGACTCAGGAGAGACCATATCTTACAATTGTCAAGCCTCCTCCCCACTTCCAAAGAGTTACAAATTCCTTCCAATAAAATCCAATTCCAATACTAGTTAGAGCTAGCTGTGTCTTTGAAATGTTACACTTCTAAAGAAGGAACTAGTTTATTACAAAATAGTTTTGAATAAGATTATTTCCCCAAGACTAAGTTTCTAATAACATTAACTTTTCTCACTTCTAAAATTCTTTTTTTCTTTGACACAAATATACGTGTAGAGAAAGAAGTCTCGACAGGGAAAGGCTGTTGAGATAGATGCTGTTGGAAACAGAATTCTAGTGAAGTCAACTAGAAGAAACATTTTGGGAAAAGCTGGAATGTAAGAATGAAATTCTGTTTTGTATCTGATAATGATAAAAATGTCCTTGTAATATTGTCTGTAAAAGTCCCTTTTTGAGACATCTGGATGACAACTGCATATTTTTCCAGGTAAGTATAGTCACTGGTTTTTAAAGGTCTTATTATTCAAATTGGGGTCTGTTTGAACATACAGACTCTCATCTTTCTATGTTAGGAAAACCACAGAGAAACTTAAAAACTCAATGTTTCCTTTGTTCAAAAAGGTAAAATAAATTGAATCTATATAAACTTATGTTGAAACAGGCTTTAAGAAATTTTACTCCATCACTACAAAAACACTTGATTCATTCTTTAGTCACAAAGTACATTATCATTCCTAAACATACTTAAAAAAAAAGGATAACAGTAACAGATTGTTCTTTCTTTTCAACAAAAACAAATCACTTTCTCTACTTTGCTCCCTTTGTTAATGGAACTACTATCCATCAACCCAGTGATTCTAGGCCAAAACTCTTAATACTTCTACCAAAGTCTACTTCCAAATAACTCAGAAATTGTCTAATTTCTTCATATATCCTTCTCTCCATATTCTACTTCGGAGACTCTAAAATTCAGGACCTCGGTGTCTCTAAAGCAGATTATTCTAAAGTTTTAAACTGTCCTATGTACAGTAGTAACCCCCCTCTGCCCCCTAAAAAATGCAAATGGAACAAAAATCCTGTCTAAGTGTAAATATCGTGAAGTCCAATCTCCTTAGTACAACAAATCAAATCCTATATCCAGACCCCTGCCCACCAGGACTTTTTTAGTCATTCCCCTTCTCACATTCCACATTGCAGAAAGACAGAACTCTACAAGTAGTTGATGGGTTTCCACAGGTAGTCTACTATTTCAAATAAATTTTGTATTTATTTTACAACTTTGTTCATTGACAAAGAACATGTCCATCACCCCAGAAAATGTCCTAATACTTATTAATCCCCAACACCCACAAGCAACGACTATTTTGGTTTCTATACTGAAAATTAATTATCTGCTCTTTACAGAAAGGTAATCACATAGTATATACTCTTTTGTGTCTGGCTTCTTTCTCTTGCTTCATATATTGTTTCTTAATATTCACTCATGTTGCTACATGTATTAATAGTAATTCTTTTGCTCTTAATGAGTAGTAATCCACTGTATGACTAACTTCTTGATCCATTTTCCTGTTGATAGACATTTAGATTGTTTCAAGTTTGGGACCATTATAAATAGTTTTTTATACACATATTTGCACAACTAGAAATGGAAGTACTGGGTCATAGGGCGGGTTTATGTTTAACTTTATAAGAAACTGCCAAACTGTGTTCCAAACTATTTTACACTCTCACCAGCAATGGCATATAGTTTCAGCCGCTCCACATCCTCATCAACATTTGGCACTACCGATTTGTTTAATTTTAGCCTAGATTCTAGTTGGTCTGAAGTGGTATCTCATATTAGTTATAAATTGTGATTTCCTTATGACTAATAAATCTTTTCATGTGCTTATTAGCCATTCGTGTACCTCCTTTTGTCCATTTAAAAAATTAGTCTCTTTGTATTTGACGTGGAAGAATTCTTTACATACTCTGGATATAAGTATTTATATATGTCAGACATGTATTGATATCTGAATGAATATTAATATTTTCTCTCAGCCTGTGCCTTGCCTTTTCACTGTCTTAATAATGTCGTTTGATGAGAAGGTTTTCATTTAGATGGACTCTAGTTTGTAAAGTAATGCTTTATGGTTACTGTATTTTTGTACCTTTTCTAAGAAATCTTCATTTACCCCAAGGTTGAGGATACATTCTAGGATTTTTTTCTTAAAAGCTTTGCATATTTAGATTTTAGGTTTAGGTATGTAATTCATCTTTTTCTGTACGGTATGAAGTAAGGTTTGAGTTTCTAATTTTTTTTTTTTAATATGTGTATCCAACTGTTCTAACACCACTTGTTAAAAATACTCCCCTTTCACCATTAAATGACCAAGGGACCTTTGTAAATAATCAATTGACCTTAAATGTAGGAGTTTATTTATAAATACTGTTCTGTGACACTAATCATGCTAATACTAAACTGCTGTGATTACTTCACTCTTGAAATCAAATAGTATTCTAACTCATTTTTTTCTTTTTCAAATGGTTTTAGTTATTCTAGGTCCTTTTTTATTTCCATATATAGTTCAGATCAATTCATCACTTTTAATGTAAATGCCTGTTCAGCTTGACTGACTGATTTATAAATTCCATCCCAATTAGGGGAAAAATGACATCTTTAACACACTGAGACTTCTACTCATGAACATGGTGTATCTATTTATTTAGGTCTTTAATTTCTCTTTGCCATGCCTTACAGTTATTGATGTAGTTATCATGCACATTTTTTGTTAAATTTATTCTTTGATATTTTGTCTTTCTCATGTTTCTATAAACGGATTTTTTTTAATTCCATTTTCCAAAACTTTGCTAATAATATCAGAAAAAAATTATCTTTGTATGGTTAATTGTATCCTGTAACCATTCTAAAATCATTTAGATTCCTTTGGGTTTTCTCTTTTAAAAATCATGTTGACTGTGAATAATACAGTTTTACTTCTTCCCTTCTGATCTTTATGCTTTTTATTTATTTTACTCGCCTTAATGTAAGCAAAAGCTAGAAAAATGTGGAAACAGACATCCTTACTTCATTCCTCATTTTAAGAAGGAAACATTCACCCCTGCAGGTTTTGTTGTTGTTACTGTTGTTTTAAAGAAATTGATTAAGTAATTACTTAAGTTTACCTGGAAACACAAAAGCTCTAGATTAATCAATTAGAAAAAAAGAGCAAAGTTCCTCAACCTCAGTCATAAAAACGAAAATTAAAACCTTGAGGTACTACTTACACACCCATTAGAAGAGATAACATTAAAAAGACAATACCAAGGTGAGGATGTTGAGCAACTGGAACTCTCATATACTGCTGGTGGGAATGTTAAAATGGTATAAGCACTTTTGAAAACTGTTTGGCATTAAATGTACATAAGAATTAAACATATACCTACCATACAAAACAGGTGTTCCACTCCTCAGCATTTACTCAAGAGGAGTAACAGTGGATGTTCACGTAAAGACTTGAACATGATTGCTCCTAACAGTTTTACTCATAATAGTCCCCAAAGGGAAATGACTTAAATGTCCATCAATGGCTGAATGAATAAACAAAATGCAAACACTACTCAGCAGTGAAGAGGAAAGGAAGTGAAAGCAGTACGACACAAAAGAGTACACAGTACATGGTTCTGTTTATACAAAATTCTAGAGAATTCAAACTAATTAATAGTGACAAAAAACAGATCAGTGATTGCCTGGGAAGGGGATAAAACAGGAAGGGATGGCTACAAAGGGCTATGAGGAACCTAGTATGTGTGATGGATATATATTTTGACTGTCAGTGATTTCATGGGTGCATACATTTCAATACTTATCTGACTGTACAATTTAAATGGATGCAGTTTATTGTATGGAAATTATACCTTAATAAAATTGAATTTAAAGTGGAAAAAAAAAGAAGAAAACATTCAATATTTCACCATTATGAATGAAATTTATTGTAGGCTCTTAGTAGATGCCCCTTGTCTACCCTGTAGAAGTTCGTCTTTTACCTATTAGTTTTCTGAGAACTTTTTATCATGAATGGATGCTGTATTTTTGTCAAATGCCTTTTCTGCTTATATTAACATGATCATTTTTTTCCTCCATTATTCTATTGTGATAAATTACACTGAATTCCTTTTCCACTGTTAAACCTTACAATCAAGAGGTAAGCCTCAATTAGTCATCATGAATTACCTTTTACATACTGCTGAAAGTGATTTGCTAATATCCTGTTAAGAATGTCTACATTTATGTTAATGAAAAATATTAGTGTGAAATCCTGATTTCTTATATTATCTTTGTTAGATTTTGGTTTTGGTAGCTTCATAAAGTGAATTAGGGAGTATCCTCCTTCTCTTTTTCTAAAAAAGGTTAAAAGACGGCTATTATTTCTTACTTTTAAGTTTCATAAAATTCAACAGTGAAACTGCCCATGCCTGAGTAAAACCACCTACAAGTGAAAACCACCTACGAGTGAAATCACCTATGCCTGAGTAATCTCTGTGAAAAGATGTTTTTTATTATTAAAAATTCAATTTTGATAATAGAGATAAAGGTAATCCATACTTATAATATTATAATATAGAGGTAATCTATTATATCAGTTTTGGTTCACTAGATTTATAAAGGAGTTAGTCTATTTCACTTAAGTTGCTGAATTTATCAGCATTTCCAATGCCTGTGATACTGTCTTTGTCCTGTGTAGGATCTGTAGTGATATCTCCACTTTCATTCCTGATTCTGGTAATTCATGTTTTCTTTTTCTTTCTTGACAGAAATTTTAAATCTTTCTTTTTTTCTACGACAGATATTTTCCAATGTAGGTAGATAAGTACTAATATAGGCATAGAACTATTTTCCCCCCATGCACTTCGTGTGGGGAAAATATTTCTATATTTTCCTCTATATTCCAAGAAAATATAGATGTATTTTCATTTGAAGTATGATTAAAATATGATGTATTTTCATTCAAAAATATGCCCTTTATATCTTCTGTGATTCATGTGCTTTTCAGAATTGTGTAAATTTCTAAATACTTGGTAATTTCCTAGATTTCTGTAAATCCCACTACAATCAGGTACTATATGAGCTTCAATCATTTGAAATTTATTGTAAGTTATTTTAACATCATGTTGAATATCCTATGTACATTTAAAAGGCTATTCTGCAGTTATTGGATGTCTTGTAAATGTGAGTTAAGCCAAGCTGACAGCATTGTTCAAATCCTCTACGCATTTTTTTTTAAGATCAATTTGTCCTATTGATTACTATGAGGAATATGAAAATAGCCAATTGTAAATTTAAAATTGTAGACTTCACTGCTTCTCTTTTAATTTTGTCATTTTTTAAAATGTACTTTGAAACTGTTATTACTAATATACAAATAAAGGAATGTTATATTTTCCAATATATTGACTCTTTCGACCCTAAGAAATATGTCTTTTTACACCCGATAATACTCCTTGTCTTGAATTCTACTTCATCTGATGTTAATACAATCACATCAACTTTCTTGTGCTTACTGTTTGCATGAAATATTATTTTCCATTCCTTTTACTTTCAACTTGTGTCTCTGTATACTTCAACCTGACTACAGCAGTAGACAGCGTAGTTAGGTCTTACTTTTTAATCCAGTATGATATTCTTTGCCTTTTAATTGGACTTCTTAGACTACGAATGTCCAAAAGAAACATACTACAAGCCACATAAATTTTAAGTATTCTAGTAACCACATCAAAAAGTAAAAGGGAGTGAAATTTATTTTTTTTTGAAATTTTGAATTTCAGGTTCTTATTAGTTATCTATTTTATACATATTAGTGTATACATGTCAATCCCAATCTCCCAATTCATCCCACCACCACCACTCCACCACTTTCTCCCCTTGTTGTCCATACGTTTGTTCTCTACATCTGTGTCTCTATTTCTGCCCTGCAAATGCGTTAATATACGATATTTGTTTTTCGCTTCCTGACTTACTTCACTCTGCATGACAGTCTCTAGATCCATCCACGTCTCCACAAATGACCCAATTTCATTCCTTTTTATGGCTGAGTAACATACCATTGTATATATGTACCACAACTTCTTTATCCATTCGTCTGTCGATGGGCACTTAGGTTGCTTCCATGACCTGGTATTGTAAAATAGTGCTGCAGTGAACACTGCAGTGCATGTGTCTTTCTGAATTATGGTTTTCTCTGGATATACGCCCAGTAGTGGGATTGCTGGGTCATATGGTAATTCTGTTTTTAGTTTTTTAAGGAACCTCCATACTGTTCTCCATAGTGGCTGTATCAATTTACATTCCCACCAACAGTGCAAGAGGGTACCCTTTTCTCCACACCCTCTCCAGCATTTGTTGTTTGTAGATTTTCTGATGATGCCCATTCTAACTGGTGTGAGGTGATACCTCACTGTAGCTTTGATTTGCATTTCTCTAATAATTAGTGATGCTGAGCAGCTTTTCATGTGCCTCTTGGCCATCTGTATATCGTCTTTGGAGAAATGTCTATTTAGGTCTTCTGTCCATTTTTTGATTGGGTTGTTTGTTTTTCTAATATTGAGCTGCTTAAGCTGTTCACATATTTCGGAGATTAATCCTTTGTCCATTGATTCATTTGCAAATATTTTCTCCCATTCTGAGGGTTGTCTTTTCATCTTGTTTGTAGTTTCCTTTGCTTTGCAAAAGCTTTTAAGTTTCATTAGGTCCCATTTGTTTATTCTGGTTTTTATTTCCATTACTCTAGGAGGTGGATCAAAGAAGATTTTGCTTTGATTTATGTCAAAGAGTGTTCTTCCTATGTTTTCCTCTAAGAGTTTTTATAGCATCCGGCCTTACATTTAGGTCTCTAATCCATTTTGAGTTTATTTTTTTGTGTATGGTGTTAGGGAGTGTTCTAATTTCATTCTTTTACATGCAGCTGTCCAGTTTTCCCAGCACCACTTATTGAAGAGCCTGTCTTTTCTCCACTGTATATCCTTGCCTCCTTTGTCATAGATTAGCTGACCATAGGTGTGTGGGTTTATCTCTGGGCTTTCTATCTTGTTCCATTGATCTATATTTCTGTTTTTGTGCCAGTACCATATTGTCTTGATTACTGTAGCTTTGTAGTCTAGTCTGAAGTCAGGGAGTCTGATTCCTCCAGCTCCCTTTTGTTCCCTCAAGACTCCTTTGGCTATTCAGGGTCTTCTGTGTCTCCATAGAAATTTTAAGATTTTTTGTTCTAGTTCTGTAAAAAATGGCATTGGTAATTTGATAGGGATTGCATTGAATCTGTAGATTGCTTTGGGCAGTACAGTCATTTTCACAATATTGATTCTTCTAATCCAAGAACATGGTATATCTCTCCATCTGTTTGTCATCTTTGATTTCTTTCATCAGTGTCTTATAGTTTTCTAAGTACAGGTCTTTTACCTCCTTAGATAGGTTTATTCCTAGGTATGTTATTCTTTTTGTTACAATGGTGAATGGGATTGTTTCCTTCATTTCTCTTTCTGATGTTTCTTTGTTAGTGCATAGGAATGCAAGAGATTTCTGTGCTTTAATTTTGTATCCTGCAACTTCACCAAATTCACTGATTAGCTCTAGTAGTTTTCTGGTGGCATCTTTAGGATTCTCTATGTATAGTATCATGTCATCTGCAAACAGTGACAGCTTTACTTCTTCTTTTCCAATAAGGATTCCTTTTGTTTCTTTTTCTTCTCTGATTGTCGTGGCTAGGACTTCCAAAACTATGTTGAATAATAGTGGAGAAAGTGGACATCCTTGTCTTGTTCCTGATCTTAGAGGAAACGCTTTCAGTTTTTCACCATTGAGAATGATGTTTGCTGTGGATTTGTGGTATATGGCCTTTATTATATTAGGTTCCCTCTATGCCAACTTTCTGGAGAGTTTTTACCATAAATGGTGTTGAATTTTGTCAAAAGCTTTTTCTGCATCTATTGAGATGATCATATGGTTTTTCTCCTTCAATTTGGTAATATGGTTTATCACATTGATTGATTTGCGTATATTGAAGAATCCCTGCATCCCTGGCATAAATCCCACTTGATCATGGTGTATGATCCTTTTAATGTGTTGTTGGATTCTATTTGCTAGTATT